>NC_052953.1:27326397-27638613 GCF_013358895.1 Oreochromis aureus
GTTTGGCCGAGCAGGGCTTTCAGGAGGGAGGGTGCTGGCTGAATCCTGGGTTTAGCTGAGGACAAAACAAATATCCTAAATATTAGGTCCACATAGTTTTGAACATTGACACAAACTTTATCATATTCAAGTTACAGGCTGTCCAGATGCTGTAGCTTTGAATAATCTCCAGTCCCTTTTTCCTGCTTAATTTATGAAGAAATAACAAAGGGATGGCCCACAACTACCCATGAACAACTGATTTTGCATCAACTGTCAAACCTGAAATGAAAAAAACATAGAAAAATGAATGAAATTCCCCAGCTGTTAATGCAATATTCAAGCTCTTAAAAAACCCACAGCAGCTTTCAGCCCATCATAAAACCGTAACTTGAATATGTTATGGCAAATGGCTTAAAAGTAGCAAAAATCTGTGTGCAAAAATATTTGGAAGTGTATTTATACACACGTCTCACATATAAGTGATATATTCACACAGAAACTTAAAAGATTTTGGCTGAACAAACAAAAAGTTTCCACAAACTCCAACTTTTACTGAAACCCTGTGGAGTTACCTTGAATGTGTAAATTGTAGCTTAGGGACGTGTTGCCTGCTGGGTTTTCTGCAGTGCAGGTGTACAGTTTACTATCAATCAGGCGCACATCAGTGATCCTCAGAGAGCCTGAAGGCAAAACAGTGAACCTGGGGAGTGGTTAGGGGTCAAGGGCAAAGACATGGAGAAAACACAGAACTTTATGAGTCACTGAAAATCTACAGCCGCTGTGTTCTGATAAAATAGGTGTGCCTGTTTTCTCTTTCTCTCCTATATCCCCTACATTTCGAAGCATGCATATACAAATAAAAATATAAATAAATAACTGCTGGGACAGGGATAACAAACAACATGGGCTCAGGGAAACTTCCAGAAATCGCTATCTATGAATACAGTTCACAGTGGCATCCACAAATGCAGGTCGAAGCTCTTTCATGCAAAGAAGAAGCCGTATGTGAGCATGATCCAGAAACACCGCCACCTCCTGCGGGCCAGAACTCCTTTAAAACTGACTGAGGAAAAGTGGAAAACTGTTCAGTGTTCAGATGAATCAAGACTTTAAATTCTTTTTTGGAGAAAATGGACACTAAAATCTCTGCAGTGAAAAAGAGGGGGGGCGTCTGGCTTGTTATCAGCACTCAGTTCAGAATCCTGCAGGGGGGTGCAATAGTAAAAGTGGCAGCTTGCACATCTGGAAAGCTAGAATCAATGCTGAAAGATTTCAGAGAAACTTTGTACCAGATGATGTCTTTTTCAGGGATGGTCTTGCACATTTCAGCAAAACAATACTAAACTGCACACTGCATCTATTACAATGACTTCATAGCAGAAGAGTCTGGGTGTTGAACTGCAATCCAAAACATTTACCAACTGGAAACATCTGGCATTATGAAGTGAGAAACATGACAAAGAAGATCTAGGACTGCTGAGCAGCTAGAATCCTATATCAGATAAGAATGAGGCAACATTCCTCTCCAAAAAGTCCCACAGCTGGTCTCTTCAGCTCCCAGATGTTTATGGACTGCTGTTAAAAGAAGAGGGAATGCTACACAGTGGTAAACATGGCCCTGCTCCAATTTTTCTAGATTTGTTGCTGCCATTAAATTCAGAATTAGCTCATATTTTGTCAGAGTTTAAACATTTGATATGTTTTCTGTGCTGTATTGTAAATAAAATGTGGGTTTATGAGAGATGCAAATCATTATGTTCTGTTTGACATTTTATACAGCGTCCAAACTTTTTTTTTTTTTGGTATTTGGGTTGTACAACAAGTATCAGAGCGTTTGACAGGTATACATAAATTGAATTATGCTGTCAAACACTTAGTGGTCCTTATTCAATTATGTTGTTTTGTTGAAATGGAAAAAGAAAATGTGTGAGGGTTAGAGTTAGAAAAGAGCAAATACTAGCCGGAGTCTGAACCTCATCCAGAGCTAAGTACTCCCCCAATGAGTTGCTGTTTTCACGTTTACGATTGTCTGGGATAATTACAATGTGAAAGGGTCAGCAGTGTTTGACCTGATGATATCACCATGGGAAAGGTTGTAGGTTCAAAAAGATCAATGCGGATTTTTCTGTTTGCGTGTGCAGCTATTGTGCGTTTACGAGCGCGGGGTCAGGAAATACAGATAAAGTGAAAATCAAAAGGTTGACTTAATGGTGGAGCTCGAATGAAAGGTCGCACAGGTCTCCAAAGTCAAAGCGTCATCCTTCCTGGGACCAACTAGGTTCAAAGCAACGTTTTGGCCCAACTTGCCATTTGTTTTTTTGATGTTTGTCAAAGTCAAACAAGTGGACAGATGGTGGTCATCACATACACTCCAGTACACAACCTCAACTCCAAAGTCAGGCCTTGCTGCAAACCGCCACCACCCCCAAAAAAACAACAGCAGAAGCAACTGTAGGTTAAAGGAGTTAAATGTGGGTCAGCAACTTTAAAGGAGGGTGTGGTAACCTGAAATGCTCCAGAAGCTATCCAGCTGTACAAATGTATAATATACAGCAATGTAAACACACCTCTGCGATTTATCTTTGAGAAGTGTGTCTGCTAAGCAACCAAATTCTAACAATAACACGCCCGTCTAAGTGGAAACGGGCTAGAAGCACAAAGAGCTCTGTATTTTAGACGCACATATGGTGTAATGTCTTTCACCCACCCCCCACCTCCCCAAACAGCCGTAGGAGAGACGACAGCATCCAGCTCGAAAACCGAAAGGCGGCCTCTGCGGTGGTCGATCTGAGCTCAGGCTACAGCGGTGCTGCTCCGCGTGACATGAACCGCCCCTCTCGCTCATCCATCACTCCCCACATTGGTGTCATCTGTGTACACAGTGCGACTGGCCAAAGACTAACTGGGACAAATTGGCCTCATCAGGATCAGGTCTCCTGTGACCAAATCTTCTGACTCAGTATTGAAAAAAGGAAAGAGAAAAACAAAAAACTCCCTGCCTGGTACTAGTCTAAATACATGGATACGAGATAAATATCATCTCCCACTGTTTAAGTTATTTTAAAAATCAGCACCCCTCAGTTATTTCCTCCGAACCGCAGAGTGTAGCTTAAAGGAGTTAATGTTCCTTTACAGACCCTGCTCCTTCCATAGGTCCCTGCGTATGCAAAGCATGACGCTGGGTTTGTTCACAGGGATGTGTTATTCTCATCAGACAGGACGAGTAAAGAGTCAGCATGTTGTTTTACTGCCGAAACACCCCGGGGAATCTGAACATCAGACAGACACAGCTTGTATCTCTTCCACTGTCAGTTCACTTTCCGCCCCTCTTCCTGGCACCCCCTCCCTCCAACGCCACCCCCCACCATTTCCTTCTTCCTGACCCCACACAAGTCATACTGTATCTGAGTCACCACGGCTTTCAACTCCCTCTGTCATTCTTCTATCTGCGCTAAATGATTCGGCCTGGTGTCTGGCCCAAAGAGTCTGTCTGTCATCCATCCAGCTCGTGTCTCGGGGCAGCCTGCCTGCTTGCCTGTCTGCGCCCAGAGTGACCACACATGAAAGCCAGGAATCAGGCAGCCATGTGGGACCAGATGTTCCTCCTCGGTTTAGCCAACTGGTGATGCCCGCACACAGCTCTCTGGTCTCTGCTGCCTCTGCCTGGCCGCTCTTCCAGAGGCATTACGACATGTTAGCAGAAGCTTTGAACAACAGCCAGAGCTCTTTGTAAAAGCTGACTCAGGTGTTAGTTAAGTCAGAGGTAAAGTATGGTTAGTGCTTTTGGATTATGTCAGCTTATATTTGAGACGTTTTACTGCATGATTGTCGGGGTGAGGTAAGGCTTCCTCTTACCCAGCTGTGACGGGGGGGATGGGATGCCCATTTCGGCTCCATGTGACTAACGGGGAAGGACTCCCTTCAGCCTCACACGGGAGAACAACCTCTGCCCCCACCTCTGCAGCCATGTTTACTGTGTTGTCGTGACCAGTCACGCCCATTATCTTTGGCACAGCTTGAACACAACAAAAGAACTTGTTAGACGACCACACAGGCACTTCCTTTACAATTCCAAACGCAAACTGTTTGCCTCCGTTCGCCTTACTATTGACACTCAGCTGGATCTCGCGGCTAGCATAGCCCACAGGACTGGTGGCAGTGCAGATGTAGATGCCTGCGTCTTCGGCGGAGGGGTTGGGGATGTGGAGGTGTCCCTCAGAGTCAGACTGAAGAGCGGAGCTGTCCCTTGGCAGGGGCTGCCTCCCCTGGCAGAATAAGATCAGACAGAACATATTATATTAGAAAAGTCCTCCACACAAGCATGCGCATGGATGTTAAGATTAGTTCAAGGTTTACAACCCAACCTTTGATGTCTAATGGAATTACTGGCCACCCCTTTGGATTGCTCTCTATCTGCAGCGTGCACACACAAGAATCGAGGCAGCTGCGCATCCACTCGCTCTGAACATTAAAGCGCTTTAACAGATACACTTTTATCTGACAAGAAGGTAAATTTACTTGACTCTAGAGTAACATTTTGAAAATGTTAGGGGAAAGGCCGGGTGGAATATAAATCCGGCTCAGTTCAGCAACATGTAGACAACAACAGCATGCTGACCTCACTCAGCAGTACGGGGTATGTAATAGTGGCAGGGTATTTCATCGGCCATGTTTTTGTTGCCTTTAAAGAAAAGATGATATCACTGCAGTTCCTAATTTCAGTGGTGGAAGAGAAACAGATGCATTAACAGTATACAAACTGCCGCTTCTGCTTCACTACACGTCAAAGATAAATGTACACTTTTTACCGGGCAATATTTATCTCACAGCTTTAGCAACATTACAAATTATTAATCAGTTATATTGCAGCGGCTGTCAAAGGCAACGCTGCAGTACCGCACAAGCTGTAATAAGATCTGTTTTTGCATTCTGGATGGATCGAGAGCGTCGGCTTAGCACCGCCTGGTTGCACATAAACTTTTGTGTTTTCTTCTTGTGATATGATGAAGTGTTGTACTAGGAGGGGATGCGGGAAAGTCTTTAAATAGCTTCCTAAGGTACAATAAAAACAGAGTGATTTCCACCAGTCAAGCAGCAATATAGTAAAGTTGCCATGGTTACTTCCCTCCCTGGTCAGGTTAATCAAGTCTTGATTGCAGTGGAAACTGTTTTTGTTGGTGGTGTTTTGTTTTGTTTTGTTTTTTTGCGTTCTGACAAATCAAAGAAAAGGCCAGGAGGGGAAAAAAAGAAAACTGTTTGAATAAGCCAAAAAAATGTAATTGTATTTATGTAAATGTAATCACAGTAAGTGAAGGCGATTTGAAGTGCCACAGATGTTTGTGTAAAATTAAAAAAAATATCCCGAGTAACTCACTGTGCCTCAAAATGAATTCAGAATTAAAAACCTTTTTCATTATCAGTCATTTCACACTGATTTGATTCTGTTTTTATTAATATCGTTATGCTTGTATTGACTGGCACGGTCCAAGATTGCACTCTTATGGATAATCTAGATCCCATCACCGCTGGGTATTGATCTTTGCCGTTGCCTGATAGTGATAATTATTTCCAAAGTGCTAATAATGACTCATTGTAAGCTGAACTGATACAAAGGGGTGACCTTGGACTAGACGGTGCTGTGGAAGAACGAGCCAGCTAGTCACGCTTGATTTACTGAGCTGAAGCCAAAGGTTGCGAGTGTTACCTTGGACCAGACAACATCTGGTTTGGGAACGCCGGTGGCTTCGCATGATAGCCTGATGGCTACACCCTCATTGGCTATGTAGTGGTACGGACCAGCGCTGATCTCTGGGGGCACTGTGGAAGAATAAGGTCATAAAACACAGCTGTCTGACTGAGCGTGAAGAAGCGATCCGCTGCTGCATTATCACCGGCCTCAGCTGACCAGCAGCATCAGCGTTTGAGGCATTTCTTCATTACAAACTGATGATGAACCATGATCCTGGCTGTCTGTCATTACATGCTCATGACCCCATTTATCAAAGCATGCAATAAAGCAGGCCCTCTCTCTGTGATGACAACAGGTGGTTGATTCATTCAAAAATTGTTTTCCATGCTGAGTTGGCACATTTTTGGCTTAATTGTCCAATTATATGGCCTGTGGTTGCAAACTTTGCACTGAGAAAGTGTATTCAGTGAGCGAAAGGGTCTACTTTTAGATTAGGTTCATATATTTTCTTGCTGATATTTCATTAGTGCACATTAAATATGACGATAGAACCAGATGTAGGAGATGTAAATTTAGTTTAGCTTGGATTATGGAAGATTAGTATAAAGACTTGAAGAAGTGGGAAACAACTAACCTGGCTGTGCCAAAAATGTAAATTACACACACAATTTGGGATTTTTCAGGGGGTTATTTACTACAATAATTTGAGTCAATTACTTTCTGGAGTATCTCCAAGACTATAAGCCTATCTTAGCTGCTTGTGCTTATTGTCTGCTGGCTTTGATTTTATTGGTAATGTGAGTGTTACTATTCCTTTACTCTCCTACCGTGAACCTCCAGGCTGACTGTGATGTTGGCGGAGCCTGCCACATTAACCGCAGTGCACACATAAATCCCAGTGTCCTCTGGGATGGCTCTTTCGATGTACAAACTGCCATCGCTCCTCAAGAACATCCTTCTGTTCAGCTGGAACTGTGCAAACGAAAAAAATAAAAATATTCCTGTCACACACAAACGCAGATATGATCCATGGGAGAGGCAGATTTGAGTTTGATGGTTTTGCCAGCCTTACAGGTTTTCCATTCTTGGACCAGTGTCTTTCTGGAAGAGGAATTCCATCCAACAACATGCAAGGAATACTAAGTGACTGACCGCTCCCGGTGGTGATCACTGGGGCAACTTGGGCCAAGAGAGGTGGCTCTGCAAGAAAAAGGATTTGAAAAGATTACTAAACAACAAGAGCAGGAATATATGTCTTACAGCCACAGTGTCCTACTGTGTGTTTCTGCTGAAATACATATATGGGATCACAAAAAGAGCCTACCCAGTCCAGTGACACTAACTCTGGCCTCAGATTTGATGGTTCCAAACTGGTTCTTGGCCTCGCAGATGTATAGGCCTTCATCATCCAGCCAGACACCTACAGTCAAACACACATCATTGAAAAATGCACCCCGCTGCACATTACAATACATCTGAGAGTCATCACACTTACCAAGAAAGAAAACAGTCTATCTAAAAAAAACAAAATAAGTTCATCCTAATAGCAGCTAAGACCCCTACTCAGTAACAAGTGGTATTATTGGCCTGACAGTGCTGTAATTAGGAGCTAAAAATAGAAAATAACAGGATTAATGGGTTTGGCTCAGCTGCTATCCTGCTGTCTCACTCAGTAAATTCTCTTGAGATCACATCTTGGAAGATCAACATATGTTTCAATTCTTCTGTTCTAGCAAATATTGAAGGATGCCAGGATAAAGCATTGAGGGTAACCTGTGAGGAGCACGATTCAAGGAGATACTGGCGTTTGAGCACTACGCAATATGAACAGAAACATTTCTGAAACTGCAGGTAAAAAAAAAAAATAAAGCCATCTGTAGCAGATGGAGCCAATCAGGTCAGAGGGCAGCCGCAAATGGAAACAGTGACAGAAACGGCCCATGTAAATATGTCTGTTCCTGTCCAATATTATATTTCACACTATAAACATTTAGTCTCAGGAGCACAAAGCATCACGGTATGTGGCTAAGAATAGTCATGTTTCAGGCTGAAATATCCTCCAGAGCTCACAGCTTTGATCCCCCTGGCCTGATGAGGACAAAGAGAGACGCCTTCTCTTGCCAAATAATTAACAGCATTTTAAGGAGTCTTTTCACAGAGCAGAGATAATGCTTTTAGCAGGATGGATATTCGAGAGGCATCGGTTTACTGTAACTTTACCGATGGCAATGACATCCCGCCTCTCCCGCCTCTTAAGAAAATGTTAGCTGAATTTAATATGATACTCTTCTATATATACTTGCAAAATTTGAGTCATGCCAGTTAGAGCAGGGAAACCGTGAGGCTGCCGCACAGCACACCAAAGCTCTTTGCTGTGATAGTGTTTCGTGGATAACTCACTCTGGATTAGAAGATGCCCGTTCTCCAGCTGCATTGCTTTACTGTGGCTGTCTGTCCGCATGAGAATCTGTCTGCCATCCTGTCTGCGCCAGGTCACCGTCGGCTGCGGGAATCCCCGGGCAGTGCAGGGGAGGGTGATATTCTCCCCGACATTGGCTGTCACGTCAGCCGGTGCCTCGGAAAACAATGGACCCGCTGTGGAAGGAAGAGTGGTGCCAGATGGATGTTTTTTTCCTTTGTATAAATGTGAGAGAAATACAAGTTTTATGTGGAAAACTGTAGTGTGGTCTCACCTCCAACCACCAGACTAACAGTGCCAGAGGAGGTTCCAGCAGAGCTGCTCGCCACACAGCTGTACTGACCAGCGTCGACCTCCTGCACCCCACGAATGTGCAGCGTCCCGCGATGTATGTCCTGCTCAACAAAAGGGGCAGAGCCCACCTCGAGCTCACCTGGAAGTACAAGCAATATAAGCCTGTTGTCCTCTAACAGAGACATCACCACAGTCATTTTAATAAAAGCAGTGTGTATGGAGTTAACTCACCTTTGAACCAGTGGACAAGAGGGGATGGAAAGCCTGTGGCCTGACACTCGAGAGTTGCATCACCACCAGCAGTCACCAGCACAACCTGCTGTACCACTGTTATTCTTGGTGCCTCTGCAGAAGAAAAAAATCAGTGGGATGTACTTTTTATTCCAGGGATGTCAAACTCATTTTACATCATAGGCCTCGGGACTTTGATTTTAAACGGGCCAGACCAGTGAAAATCCCCTTTCTATCAGTGCAAAGGAGTTTAACTGCACATTTAATCCCTGCGATATCTCAATGTAAGAAAAAAAAGTGCAATTTCAACAGTGCGTCTCAGTTTTTCCACGTGATAAAGAAATGCTGCTATAGTAAAATAAAGAAATTTGTCAGCACGACTTTTTGGACTTAAACTGTAACAAATAAATGTGTACAGTTACAGAAGTACTGATAGTTTGTGGCCCAGATTGTCCTGTGGTTTTAAAGTGGGGTATTTTTGTTAAGTCACAGAAAATTTTCTACTTTATTCATTTGTTTATTTAATGGTTTAATTGTAATTAACTGCTTAATTGTTTATCTATTACTGCATTACTTTGGTTTAGTATGAATGGCTGTCAGGGAGGTCTATCAGTAGGACAAGCTGTGATATTTATGGAAATACAGCTTAAAGTCCAAAATTTATGCCCTCCTTCTAAAGATGTCTGGTGGGCCGGATTTGTTGGGCCAATTCTGCCCCCCGGGCCTTATGTTAGGCCCCCCTGTTTTTAGTTTATAGCAATGCACCGGCCTTTCATGCAGCAGGACTGTATGTAAACAGTAATGTGCTGTTTGTTTATACCAGCAAGGCCATCAGAAAAACCCTGATGTGAATGTAAAAATGATGCTTATACTTTAGACCCAGGCAGCTGAGCTGAAAGGATGAGATGATCTACTGTGTTATAAGGTTTTCACTGATTTGACAGATCAGTGTTGTTAAAAATGACATTCAGAGACAAGTGCGTATAATACCAGCAAGCCCCAGGAAAATGCTGCCATAATCCATCAGTGTTACGGTTTCTGTCAAGCACTAACTGACAGCCGTGAGTGAAACTTCAGGCCCACAACTGTCAGCGCTCACCAAACAAGGAGAGAAACATCACGTCGTGTGAGACAGAGCTGTATGTGGCCACGCTCGCTTGCTGTATGCTCGACTCTATCCTGCTGAATATCATTAAAAGAAATGCGCCTTAAAAACAGTCAACACGGGCAAAAATGCGTCGTGTCACTGGAAGTTAAAAATGAAGTCAGAAGAGAAGCAATTATTCAGAACAGAAACTTTAACAACTCCGAATGACGAAAGGCTAATTCCAGCAACAATATATCTTGGCGCTGGCATCCTCAACCAGACATCTGTCGGGATGTGTTGACTTACCCGCATAACTAAGTGACACAGACTGAGAGGCAGTCCCAGCCTCGTTGCTTGCCAGACATGTGTAGTTCCCAGCATCCTCTGGGAGGGCCCCTTTAATGGTTAGAACTCCATGCTGGTTCAGACTGAACCTGTAGCGTACAGTGGACAGGATTCATGTTTGTTGATACTTTTTGTTGATTACAAGCGCAGATGTAAAACAGAGATCCATCTCTCTGAATCTTTATGCTGCTGTTTGGTGTCACAGGAGAAATTCGTGTGTGTGCAAATGTATATTTCACTGCTGACATATAAAATACTTGTGGTTTGGAAAAAAAAAAAGTTTCGACATGAATAGATGTAAATTTCCAAAGCGATGCAAACAAGATGTGGCGATGGCTCATGTAGGTCAAGTGGAACGTAATGACTCTCTGAGTCTTTTGTGCCAGAGGTGCCGAGTGGGCTGAGAGTTCCCCTCTTACCTCGGCCGATTAGTTAGGAACACGTTGCCTTGGCTCCAGAAGAGCCGGGGAGGGGGGGAGCCGGACGCCGAGCAGACCAGGCGGATCTCATCGCCTCGGGAGAAAGCCAGGGACTGCGGGTGCACTACCACAGAAGGAGCCTCTGCAGTTGAAATCAAAGGAAGGCAAAAAATTAAAAAAAAAATAAAAAGCAGACGATGACTCAGGGCCTTGTCACAGGCTGCATGATGTCATTTATAGCTATCACAAGCTTAACAAGAGCAAACTTGATGCTGTGGGCTGCAAAGCAATTACAAAAACACTCCATGTCTGACTTCATAACTACAGGATATTCTTGAAGACATATTTATTTGCCTGTTTGTTGAAATCATTGCAAATATCTGAGTGCATTCCCTCAGTACAAGCCACACTTTTCAACACGCATAAGTCTTTGCTGATGAGAAAAGGAAGTGGCTTAATCTGATTGCAAGGAGGTCGAGGCAATAATGGAAAACAGATGACGGGGGCCCGCGAGGATCCGTTAAGCCCCGCCGCGTTAAATGTTTAAGCAGATGAGCCGCCGGGTATTGGGCTATCATACCTGGGACGTGGAGCCACACGGCGATTCTGCTGTCTCCGTAGGCGTTGGTTGCCACGCAGCGGTACTCCCCGGCATCCTGAGCCCGCACCTCGCTGATCTGCAGGAAAGAATTGGGCAGCAGCTTCACCCTCCCTGCCCGTGCCCGGATAGCATGGCCCCCTCGGTGCCAGGTCAAATTGTGGCGCATGTTTCCCTCCACCTGACAGGACAGCACAGCCACGCCTCCCACAGAAGATGTCACATTCACCGGGGGCTTCAAGACCGGAGGAGGATCTGTTTTAGTGAGTGCAGACAATGTTTAAAACAAATATTTGTGCAGACATGCTTTTTACCTGGTTTATGTCTAAAAGATAAAGCAGAGCTTTGTATCTAAATGGCTGGAACGCACCCACGTCCAACTGAAGGGGAGTGTGCGCTTGCATTGTTGTTGTATGACATACCTCTAACAGTTAACTGTGTTACAGCCCACCCCTGCCCTGCGCTGCTCTGCGCCATACACTCATACGGGCCTTCGTCCTCGGCTGATGCCTTTGGAATTTCCCATGATGCAACGGCAGAATACCTGAAGCAAAGACACGTTTGGTTTATTGGCCAGCACATTTACCTCTTTTTTTATGTCACACCCAGTGGCTCTTTGGCACATCCACGCACTGGAAATAATTTTCATCAAAAGTCAGCTGCACTTCATGAAAGTAATTCAAGCCAGAGCGTCAACACCAAGAAGAAATAGTTGCTTTGTTAAATTGAGTATGTGATGTTTATAAAATCAACTGTGTATATATCCACTTGTTGACGGATGAACCAATAAAATGCAAGAGTGAGGGAGCACTAATGCTTTACAGGCATGCCCACTAGTAAGAGTAGGGAGTGACTTAATTAATGCTTTTAAATGAGGTAATAGGCGCGCGAAGCTTCGGGGATCTGAGGGAATCGGAAGGAAGGCGAGCCAAATGTTATGGAGTGCTGAGCAAATAGAGAAGAGACTCACTGAAAGAACCTCTCCTCTCCCAGTGTAATTCCACTTCTGGTGAATCTTAGTCTGTAGGGAATGTCACTCTTTACAGAGCAGCCAATCACAGCTGGCTGCATATAAACGCCCTTCACTACAGTAGGCATGCTCACAGCTGGAGGATCTGCACAAGGGAGGAAACAAAGGTTAAAGGCTATAAAGAGATTGATGAGGTATGGGAGACACTGCAGTGTGGCTTTGGTGAAGAGGGATGTCTTGCCTGGAACGATGTTGGTGTAGGAGACGCTGGACAGCCTCTGGAAGCGGTAGCCCTCTTCGTCTTTGCCCGTTACCTTGATGAAGAAGCTCTGGGAAGGGGTGCGGAATTCTGGGAGACTCCACAGGCCTTGTTTTCCAAGGTCAGAGGGCAGCGGTACAGGGATCGTTCGCAAGGAGCGGCCTGAGCCTGACACGAGCTCCACATGGCTCAGATGACCTGGAGGCTTCAGGCCAGTGCATTTCAGTAAAACATGGGATGGGAGTCCTGAAGGACAAAGGAAGATCAGCATGAGGTAATTTTCCGCACATGGTCTCGGTCAAATCAAAGGCAAAGAGCTAACAGACACATGCCAGACACCTTTTATCGGCCTCTCTCTCGTGTGGTTGAACTCTGTAACAGGTACGCTGGAGAAGCCTGCACGGAAGTCGAGACTGCTGACTCCTGTAACCCTCAGAGTGTGACGCCCACTACAGCTTATCTTTAGAGCGAAACGTGTGAAGTAAACTCAGCATCATAAAAAAGTCAGACAAAACACATTTGCGATTTATTCACCAAAATAAATACCTTCAGTTTCCAGGCCCCGGGTCTAGGAAACTTGAGGTTTATGACACGAGCTGAGTTGGGAATATTCAAGAGTTCTTTAAGGCCCTGCTCTACACCAACTACCCGACCTTGGAAAAGGAGACAAAAACAGACGTTATTTCAAAGAAAAACATGACTTTCTTTAAAAGCACTGATAATGCTAGGAGTAGATAAGAATAAATAGAAAAAGCAGGAATGAGTTTTCTACCCAAAGGATCGCTGAGCTGGATTTCTGGTGCTGGTCCACTGAGTGACACCGTGACCTCTCTGAGGCTCGGGTCAAAGGGTACTTCCCAGTTGTTTTCCTGGGCACTGTCATGATTGGAGGACAGAAGGTGGACCTTCATGGCCTGAACTGTTTCCTCTACCCACTTTAAAACCTGGCAGAAGGCAAAACACAGCATTTGCAGGAGCACAACCAAGCAAGATATTCCTGAGTGCATTAATCAAACTGTCAGAGAGGCAAACTTCAAAAGGCAGGAGAGGGACAGGAAGGACGCACTGGCCTTAACTCCGAAAGCCCCCACCAAGCCCTTGCCTTTCCCTGTTCTTCGTCTTTCGGACTATTCTTTCATCACAAAACTATTCCTGAGACGGATTTTGCCTAAACAAAGGAAAAGTGAAGCAGCTCAGCTGTCAAACTGATAACATACAGTTTTCTGCACTCTCAAGCACGGATTCCCAGAAAAAGTGTCTCTCACAGTGGAAGCCTGTCAGGCAGCAGTACCGCTGCAGCGGCGCAGGTTTTATTAATCATAAAGCTTGTTCCTCAGAAAGCAAAGCGGAAGCGGTGGATCGGGTTGTGGGAACCGCCGTGGTTTTGAATTAAACTTAAGCATTAAACTGAATCAGCCTGACAAAAATGGGAAAGATCATTCATGGTCAGAGGCCATTTCACACTTTTCTGCTGAAAGGTTTAAGCTGAAGAAGTCTGATGAGGTCAGACTGTGACTCTCTTCTTAGTCATTCCACCACTTTGAGCAAAGATTACAGAAAGGTTGAGCAAGCTGATTGTACATAATGGTAAAAACAGTCATTACTTAGACTTTAATTTCCCTCAGCAGCTCTCCACAGGAATCTGTGATGTTACAGGATTTCAGCTTTGACAGGTGCTTGACCCTCTGGGTGTAATCATCAGTGAGGTACTGATTAAAAATACAGTTTCTCTTTTGTTTTCTCTCAAATCAAAACAGAAGCACAGCAAAAGCCCACTGACTTTTCACAGAGTCCTATTTCAGCGGTCACAGCAAACTAAATGTCGTCCATCTTCCAAACGCTTAACAAGCAGCTGCTGTCTAATATTTGTTTTCACCTCGTATTGAGAGGCATCACAGTTTAACTGTGCCTGTAATGAAGCCAAATGAAAACATTTCCTCGGCAGGCCCTTCAGAGATGAGGCCAACACCAACACGTTTTACGACACAGACGTAAAAATGAAACAGGGAAAGCCTTTGATAATTTAATTATCAGCCCTCGACTTCTCCTCTATCGGGTCTGCAAGGTCCTGACAGCAGCTGGTTCCTCTTGCCATTTTACAACTGGAAACAGCTGTAATGTCTGCCACATGTGCAGTCATCACAGTCAGAGCAGGAAACTGCTTAGAAGTGACCTACATCTATGTCTGTGTCTTATGCGGTAGAGCAAAGAGGAGTGGGCATTTCTCTGCCCTCGGACCTCAGATGAAAGAGAAGAAGAGCCCAGAGGTGGTGTCGGCTCACTGTCTGGGCTGGCCTGCGGGGTCTAGAAGAGCATGCCGAGCGCCGTAGCCTCTCCCTGGCTCTACCACTGGGAATGCAAAGGACCTTAAGTCCCCGTGAAACCTCATCCAGCGTGTCTCAGATGAACAGGCTTACAGGGCTGTAACAGGAAAGACCCCCTGCTGCTATTCATAGAAGCATGACAGATGGGCCAGAGAAGAAGTGTTTCCTAAAGCTGGGGTGATGGCGTATTCCCCACACCGATTCAGGTACATTACCTGAAGAAGAAAATGCATGACCACGCCGCTGTTAGGTAGAACAGCTTGCCTCCAGACCTCCCAGCGGACTAGAGGTCAGCGCTGTCTTTACGCTGGTATAAACACAGCATTTACCGGATATTTGCATGAAGATGGCCCGCTCCAAATCAAGGTTATTAAAGTAAACGAGACCCAGACAAATCCCCTGCTCCTTGTGGGAGTTTCCACATAGAGAGGCTCAGCTACACGATAAGCAGTGCTTTTGTTTAGCCGGACTGTGGGTAAAAGTTACCTAGATTTTATGCCTGGCAACCATTACCATTGCCATTTCCCTTAACTGGCTGCAGCACCCATAATCAGAAAAGACCCCGAGGCTAATCTTATAAACAACTCATCAAGGTGCTCGAGTTATCCATGTGTGCATCACATCACATCACCCAGTATCTGGAAGATAAAACATCACATTCCTCATTGTTCTTCAGCACTTTAGGGCAGCATCAACTGGAAGAACGCAGATATTTTTAAATGTTCAACACTTTAAAGACAGCGGTTCTCATTGCCTGTGCTCCGTGTCACCATTTTCACTCACTGATCATAACCAATCAAAATTTAAAGCGCGTAAAGAGCGCGTTACACAGAGCTGACAATAAGCTGTTGTGCGAGGACCTGGAGCCAATTCCACTGGGCAGCTGTGTTGGAAGAAGGGAAACCATGAAAGATCACATCCGGGGATTAGAGAGTAAAATAAGCAGTCTGTTTTCTCTCCGCTGGCCCCCCTGGAGACCACAAAAAGACATTGTATATTTCATTTGGCTGCACATTATTAAACTGCTATTAATGGCGAATATTTTGGTTAGATTTGTACTACTTCTGAGGATTTTTAAGGGATTAAAGGATTTGCATTAATTTGGTAAAAGCATGCCACCCAGGAGCTAAAAAAATCATACAGGTTAAAAAAAGAGAAGCGACTGACAGACACTCAGCGTAAATCCAAGAAGGAAAAAAAAAGCATGTTTATATGACAATGTACACAAAGACTATGTTCAAAATAATAGGGCTACATTAGCACAAAGCCATCTGGTGTTGAGGTATAAGGTCTAGACTGCATTTGGTCCCCTGTTCCCTTAATACGACAACACTAAAATGACTTTTAAGCACTCCTTAAACAGCTGGTAGGATTATGGAGTGATAATGAAACGAGCTGACACACACACACACACACACACACACACACACACACACACACACACACTGTATGTCTAGCTATATGCAAGCATGACTTGACAGGAAACAGACCCCCCCCCATACACACACAAAGACCCACACAAACACATCTGAGTTCAGAGGTTCAGTGGGCCACCAGTGTGCAGAGCTGTTGGCTCCAGCTCAGCGCTGCCCAGCCATCTCCTGTGTTGACATGTAGGATACCAGTGTCTCTTCCAGAGGAAACTCTGGCTTCTTTTACGTCTGCTTGGGAAGTGAGCCCCGCTGTCTTTGGCTTCTGAGACTCGGCTCCTGTTACATGCTGCTTCCGATATAAAGGAACCACCAGCCCGTATCGTATGACCAGGAAGTTTAATATCAGCACTGGAATCATTTGATTACGCTAAATGAATTCCTCATTATCATCTATTATCGGTGGGTCAGATGGGAGTTGATGTTGTTCTGCTCCTGCTCTCCTCTGTTATTAGAAAATATCACCCCTTTCATATTCAAATACACTAGAGAGTTCCAATTTAGGGGCTAATTCATTATGTGTGAGGGCTTAATGGGGGTTCGGTGGCCAGTCGTCAGAGCGCACGTTTACTCTGTCTTGCTCTCACCTCGTTGACCTGCTGCTTATCCAAGTGAAAGATTTGCCCAGAGGAGGTGGCGGCGATCTCCTCGTACGCCCTGTAACCAGGCTGAGAGCGGTCTCCACAGTCCCCGGTCAACACAAATACTACCTGGGAACGAAGAGGACAGAGGAGTTAAGAGGATTACATTTGTTGAGTGTTTGCTTTCTGCTGAGTCGCTTTCACTTTGCTCCAAATGCTCACTGTCATGCATCATGTAGGGGCTGAGACGGAGCAACTTTCCTGCACTCAGCTGATCCCGGGAACTTCTTTGGAATGCAGATGGGTTTTATTTACAGCATTGCTGTTGTATCCCTTTTGTGACAGCGTGCAATAAATGCGGAGACTCTAAAGACAGTGTGGGCTGGGGCTCGTGCTTGTAGGCTCAACAGTGTTCCAGATAACATCAGTTAAATGGCATCTTGATCATTATGGGAGTATTCAGCACCAGTGAATACAAATGAGATGCTTGTGGGCATGTTGTTATTTTCTTTTAATCAGTTTGCATACCATAGATTTGATCAAAGAGGAGCCTGCATCTATTGGATGTTTGACATTAAATAAAGAGCACACATTGGAATGATTTAGTATGTATCAGTTTTGTCCTGATGTATAAGAGGATTGTTTAAATTTCCTGCCTTGTACCTGTGATTGACGGAGTTGCACCAGTTGCAGAACATCTCTCTTCAGGCGGTAGTCTTTGGCCCTGGCATCAGTAAACACATAGATAAAGGATCCAGGCAGGGAAACCTCCAATGCTTTCTTTATGGCTCCGATACTCATTTCAGGGCAGTCGCCTCCACCCTGTGTGATAGAATCATATTTGCTTAAAAACCCCAGAAAAAAATCATATATTTATATTTTTTAAATGTTCATTCAGATATCGTGTTGTTGAACACATCCATTTTTGGGAGAGACACATCAAATGTTGCTTAAATACGTTTAAATCACTACCCATGAAAGCAGCAATAATTTACTTTTGAAAGAAGAAAGAACCAGTCCCATAAACGATGTGCTTTATATGAGTAAACATTTGAATAACTGTTCAATTCAGTACAATCTGGGGTTCTTAACCTTCTACAGATGTGCTACTTATCATAATTACAGTTTTAGGGGCTGGCAATCCACATACTGTTCACCATAATCTAAAGTGTTCATTCGTACAGAATGATTAATTCATGCAATCTGTGTCCGAACCTGGACAAACAGCTCTTGCAGATCCTGCTGGAACTTCTTTGGGTCGGTGGTGATGGACACGGGGCCGATATCTGTCAGATTAAAAATATACATCAAAAAAAAATCCCTTTCTGTGAAGAAAATCAAACCCAGTCAGCCGGTTCTGTTCTGATTTCTGACGAGTGTATGCCTATACAGAACAGGATAATCATCGCAACCACAAAACGCCTATGGTCTGGAATTTTTAGAAGGGAGAGCGTTTGTTTGTTTCCTCTTAGCAGCTTTGCCCTTATGAGCAGCGGAAAAGCATACAGCATCAAAAACCCTATTAAGCCAAAGCACATTTTATCAAGGCCAGAATGATGCCCCACAGCCTTTGTGCACCACATGAATATCAATCACACATCACAGGGCACAAGAGAGGCCGTGCTGACAAAATTACAGCGTAACATTTTGTTTTACACAAATCACTAAAAATCTGGCGACAGTTTGCACGATGACGGAATAATCATTTTCCAGACCTAAACATGATGGATAAAAGCCTGTCAGGGCCTGACACTTATTTGGATGTCTTCTGGGGCCAAACTACAGAACAGTAAACATTAACCAGTGCAGAGGGAATGCATTGTGTTGCTGCCCTCCATAAACACGAGCACTTCATCACAGTTATTACAGAAAAAGACCCTCATCCAGTCTTGTATACCTCATGATTTTGGTGTGTCATTGCTCCTTATTCCAACTGTCAAATATAATTTTGAAGTATCTTTGTGAGACTAATGATACAGAGTTTGCAGACATGTGTCAGGGCCATGACATTTCTAATTCATTCGCGGCGTTTTCTCCAGCTGCTTTCAAGTGCTTGTCGACCTCTCACGGGTGCCTGAGAGGAAACACCGACGGCACTGTCACGCCTCTTCGTCAGCCACAGAGGGCTTCTCTGGGATCTTGGAAGTTTACATGGTCCCAAAGGGCAGAGGCGCATTAAACACAGACAAAATGTGTGGCGTTAGGGTAGGCAACCCCCACAACTCCCCCCCCCGGCTGGCCAGTGGGGGGGCTGCGAGGCAGAAGAGGGAGGAGAGACAGGAGTGGGGTGGGGTGAGTGTGGGGTGGCGATTGGGGTAATTACACACAAGCAGACAGCATATGCTTCCCATCAGCGCACAAACACCCTCCCCCCATTGGAGCACTCTTATTTTCAAGCTGCAGCTTTCCCGTATAGAAAGGGAGATGCTGGGGGGTGGGATGAAGAGCCTTACCTGTCCCCAAGACCCACTGGGAGCTCACATATCTCCCCCTGCTTGACGTCTTGCATCAGTTTCACTTCTCTCTACAAGTGGGCTTCCACTGAAGCCGCTATGCAGCAGCACACGTTCTGAGATGCGTTGCAAGTAAAAGTGTGTAAATGGCAGATATAAATAGCAAATCAGTGCAAGGCGCGGAAACTATAAAAATACCACGCTCTCTTTGTAGTAATGCAAGAAAATATTTTCTTTTGAAGTCAGATGCTCCAATAAATTATAATCATATTCATGAATCAACGAACACATACGCATTCCATACTTCCACTTTCACGAAAAAAAGTTTCTTAAGTTATGGCTCCTTAGTTAAAGAACAAACTTGTGTTATAGGTGAAAAAGTACCTGGGTCGTGGAAGGGGACCAGGACAAAGTTTTTAATGGGTCTGGTCCTCCGGCTGAGCGTCTTCTCCAGGATCCGTGAGGCGCCCTCTATCACCTGTTTCAGATCGTCGTACATGGAGCCGGTAACATCGAACACAAAGGCCAGGGTAGAGGCGCTGTCATCGGATTCATCACCCGTCTCAACGCGGGGGTCTGCCAAAAGTCTGTGCGCGCTCACTGAGAGCGCCAAGACTAAGCACTTTAATAAGGCACCGGCCATTTTCCAAATTTACTGCATCTGTCTTTTGGAATAAGGCAAGTCATATATTTAAAAAAGTATCACAAAGTTTTAAAAAGTTTTGATTTCGAAGCCGCCCAAATGACTCTGGCACTGCTTCTAGTAGATTTAGAACAACGCGGCTCAGCTGAAACACTTCAAAATCCAGTGCTGAATACTTCCACGGGAGTACATCCGTGCGTAAAGTTTGGAGGAGCATGTGGACTGGCTCTGCGTTGGAGAGCCCCAGGAGAGCTGGTGCTCTGACGCTTCAAACGGGGGCGGAGATGGGTATTAAAAAGTTCCCGGGACCCAACCTGTTTTTTTTCTCCTTTCCTTCGTGTGTTTGTGTGAAAGAGTGTGTGTGTAACTCGACCCCACTGTGACTTCCAGGCTTCTTTAACCCTATTCAACATTTCCCGTCAGTTTATTTTTCTCTTCAATCGCGGTGGGCCCCTGGAGACGCACTTTTTAACAGCTTTCCCCGTGTTACCAGCGGGGCCTGGCGTCTTTATTTTGGACGTGTCGAGAACATTGTCTCAGTAACAGCCTCGTTTTTATAAATAGCCATAGTTTATATTCAGCTGACACCAACCTAATTTTATACATAGCCCACCCTGACAAATATCTCCTTGACATATGAATGAAGCGCAATGTCACTGTGCTTCTTTTCTTTTTTGCTGATGTGGCTGAAATGTTATTGATCATTAAAAGTGTTATCCTCATAGACTTCGTGCCCAGCTATGATACATCTTGTTTAATGTGATCAGACGTCACAGAGGAAGCCACCACCCACCCCCTGACCTTACAAATGCAAATATGTCAGCTCCTTCTTCCAAAGTAAGCTGCCTAAAACCAGAACATTTCTTTTAAGACAAGAAACTGATTGTTCACATAAAAACACACTCGTGTTTTACTGCACTTAAGTTACACATGCTACATTTGAAACTTAGGCTGAATAAAAAAAAAAAATGAATCAAACATATACCCAACAGAAAGAAACAGTTTCAGGTCAAGGCCCCAGACCCTTCCTCCTCTTGAATACACCTGCATCTGTCCTTCATGAAAAGGGGGGGAATAAAAGACTAGAAAAGAAAGAAAGAAAGCGGGTCTGAGCAGGCCCGGCAACCCAGCAACTTTAAAAGACACGAGCCCCACCCATTAAACCCATCAATGCCAAGACATCAGAGTTTTATGCACTTCATTGTTCATCACATAACTACACAGTGCAGGCTTATACCACAGAGCAAGCTGGCATGTTAGAATCTGTGTTATAGAGCATTACAGGCACTAAAGCTTGACATGACACCTTCCCTTAACAGTGGTACAGCAGTGCAGAACTGGACTGATAATAAATTACATTTTAATCACAAAGCATCAGGGTCTGTGCAAACTTGGGTTACTTCTTGAGAGTTGATTAAGATTTGTAAAGTTTAAAATATTACAAATAAACACATGAGCAACAGTCATTCTACAAAGCAGCCCCTTAAAGTTATTAAAAGCTGTTATATATATATATATATATATATATATTAAAAAATGAAAGTTTTCTATCCATTACAAACTAAGGATACAGTAATAGAAAAGATAGCCACTTAAATGCATTTTATTCTGTGCTCTTATACTGTTAATCAACAGAAAAATGACATTTAGAATTAAGTAAATTATCATTTGCATAAGGCATAAAAATCAGTGAAGCTGAAAAACATCTTAATGCCCAAAATAAAACAATCCAATGGAGAAAAAAAAGGCATCAATACATGCGCAGGTCTCACACAGAACAAATACCAAGCAGACAACTGCGACCACAGAGCTCACAAAAGCTTCACAGTCAGAAATGATGTCTGTTTGTGCCTCTCAGTGACCACGGCTTTGTGTTGCTGAGGGTGCTCTTCAAAGAAATACTGAGCTTCAATTCGGCTGCCGTAAGAACCGGGCTGGGCTGCTTGGCCGGGCCATTCGAGAGGCGGGGGTATCTCTGCAGCAGCGCGAACAACAGCAGGGAAACTGAACCACGATGGGATGCACGAGCTGCAAACACAGCAAAATAATCCATAGAAAACTCTGTGCTACTTCAAAATTCCTCCTCACATGAAAAAACAAAACAAAACCCCTGCTCTCTCGAGAAAAGGAAACCTCGGGGCGTGACAAAAATGAGAATCGGGCAACAATAATGAAAAATACAGTGCAATACATTTCAACAACCTTTGATTTAAAAATAAAACTTCATTCCATATTTATGAGGAAATTCCCATAAATGCAGCAAAAAAAAAAGCAGAAAATAAATTACCATTATATTTACATTATATAATACACACTATACTGCTTTGTATCTTTAAGTTAGTGTTCACATTATCACAAAAGTAACACTTTCTTCCCCCCCGACAGATTCTCCTGTGGTTTAGAGTCTCTCTGTGTGGTGATGAAGCAGCAGCAGCACAGTTCCTCTGAGTGAGCCGTTCACTTTGCATCTGCCGCTTTACAGCGTGTGAACAAGATGCACATGAACATTTCCACAGGAATTTAGTTCCTTGGACTACATAATACTCCAAAGTCAACAATTACTCAAGCGTGTAACGCAGTACCGCGTAGCTGCAGAAGCACGCACAAATGACGGAGGGTTTTGCCGACAGGTTTGGATTCGCTATAACATCAGACGATATATTTGTTCACAGTCCGCTATTGGAAACGCAGACGGGCAGATACTTGGGAGTAGAAAAGTTTGCAATCCGCTTCTGGGTGATCGACTTAAAATGTGGCTTCCTCCCATTACTGGTGTGATGGTGCTGCACTGGTGTGTAACGGGCAGTGGGGGGAAGCTGAGTGGGATCCATCTGAGGTGTAAGAGGGATGTGAATGGAGCAGTTGTGCTATGATACCAGGTTGTGTTCAGAGCATGCTGGGTAATCACTAACAGAGCTGCTGTGTTACTAAAAAAAAAAAAAAAAAAGTCTTCACAAGCTCACTTCACAGTTGACAAAACGCTGAGCAGGATGTCAGCAACAATTGGCAGCGGCCAGTGCATTACATTAGCCAGTGAGAGGAGGCCCCGTCTCGCTCTTCGTTCAGCGCTGCAAGAATATTTGATTGCCAGTAAACAAATGAGCCAGATGAATAATTCATAAGAACAAATTCAAGAGCAGAAAGTGGCTTCTTCACTTTGGTTTCAACCCGCAGACTGAAGTTCCTTTCTGTATTCTTTGCTCTGAAGAAATAGGAATTACACAGCATTACTGTGAGGCTAAAGCATGACCGGGGATTGAAAAATCACCCATGCGGGTAGGTATGCAGGTAGCAACTGATTAATACCCCACTCACCTTACATTCCTACACAAGTCCATCATAGAGTGACAATGCCTGAACAATAGAGGGATCTGCCTTTGATCCTTCCTGAAACTCCTGCAGAGTCAGCTTCCCGTCTGCATTCTGCAACACCACACAAAAACAAAAAAATATATCAAGCTGAAGCCCTGTGATGCTTTTACACACACCTTCCAGCAGGGGGCAAAAAAGCATCTCAGGCCATGTCATGTTGCCCCTATTCTATGCTGTTGGGACTGATGTTTGGTTCACTGCACTTGGACAGTCGCCACTCTCAGCTAATACAAATCACTAAGTGCTGCTGTGCTGCACAGTTACTCCTATGGGCTGATCTTGGCAGTAGTGAGCTGACAAGCACGCCCATGCAGGCTGCATCTCATCTTTCACTAAAGCTGAGTAGATTCTTGGAGCTGACAGAGCGGGCACTAGCACTGAGGGCTAGAGGTGGAGGAGAATATATATATATATATATGTTTATAGACTGCAGGCGGTGTTAGTGACACTGTGATGAATACACCTAACACCTCTAAACTTAACAGCATCCATATCAAAGCCCCGAGGGTGGCAACAAAGGTAGACGAAGGCCCTATTAAAGTTAAACTCATGACTATATCAATGTCAGTCTCAATGAATATCAGATATTGCTCTATCACTATTTACATCGCTAGTACTCAAACACTGACCTTATCCATCATTGCAAAAATACGGTCCACACGTTTCTCTGGTGTGTTTTCTTCCTCTGGCAACTCCACAGTGTTCCCCTACGACATCAGCAACATCACAATGCTTCATATGGTGTTTGCATTTGAACAAGTCAGGATTAGATCTCTAATGTTCGGGAAAACTTACCACCATCTGATATATGGCATCTACAATGTTCAACATCTCGTCTCGGGTTATGTAGCCATCATTGTCGAGATCATATAATTTAAAAGCCCCTGTACAAAGACAAGAAGTTAAAATATGTGAGCTTCATGTGGGTGAAGAGGAGGATAAATATGGTCACACTTTGTCACAGGTTTAAAAAGTAAGTCCAGGTTTTATTTGCCGTTTTTCTCTCTAGAAGTCTGTGCTCCTGTCATTTAAATGTTAACAAGTAGAGAGGAGATTCCATCTTCTTACATCGCAGCTTTTCATCTAGAGTCCCCCGGGAAGTCACTGACAAGGCCTGGATGAACTCGGAGAACTCGATGCGTCCATCCTGCAGAGCGACCGAGAGAGGGGAGAGAAAGAGAGTGATGGGAAATGGCCCAGAGACAAGACGAGGCTCTCACTTCACACTTGCAGTGGCTGTACTTTCACAAACTCTGTCCTGTTCTTTTCATGATGTCCTTGCTGGATTCTTCTGAAAATGGGGCCAGACGTTTGCTCCAAGTCAGATGCTATTTTTTGCCTCGCACCTGGCTCTCTCCTGAGGTAGAAATATGTCACCTCTGGTCATTAGTAAGAAGAATGCTACTGGCTCAAAGTCTAAAAATTACAGCACGCAAACATACGACCACAACATACGGGGAGCAAAGACGCCTCGCATTTTCCAGTCATTTCACATCATGAATGGACGTGAGTGATCATTCTGTCCAACGGGGTAGGAACTGTTCCACTCTGAAATTTAGTTTTCTCTAAGCGTTGTTAAAATGTGATTCGCTGAGCTCAAAAAAAAAAAGAAAGACCAATTACACTTTTAAATCTGTGGCCACTCTTTGTGCACCAAAGAGAGATCTGCTGACTTGATTCTAAATCATAAAAACACAACTCAAAGTTTCTCAGATGCCATTAACTCAAACCAATCCATCAAGTTATGACTTCCTGTCTCAAGCAGCTGACGGAGTCTGTCGTCTTCCTACATTCTGCTAAGTCAGCTGCCCACTGCGAGTTTAGCCACAGTATTCTTTCAATCGGGGAAAAAAAGCCTGGTGTTTTCGTGCCCCTCAGGGTCAGCTAATACCATCTTTACCAGACAGCTGACTAGACAGAAAATGCTAAAGTCATGTATTGCAGACCACACAAGTCCCAAAAACTGCTAGGATCAATGCATTCTCTAACTACGGGGTGCGTAATGCTAATGAAGGTCACAGATAAACATCAGATGAAGGCGATTGTGTGATCTTCCTGACACAAAGCCTCTTAACTCAAGTCAATACACCTCCGGGGGGCTCAGCAGCTTCCTGCGAGCTGCTCTTCTACAGTCTGTGTCCCCAAACACAATCACAATGATCATGTACAGCTACAGTGAGGTGGATTACTTCAGACAAATGTATCTATCTTGTCGGCTTTGCCAATATATCCTCCAACCCTCACCCCATAAAGAGAACAGCACATTCTCTGGGTTACAATTATAGGTTATTATAGACACAAGGACTCCTCTGCAGCTCGTTGCATAGTGCTCCTTTTCAGCAAAAAGAAGGGGTACCTAGTGTTTTGTTAATAATATCTTTAACTAAGTGTAAAATATATCAAATTTCTTTTTTTACTAATGTTGCCAGAAATACACAATGGGAGCATATCTGCAGAATATCTGCACTGGCACTGCTAGACTCTTCAGTTGTATGTAATGTACACGTCCCTATGAGGGAATAATTTAATTACATTTTTGCCTATAATTTTTATGACAATGCCCAAAACAAACAGCTCTCATTCAAAAACTGTGTGTATACAGATGTGAGAGACTACAGCTCTAAGGGGGGGAAAAATACAACAATGATGGCACTGGAATAATAATTAAAACAAAAAAGATTACAACGCTTCTCTTTTATTCTGCTCAGTAGTCCCCAGATGTTCACAAAGAAAGAGATGCTGTTCTCACAAACTGACATGATCTGAACAAAAACCTCCAGATTAGCTCTCTCCTCAGACTCCTTTTATCTAACGGCAATGCCAGCCCCAAATGATCATATTACTGTGAACTAGCAAGGGTATTTTAATATTTCCCGACGCTCCCTAAAAGGCTAATAAAACACATGAATTTATTTACAAACCTTATTTTCATCAAACACATTGAAGACAAAGGAGGCAAACTTTGTGGGATCTCCAAAAGGGAAAAACTGCTTGTATATCTTCTGAAAACCCACAGCATCCAACTGCCCACTCGGGCAATCTTTGATGAAACCTTTGTACCTAAAAAGAAAAACAGAGCGCACTGTGAGATGATTTTAAAAAGTAATACAGTCTTATGCAATGCAACCATATGAAACGAGAATTCATAATCAAGACTAGAACGGACAGCAGCAGTAGACTGAAGTCACCTCCTCACTCTTACCATAGGCATTACTGATTCAGTCTGAAAGAGTGCGCTAGATCAAAAAGGTAAAGTGCAAAGCTATTCGTCTCATTCACAGATAAGACGATCGCCTTAATCCAATAGCAAGCCCAGGGTGGTTAACTCTAATCAAATTACTCTCTGCTCCTCTTTTGATAATATGCGTGGCTGATAGATAAGTCTGAGAGCTTCCTCTTGCCCTCTGGAAATACCATATCTGGAGAGCGACTTAACATCTCTATTAGCCTAAATATAGAAGCATTTCATAAGCAATTTCAAGCGCAATCACTCAAAGGTAGGCAGTTTTCTTGTATGTCTTCATAAGGGAAGTCTGCATCCACAGAGTCTAACTACACAGGAACAGGTTAGGGAGCAAGTAAGCGAGATTTAGTCTTTACAAAAATAAATCTTAGATGAATAGTAGGAGGAGGAGGACATGACAGGGAAATAATAACACTCTAGTTATAAAAAGCATTGCAAAAAGCTTTTCCTCTTAATCAACGGCATAAATGACGCAAGTTCACACAAGGGAGCACTGCGTGTTCGTCTCTGCTTCAGCTCTGGCTGTTCGTAATAAGACTGGGCTATAATTAAGGCCAGAGAAAGCGCGTTCTGATGAAGAATGAAGGCCAGGGCCGATCTTTTCCACTCACACTCTGACTCCTCACTCCTCTTAAACTCTTTTACTTTTAATCTGCCCGGGAGATAATGAAGCCAGCTCCTTACAGTCAAAGAAATAGGCAAGGAGCTTTGAGGAGCAGCTGGGAAAAAGTTCAGCGAGAAGAAAAGCGAGAAGAGAGCGGAACCACGAAATTCTCATATATGAATTATCTGGAGTTATATGCAGGGAAAAAAAAAGAAAGCCTAGCTTAACTATGCAGGCTATAACCTAATTGGTATTCAAAGAACCGAACGCGCAATACATATCGTAATCCACAGCCGACCTATTTCACCTGAATTCTTTTGTCATTTTTAATGCTTGACGGGGGAATATCAAAGAAAAGACTGAAGACAATGTAATGTGCACTATCATACTGTACATACAGTGCACATGTTCAAGCACAGAGCATTACAAGTACAAAAACTATATACGGTAGTACATTTGCATTCAAATTCTCCGTTTACTGCTTTCAGGCACTGAAGACTGTATCATAGGTACACCCACAGTGAGAGAAAATATGAATTCATTAAATCACATCTAAAATAAATATTTTTATTCTGTCAATATCATATCTAGTTTGCTCTTTTTTTTTTAATAATGCCAGATCAGGAGGGTCAAATATCAGCAAATTTTAGCTCATCGCAAACAAGCAAAAATAAATTAGCACTCTCATATTGATGCATGCGCTTAAAGATGCGCTGGCATCTGTTTTCTAATAAGTAACAAGACACTGCATGGCAAAAATCACAGTTTGGAAATGTGTGGAGAATCGTGGCAGAAAGGCTGTTTTATATCCTTCTCTGTCCAGAGGATAAATGAATTCACTGAGATGAATTCGAAGATAAGCAAAAATTATGTCATCCAGACACTTTGTTGCTCTGCGTTTTGAGCCATTATGCACGGCAAAAAGAAGGCTTTTAGAAGGGCAACCCATCAATTTTACACACAAAGGTTCAGTTCCCCCATCAGGAGCATTTCTCGGTCTATGAAAGAACATCTTCGGTGGTTTAAAAGGAACTTTATAGAAAAAAAGAACTGAGTGACTGATGATGTAGTTTGGGTTTTCTCGACTTTAGCTCGAGCCTTAAAATTTAACAAAAAGCCTGTGTTGCAAGCAGGAGGTATGGCATTTAAGAGGAGAAAGCATTTAAGACGCAAGTGCAGTCTAATGGAAGGTGATTTTCTGTTGGGAAATGGATGAAAGGATAGGTCGGACTCGGCTGCTTTAATTTTGAACACTTTTTAAATTTTTTCCTCTTTCAGATGACTCAATCTTTTTTTAATGCAATGCTAAAATCACTTGAGTACCTCAGTGTTGCGTAAATAAGGATTTTTCCCCCCCTTTTTGCAAATCATAAGGAATTACCGTCTTAGAAAAGCATCTTCCAGTAATTTAGCACATCTACAACATTTTCAAGGTTTCAAAATGTGAGAACACCTGACTACAGTGTCTATAGTAGTATTTCCTCAGACCTGTAAATATACCTGCATGCAAAACTAATCCAGTGACCTTTAAGCAGTTAATGGCAACAGGCCAACAATTAAAAAATAATTTCTTACACATGATAAAATAAAAGAGCTCTAATGATGCAGTACTGCATTTCATCTTATGATTATTATTACAGCTCCATAGTGTTTCAGTTTTAATGGCTGAATATTTAAATAATTAACTATTTAATTCAAGTGCAATCAGTTGTGCATCAACCAGACAGCCACTTAACTGTAACATTAACATAACAACGGCAAGAATAAGTCAGACTACTAAGCCTGCACCTTTTTTTGTTAAACATTTTGCTAGCATCAAATTAAAAGAAAAATCATCATAAAACAACTTGAAACGCTGTCTTTGCACAATTTCCATAAAAAGCAGGCTTTAAACAGTGAAGTGCACCTTTACTGACGTTTTGCACAGCATCCCAAACTTTGGGAAACACATCAACTATACAACAGCTAATTTACAAATGCACCGTACACTCATAAACTGTAGATACAGTGGATACAGTAAGCACCGCACCAATGTGTAAACATGTTTGCAGTGTCAGCTGCTCATAATACGAATCACTTTCATTTGCCAAGAACACGTCATGTACAAGAGATCCTACTTGGTGACATTAGTGCTAAGACACACACACGTTCAGCCTGTACTTGAAGCGGTGTAATAGTGTAACTACGCGCTGTACTTGTGGGGACGTGACATTGTGGATCAGACCACTCTCGGGTGCTGGGACGAAGATAAGATATTTATTTCCTGGCACTGGTTGCGTTCTTTGGCATCTACCACGGTGGCTTGGTACTGTGCAGGATGTTTCTTTTGCTCCTGCCTAGCTGGCAGGGAACATCACTGAGCTATGGCATTTAGTTATTGATTTCAGGTAGGCCGCGGGCATACTAATGATGTTCCCTTAGAGGAGAATTAGAAAGGAGAATAAATTTAATGCACAACACAGGCATTTATCTAACCTTGCTAATTCTTCTGTGTCTGTGCTTGTGCTCTAATTACACGCCATCTGGCATTCCCCCTGGTAAAATTCCCTCTCATCCCTCACACTCAGCCGTGTTGATTGCTACTGATCTTCAAGTGAGGGCTCGTGCAAACTTTCCTGTGAAAGACAGCGAGAGCGATGGCGAGCTAGCTGGCTGCACAGCCGGCGGGGTGGAGGTTTGGGGAGGGGAGGGTTTCCGCCCCAGTGCACTCAGGCAGCCCTAGAGACAGGCCAGCTCGAAGGCTCTGGACCTGCCAATGTCCAGTGATATCTAATGCCGCTGTACTACTGCTGTGTGCTGTGGCTCCCTTTCCCCCTGCGAAAAAACTCCCCAACAGGAAACATGAAGAGCAACTAGCTCTAAAGGCAAAGCTCTTTTCATGCATGTGGAATTAGGTCATGAAATGCAAACGCAAAAAGGAGGAGAACTAAAATGTGAACATGGAAGAGTCGTCACTTCATTACGGAGCTCTTTCTTCCGATTTACGGTCTACTTTGATTCGGATTTTCAAAGAAATAATAGCCCAATAGCACCATGCGGCAAACAAAAGAGATGACTGTGCTCACGCTTGAATCATCTCCGCTAATGAAGAAAGCATTGTTTCTTATCCATCTGCCAGCGGCTGTCAAATTGTCCCTTCACAAAAACATCCATAAATTCACACCTTAACAATAAAAGCAGATTGCTCTGGGCCCACTTTTATTCGATATCCTGGCTTAAAGTGTCTTTGTTTTATGAATTTGCTTCGTTTTGACACATTGAGGTGCATGTTTTAACGCTGTTAACACAGACTGGGATCAGACAAAGGCTAGACCTCTATGAGCCCATCTTGGCTCAGGTCACAGTGACTAATAGGGACAGAATCTGACAGGAAGGATTACTAATGAGCAACCTTGTGTAGGTTTTGTGGCCAAGTAGTCATGACCGCCTGAAAGTGAAACAACCTTGCACCCCTGCCATTCCTCTGTTATCAGACATCCCTTTTGCAAACAGAGCAAAAAGGTTGTGGAGGAATGCATCATGGAAATGTTTGTATCAGTATTATCAGCCTTCAAAGTCATTCTGTCTCAGTTAGGCTTCAAAGTCAATCTATTTTCAGAACTCATCTGTCTTCAGGGAAGTGTGAGGGAGATGGCTCCAAATCGACTTTCAAAGCAAATCCAGCAACACTGTTTGCTGACTCAAGAAAACGAATCCTGAGAAGGGATACATCGAAAAGGGGGTTTTCCAGCTGGGTCAAGGTAAGACTTCCTGACCCTTTTGAGACCTGGGACATGCAACGATGCCGACCTCGTCAATCTGTCAAAGTCACTGTGTTTACCTGATCGTGATGCACACCTTTCACTTTACGTGCCAAAGAATTGTTTCCCTCATGACGACGACAGCTCTCAACATTTCTCAACATCGACTCTAATTGAGTGTGACTGCATTTGTAAATATCTTTCTCCAGTGTGTATTTGTCTGTTTGTGTATGCTGCACGTCACTGCCCCTGCCCCTCGCACAAAGGCTGAGAGAGATAGAGAGTGCGGATGGTCTAAATAAGGAGCGCATCATAGGTAAATGCCTTTTGCAAATTAGAAACACGGCCAGCAAGATGCTATTATTTCTCACATTATTGCAATTAAAGGCATTCTCCAAAGACAACCATGCTATCAGTGAGCCCCGCAATTCATGAAGAGACACTTTGAGTCAAAATTTTGTGCCTGCCAATCTGTTAATACAGCTTGCAGTTTGGATTTGTGGTGTGTTAAAATGACACAGTATCTTTTATATAAAAAACATGAAACCAGCACATTCAGATGCTGTCAGATTAATGCGAAGGAGTAAACCCGAAAGGAGCGCCTAACTCCTGCGAGCTTTGTCACTGAAGACGCTGCTAAATGCTAATATTTGACTAGCCCCACATCAACAAAGGAAAAAAAAAATCTCATTAAAAATGCATGCACACACTTACCACTGCTGCACCTCCTTCTCTGTAACTGTAAGAGAAATAAAGAGTGACATTAGCGAGATACAAAACTTAGCAACACAATAGAGGAGCCTGGTAGCCAACCATATTGGTATTGGGCTTTCAAACATGTTTTATGCAACAACAACATAAAAAACATTAAGTTTCAACATGCAATTATTGGAATACAGCTTTTGTTTTGCTGGAAGTAGAATTCATTAATTCTAGTATATCCTGTATAGCGGTAGACAAGTGGGAGTAAACCCTAGAGAGCCACAAAAAGACGAGGAAAGCAGAGGGAATGAAGGTCAGCCACTGATTTAAGAAGAAGAACTGTTTATGTGGCAGGATGTGTTATCATGCCCACACAAGCACTACTATCTGCCAGTATCTAATCAACCATTCCCACATGCCTTTCCCTTGTCTCTTTACTTTCTCTCAAGTAACCAAAGTAATTTTCAGCCTCTTGGCTCCTGGGATTACTAATGAAAAAAAGGGCTGGAAATCAATAGCATTAGTTTAACCAGGTGGTCTTTTGAGAGGCACTCTGAACTCATGTTGCTGCTGCTGCAGCAAGCTGACAATAGATGCTGTCTACCGCCACTTCTGTTTGGCCCGGGGGAAAGTAAAAGGCTTTTAAAGACAACAAAACGACAGTAACTTAATCGCTATTTTCATCTACTGTAATGTTTAACCTTGAGCAGCTCATAGCCATGGTTACTAGCCAGGTAAAACACAGAGAGGGTAAAAAGCATTGAGTAAGCAAGGCTACATTCTCCTGTAAACAAAAACTAAAAAATTACATTATCCAGCAGTCTCACAGGAGACAGAGAAATTTAAAAAAATCTTCACAACAAATCTGGGAAAAAAGAAAGGAAACACCTGAAACACAAAACATGAAATTTACCCAATGTTTGTGATAATGCGACTACCTCAGATCAAGAGCAAAACAATACAGGGACTACTGATAAGGAGGTCTGCATATATCTCCATCTCAATTTGTTCTGCTCAGCATTTTAACCGAGAAACTCATCCTGTGACCATTTTCTGGTCAATAAATGACAGGGTCAATCTCACTACTTTTAGCCAAGCCAAGCTAGCATTAAATTGGCCTCAAAAGCCATTGCTGCAGTCAGAAATTGAGGCAATTTACCATGGCTGCGATTTAATAAAAAACCATGTTACATAACTCAGTCAGCGGCAATGGGCAATAATGCAATCAGCCAGTTGCAGGAGGGTGCGGGGCCCACTCAGTCGTTGGCCCTGCAGGGTCTAGCTAGAACACATTCAGCTTGTGCCTCCATCGCTATGAGTGTCATCGTCTCTTTTCACTTCAAAAAAAGAAAAAGAAAAAAAATCTTCATGCTGATACATGGGCCTATGCTACATCCTGCAGACATTTTAATAGGATAGCTGGTCCTTCCATGTAATGCCAGAACAGTCATTCAGGGAAGCATTTATGGGGAGAAGCAAGTTTGCAACTATTCCCTACTGTTTTCCACTAAAGAGCAGAAAAATCACTCACTAGTGAGAGCTGTTGCACAGCCTACTATTGTCTCTGAAATTGTTTTACCGACAATAACAAAAAAATTCCAAAAATGTGCTCATAAGAAATTTTCTAAAATACAATAAAGCCAGATGTCAGCATTTATTCCTTTAAATAAATAGGCCTCAATTCTGGCCTTGCCTTGCTGTATACCTTTTAACACAAATTATTTTCTGTGCAAAACATCCTGCATCTTTTACCAGACACACACACAAACAGAAACACAAACAGAGGGGCACAGGGAAATTTACTGAGTCCCCAATCTGTCAAGGACCAAAGGAAAGCATTGACTAAAATGGCAGACTACGCTTCTCATGGGAGCGCAAGAGAAAGAGGCAACAGGATGAAGGAAAGCAGAAACGATAGTCTCAAGTCAAGCAACAACAGTAGCAACAAGAGAACGATCACGCTGGGAGAGAAAAGCTCAGAGCCCCTCTCAGCGATGCTAACCAGATAAGATCCTAATTATACTATTCCATTCCCTGCTCAAAGAGGGCGGTTAGGGGGAAAAGCAAAAGAGACAGGGTGAAAGGTTAAGAGAGAATGAGAAAGCCAGTCAGAGAGGGGGAGAGAGCGAGAGAGAGAAAGGGACAGCAGCAAGCAGTCCAGCCCAGCATGAAGTCTAATCTTCCTCCACAGCAATTTCCTGCTACAACAGCCTTCCTTGGTTCTGCTGTGGAGAGACCCACCACACAAATAACACTGTCATTAAGCAGCCAGGGGATGTCAACTCCCACCCACACCTGCACACCACGGTGCTCAAATAATAATAATAATAATAATAATAGCAATGCTGTGCTCCAAAAATAACACACAAGTGGTTAATATAGTGGATACCAAGCAGACATTGCTGGTGGTAATTAGAAATGTGATCCAAAGTGATAGCTGAGCAGACATTGGTAAGCAACGGCTGGTAAGATGGTAGAAATACAGTCAATTTGCACCCTAATGCATCAACGGGAACAACAATAGAAGATATAATTACAAAGTCACACCTTCACTACAGTTTTTGATTGGAGGGTCAGTCCCCTTTCTGTGAGCCCACCCCATCCATCGATCTTGATGCAGGAATGCAATTTATAAGTGTAGCAGCACAAGCACGGCGTGAATTGATTTACCCTTTGTATGTTTAAATTTATCAATGTCTGTCACATTAGAAGTAGAAAATACAGCATGTTTACAAGCGCAACACATAAAACCACACGCTCATCTGTAAAGAAAAGCTATCATTGCAGCTGCCGCAAACTCTACTATGTCCTCAGCGTAACTTAAAGACGCCGGTTGCAACTTTTTACTCAGCCTTAGCTGAGTAATGTCTGCGATACATTCAAAAATCTGAAATTTGAAACAAATGAGGAGATCGTTCGCAACTGACATCTGCTCTGTCAGTGGTGAAAAATGTATAGCATCCCAAAGCATCCCAGCAGGCAGCATTATTTACTGTTAAGCCTGTGTGGTGCACAGTGGGTGGAAAATGAGATTAGCAAACCGCAGCAATAAACTCTGTATTATGTATTCCTATTGCAAGCTGTATGTTCTTTAACCTCAGGCCAACAGGCTATGACAAGCTCACAGAAAAAGTTTCTGCAAAGTTTTTCTTTGTAAGAACAAGCAAAAAACAAACACACTTTCAGTTACTCACAGTAGGTTTTCCTTGTCAACTCCTCTACCACCTCTGGCTTGAGCTTGCTGTTGGATTTACCCATGATCTTCAGCTCTCTTCGACGCCTCCAAATCCACGCTGGCACGTATCACCTGTTACTACGTCCTCGGCAGTCTGCTCCTCTGCCAAAACACGCAAGAGAAGTGGGGCCAGTTTAGGTGCGAAGACACGGGTGAGATAGGAGAAAGACACTTTTATTTGAGTTTGCTTTGACAGAAAAAGAAATAAAACACTCCCATTCACGCTAATCGTTCTGTGTATATCACTCTAGCTGTGGTCATGATCTGCTCAGCCATCAGCACTCCACACAGACGAGTCAAACCCCAGGGGACCACGTGAAGAGGACCCAGCAGGTTGTTGAGTCTATACGAGCGCTGCGGAGCGCCTATGTGTCCGCCTCATTTCTTCACAGCAGCCCGTGGGCGAAGAGTGGCGTTTGGACGCGTTGCTACCTTCGTCCTTGGATACAAGAGTCACTCAGTGGCTGGGTTAAGCACGCTCGCTCCCTCACAGTCATTCTCTGTTCTTCTCACTCCTCCCACCCCTCCTTTCCCACCACTATCTCTATTGCTCAGGGTAAGTTACTGTAGAAAAAGAGTCCTCCCTCTTGACAGCTGAGATAAGGAGGTGTGTAAACTAAAATACAATGAACAGAGCTCGACTTGGATGCCCCCCGCTGCACTTTGCGCTCACTCTAAAACGTTAGCTCTAATCCTTGGAATTTACACAGACACCACAGTGAAAAGAAACAGTTTTAAAAGGATTCAGTAATAATTTCTAGGGGGGAAAAAAAGAAGATACCAGAAAGACGCCAAGTCTGTTCACGGTTCTACAGCTCTGATGCCAACTGAACAGCACAAAAGAGATCCGGTGCTGCTCTTAAAATAAGCATGTGAGCTGTCTACCAAGTTTAGATGTGTATTTGAAGAGTGACAGTTTTCTTTTTTTTCTCCTCCATTCTGACTCATAATTCTCCCTCCTTTTCTGGCCTCATGACAACACGGCATGGTGATTTCTTCCTCTCTGTCACAGAGATGGGGATAATGGAATTTCTTTGTACCGTGGGCCGGGCGTTGGCATGCACTGACGGTTAACCACAGCAGCTGTCTGAGCCACAGAATTAGAAGACTACTGTACGCACTATGCACCTTCACTGCAAACATCTGTACTCTGCGTCCACGGCCAGCGATGTCTTTGCGAGGGATGCCACGCTGGTAATCACCATTTTGCGTTTGCTCAAGCCTTCTGGTCCTGGATATTACACAGACACTATGAAAATAAACAAACAGACAGCAGTTACAAAGGGAATGACAGGCATGTGCTGTGTTTCATGAGAAATGGACTGGACTGTCACCTAGAGCCACAGACACATGGGCACTTGACTGGAAAAACACTCAAAACAAGACGACCTTTCTAGTGTCTGCCTAAGCTGCTGAGTGTAGCCAGCAGGCATCAGACAATATGCAGCTAGAAGAGTGCTGTCAATTTAACTGTAGAGGCTGCTATTAAAGTATTCTGCGTTAAATCAGCACAGCCTAAACGAGCAGAAAATGAAGTCACGTTGTTAAATGACTGATTCAAACAGCTGGCTAAGACAAAACAGCACAACTAAAATACATACATTCTCAACAAACGTATAGCCTGGTTAAAACCCTCGAAAAGCGCTTTGTTTTTATTAATTTCAACGTGTTTTGATTGACAGCAGCGAGAAATACATACAGTCGCGGCAGCAGCAGGTGGGATGTTGCCTGGCAGTACCATAGCAACCCTCAGTTTATGGCTACAGTGCGGGAAGCTAGTCATTGTACTCGAAACGTTTGGTACCCATGCTGTTCCGTGTAGCTAGTTGACAAGGAAAAAAAAAACAGAAAACACACCTTTAAATGAATAAAGAAAAAAACGTTCCCATATAAAGCGGCTTCTGGTTACCTTAGCCACAAAAGCGGAAAGTCGCGGTGAAAAGAAATAATTTGCCCCACAGCAGAAAGCCGCTGTCCGACGCCGTCTTCCTTCGCCGAGTTCCGGAGCGAGCGACTCGCTGCTGCGCGGATGGCCGTCCGTGCTGCTCTGATGCCGCCGTCAGGGAGTGACGTTGCTGCCTCTGCTGCATGGCCCCGACCAACTCAGCTCAGTGCCAGAGACACTGACGTCGCGGTACCACTGGACACACACTGACTCTTTGTGTGCTTTGAGAGCCTTTACACGTGTCACCGGGCACACAGCGAGAGGTTAACTTTTCGACTCACATTCACATTATATGTAACGTTGTTTACAGGTCAGTCTGCCTGCCCAGTTTTACACACAAAAAAATAAATAAAGAAAAGGTAGAAAGTGGTGGCGGGGTGTCTTGTTTTTCTTTATAACACTCAAATTAGCCACTTACCCTTTTTTAATGCCTAATCACTGCACTGGATTCAAAGTTAGTGTTTGTAACTTGTGAAATCTGAGTTTGTTGTTCAAACGGACAAAAATTAATTGTGGCAAAGGGTTGTATTAAAAAGGAATAAGTTAGATTTTTAACATAAATATCAAAGTTCCTTAAGTAAAGGGGCTAAAACGATTCGGAATAATCTAACTTTTAGTCCTTCGTCGAGGTCAGTCAAGGTTGAGCAACACTACAATTCCCACAATGCCATTGGCAGTCCTGCGTTTGAGGTAAAATTCCAAATTTACATGATATCTGATTTACAGCGTTTGGCCCAAGTAACTACCGTTAATAATATCGGTTTGTATAAAGATCACTTTTTTAATGTGAAGTAAAGAAAAGTTTATTTATTCATTTATTTATTTATTTATTGCTATGTTTAAAAATAGCTACAAAGTAATCCACTTCCATATCTGCACTTGTTTAAACTTTTCAGTATTCTCACACCAAACTAAATAACACAGAAATGATTAGCATTTGTTAATGGCGTTTCTCATTATCACATCATACATATTCAATGACTCATTTAAAAAAAACACCTAAAATCAATGGCATTTTAAATGCAAGCTATTTTCAATCATTTCAAATGTCAGCAGCAGAGCAGCCCATACTCAAAAAAAGATCACCTGCCTCTTTTGCTCTCTCTGTTCTCTCTCTTTCCTCCATTAACAGTGAATTGTCAGACTTAATGTTAATGGTTGATAACACGGCAGGTAGCCAAGTTACACACTGAAATAGTTTTTGTGTTTCGTGATATGTTTGGTTTAGTTTTTTAAAGCTTGGTTACAAAACGAAAACATCAAGTCATGTTTGGAGAGACTGATCTGCTAGCTTGTTAAAAAGCCCATCTACAGTCTCAAAGCCTCCCTAGGGCAGCAAGCCGTTCAAACAATGGGGTGTGAATAAATGATGTGTGTAAGTGGGTCGTTACATTTTCAGCAAAAGGCTGCTGAATCACTGCTGAGTATGAACTTTAACACTCACAGGCCTTTGGTCAAAATTAAAATAACTTCACCAGAGGGCTTCAGCATAATGACAACACGAGTTAAAGCGTGACCACCATGGAAACGTGAGAGGGAATATTCTGAGGTCCCCCTGTTGGTGAAGCGGCTACTGATGCCATAGTCTGCTGCTTGATAGGTATGCAGGTGCACACATTCTCTAAACATAACACCATACATGCTATTACATATATGGTTTTATGTTATGTTCTTGAGAAGACAAATGTGTGTGCTCACTGCTTTTCACTTGCTTTCTCATCAGGACCCAGACTATCCAATAACTGTTCAGTGAATCCAAGTACTCTTATATTTATCCATCCATGCATCTTCTCTCGCTTACCCAATTCAAGGTCGCAGTGGAGCCTTTCCCAGTGAGAAGTGGAGTACACACTGTACTGATGCAGACCGGTATTGTTATTTATTCCTTTCATATCTTAACTGTGAAATGTGTTAAGGGCCACTTACAGAACATTATTTAACTTTTGCCAGGTTCTATAGGGCTTTGTAATGAGTTTCACATAAGCAGACACACACATACACACACTCGGCCGTGGAGCTGGAATGCAAGGAGCAAGTTAGTTCAGTGTCCTCCCCAAAAACACTACTAGTGTGGAGGGCTCAGGCATCAGAAGTTTATCAAAGCTTATACATAGCTGAATACATGTATATCACTTATGAGTGAGTTATTTTTAGTAACATAAAATGTTGACAGTCTGATTCAACCATAGTTAAAAAAAATATTGTGGTCACTGCGAAGAAAAATACTGTTACTACTGAAAATACGTTCGTAAGGTACTATATTAACTTTGTAAGGTAGGGTCAAGTTTTTGACCTTCACAGAGAAAGTCTGGGTTCAAAATACAGCGAATTATGCTTAATAAGGTTTGCTAAAAATACAAATTTCAGGGCAAAAGGAAAATGTGACTGCAGACAACTTTCTCCAACACATGTATCTCCCACAGAGAGGCTCGCCCGACTTGTCTGCTTTTCTCCGCAGCACAGTTTTGAAGCTGAATACAGACTGGGATGTTTTTTATTGCACATCTTCATATCTGACTGTGCACACACAAGCTCTAATGACAGATTTGCAGGTCTTGTACACGTCCACAAAAATTAAGAGACATTTACAAATTTGACTAGAGAGAGATTGGGAGACATCTGTGCACAGGTTTGCAAATAAAGGTGGTAGAGTAAAAGCCTCATTATTCATCAGTTGTTTAGGGAGTAAAGTTTGTTAGCCTTGGGGGTAGGGATGTGCATGATTTCTAATATTAGTCACTGAGCTACAAAAAAAGAAAAGGTTATCTTTTTTTGGGGGTTATAATATGATGGATGGTCTTGGAAGAATGCCCATCCCTTCTTGGCAACCACGCTTATATGGTGGTGCAGTTGCTGCTGGTGTCAACATAGACTGTATTTAAAAAGTGGGCTTGGTTTCCGGGTCTGAAAAATGACACGTAAAAAGTGAAAGGGGGGTGGGGGGGTCGTTTTGTTACCAAAACAAGAAAGATTTCAGTAATCTCTGTGGGAAATACAAACCTTCAGTTGCTTGATCTATGAGCCCAGCGAATACTTTCCTAATGAGTTTTATGGTCTCAGTGGCTAGTTTATTAAACACAGCATGATGTTCATTCTAGAAATGATGCTCCCTGTTAAAACACAGCAATAAAGCAGCATTTGCCTTGGGGCAGGCCTACCTTGTGATTGGTAATTTCTTACCCTACGAGTGGGCCTGTTTTTGGCCACACCCAACTACGACTGGTTTCAAAATGCTAAGATGTTATCTATCACCTCAGCCCTTGAGATGAAATTTTACTAAGCAATGGGTGAATTCTCAGTGGTTGCATACATCTCTTATGTACAGTCTGTGTGTGCAACTCATTTATGTTATTAAAACAAACTGCACAATCCACCCCATTTTTTAAAGATTGTTCCTTCTTTTCCCAAAATTCATGAAACTATATCTTCTGTTAAATTACATGCATAATCTAACCAAAAGACAAACAATCCACAGTAGAAGGTCTGTGGCAGAAGTAAATAAAACTGAAAGCTTGAGAGTGGGATTGTAAATTGAGACACCATACCAGCAAACTTCAGGTAAGGTGTATCCAAACATAGGCTACTATAATTACTGATCTGGAGATTGCAGGGCCCTGCTGGGAAAGAGAACAAGATGGGAATAAGGGAAAATGATTTCAGATACATTACTTGCTAAAAGATGGGGAAAGGAATTTTAATTGGTCTGAAGAAAAAAGATTAATGCGCTGCAGTTTTCATTTATTGATTTTTATACTGAAGGACGCGAGGACGAGTCATGTAACCAGAAGGCTCATTTGTATTTTTGCTCCCGATTCCTCTTACTCATGCTCGAGTCCAAACTTTGCAGTCAGACATCTCCATGCGTAGCTTATTAAAATTCAACTCCCCCGAGCGTCGTGTAAACAGATGTTCAGCTATTGGATTTGTTCATTAACAACTGCCACGCCATCATTCTATAGCCCGATAGGAGCTTTCTGTTAATTCATGGGAGGGTTGGATCAAAATGTAGGCTGTCTGACTTGGCCATCTTAGTATTCAGTATCCTTCCCCGCAGTTCCTTATTGCAGTCAACTGCAGTTACAGTAGCCCCGTAGGAATAGAGAGAACAAGGCTGAGAAATAGAGAAAGAGGCCATGACAAAAATGGGGCAAATTGCTCTAAGATTTTTTTGCTCTTTCTGGATCGTTTAGAACTTTAGAAGCCTTGTTGAGTTTACTAAACTAAAGTCTGCATCTTGTATCAAGTTCAGTCTAAATGCTGTCTTATGTTTGTCTAATTTTAGATCACTATGTTGAAGTTAACTTCAGTAGGTATTGCAGCAGGTAATAAGGTAAGGTTTGCATTGTCTGGATCTGTTTGAAAGGCAATTGCATTACCATTGCACCACCCAGCTGTATGCTTATACATACAGTATCTGCTTTGTGATATCACAGACTTTTAAACTAGTGTTTTTGCTGCTGCTGTCGGCCTTGTGTGATAATTCTTTTTTTGTCCATATCTGTGATGCCACACATTTTAGGTAATAAAACAGTCATGGCGTAGAAAACTCGACTGCCAGAGTGAGACATGAAAATTCTGCTCCTATAGTCATTTACCTTCCAAACAGGACAACATAACAGAATAATGCATTCATCAAACACTGCTTCACTTCACATCACGCCATTATTGAAACACATATTACAAAAGCACCTCCCCTGAAAATGATTGTTCATAATCACTTGCAGATTATAGCCGTTTATCAGAAACCACACACCACGATCATTAAGGCATCACCATCAGCAGCACAGTGGCATCATTAAATGCTGGCGCAACGTCGGCATCCCTGTGATATGCTGACATATGCTAAAACAGCTGGGGGGCTCCTGGAAGAAATGCCACGGCCAGGCAAATGACTGCACATTTCGAGTTTCAGCACCCTCCGTACTGCCTTGCAAATGCTGGAAAACTATCATATCGGGGCTGACAGTATAGCATCAACGCAACATTTGTCTTAATTAGCAGATGGAACACTAAAAGGGAGGAGAAACTCCACCAGCAGGAGGAAATATTCTTAGGTTTACAGATTTTCCAGAGAGAGAGAGAGAGACACCCATGCATAAATTGAGGACATAAATGTTCAGAGGAACGTCAATATGTTTGAAAAACAGATGTTACAGGGCCATTCTGCTGGTACTTTTATGCATGAAGGTAACTTTGATTCAGCATCTGATACATCACTGTGACAATTTTATAAATAGTCCAGTACTTAAGTCTGAACAGAAATGCAGCTTTACTGAGACATGAAAGGTGTGCTATATTTATGCCAGGACGTTACAGCTGATAACTTGCAGAAAAAAGTCAGGCCAGAAGATTCTGTTCAATCAGCCACTAAAACTAACATACTTGATCTGCCATCGGTGCTTTTCCTCAACATAAAATTTTGGTGATGGACTGTCATAAAGAGGCAGGTGAACATTTCTGTTGTTGTTGTTGTCGTTGCACACACGAATCTTTGCGACTCTGTGACAGATGGATGGAATGACAAAGAGCAGCAGATGAGCGACAATCCTTTTATGCACAAGCCAGAGCCACTCTACTTAAATGCATCTCAAAATTAAACACTGCGAGGCTGGACTTCACAGTGAAAAACCCCCAGTTTACCAAATGTCTTTCCAAAATGTCGTAATGCGTGACATGCAGTTTAACATGACTTTAATATAGTTTCTAGCAATAAGATAACTACAAGTGGGGCACAAAAAAAGTGATCTAACAGAGATTACTTTCTATGAACATTTTTCAAGCCATAAACAGCTTCCTCCTTCCTCAGTAATTACAACCAAACAAAATTTTCCTGAGGCTTCATCTGCTGTGCCCACTTGTGTATCCCATATGGCTAGATATATATAATTTAGGACATCATGAATATACAATTCATGCCCTCCTCAGAGTGAGCAGGCATGAGAATCTGACGACGCTCATCACAGTCTGTTGTGCTCGGCAAATCTAGCATGGCATTGAGGTTTTAGTGGAGCAGCGACGCTGGTGTAATGCTTGTGACACCCAGCTGTTAATTCAGACTGACAACAGGCAGATATCTGGCCGACTAATGGCAGATGGGGCTTGAATCCTAGTTTTGCAGAGATAAACTATACCCCCAGAGGAAGGAAGGGGATGGAGAGGAACAGAGAGAGAGAGTGAGAGAGGAAGGGGGTCAAATGCTATTTCCACAACATTTCGGAGTTTATGTAAGGAGTGGAATACATTCTGCTTATACTTGAATCTTTTTCATAGCAGGATGAGAAACATTAATCAGCAGAGGAAACCAGCGTTGTGTTAAAAGTCAGATGAAATCTGATAAGTTCATTGTTACTGTATTCATGTCATCAAAGGAATGTCAAAGCATAAAGTTATATTTAAAATGGCTTTCCTCCACCAAGTGTTAAAAAAAGCGCTAAAAATAGTTGGAGAGAAGAAAGTCTTTCTTCTGACCCAATTTAAACTGTAAAGGAAATTAATTATAGCCACAGACCAAAGTTAATAGATTGTCTAGTGTTGCTTAAATTGAGCTGTTTTATTGCTTACACTGTGAATCTTCGGCCCTCACAAATAAGCAGCTTAACGCTGGTTTTATCTCTGTGGTGAACATGAGGGATGTTAGTTTGTTACACTCTTGTGGAGTAGCCCTTATGCTCCTGCTCCCTCCCAGTTACTTTCATTTTATCCACAGGATCATGTGTGCCCTCTAATGGCTACAACAGGTAACAAACTTCACAATTACTTGTAATAAATGCAGCACAATTCATTTATTGTCTGGGAAAGGCCTATAAATATGGTGGGGTGTCTAAAGGTGGACATTTGGTTGCTAAATAAAGCGAGGAAGCTGCCATCACTGCAAATACAAAAACTCTCGGTGGGTTGTCATAGCTTTTATCACTCAGTGACAAAAGGCAAGAAATGACACATATTAGTCATAGCACACACTGAGAGAGCCAACCAATAAGAGCTGTCCTCTTGGTCTCCAACCCAAAAAAAAAAAAACAGCAAATGACGCGTGACGCTCATCAACTTTGTCCCTACTGTTTACATAAACACATACTCACAGACTCTTGGCTCTGTCCTGGCTGAGTAGGAGGATCACATATTGTCCTGGTGTTAAAGCGGAGCAGGTAGACACACAGGAAGAGGGAGAAACATGGTTTTTATGACTCTGTTCTGTCTGCTGCTGCTGCTGCGGCCTGGCTTAAGCGCACTAATGATTTCTCCATTGGAAAAGGTAGGTGGAAAGCTGCGGGTGAACAGGAGCACTGCGGTTAGTCATTCCACTGCTCGGAACTTCTGCAAAGTACATTGAACTCTTCAACTTTAAGCTGTTTATCATCCTGCGAAAAACCCACAAGCTACAGAGTCATAACTATGGTTTACTGGATTTACATGCTGACTGCTAACAAGCAAAAGTGTCTTTAAAGTATTTTCATGGTTTTTTTTTTTGGTGTTTGACCCACATGTCTAAATTTAGTTACACAGCATTAATTTAACTACTAGATGTGAACAAAGTTTTGTTCCTTTCAAAAGCCTTTTCATCACTCGACCAGTCCAGGAGCACTTTCCTATCCAGGTTCTTCTCATTCCACAGGTATGTGTGTCAATGGAAGCTTGAATATACACATGGCAACAAAATGAGAAAAACTATATACACAACCACTGGCACACAGACAGGTTATGATTCTGTGTCTGCACTGTTTTCTTCTCATCTCAGTAAGTGAGCGACTGCGTCGGGCAGCTGTGGTGCCTGATATCACCCATCTGGAGCTACTGGTAGTGGTCGGGCCTGATGTCCAGCAGGTCCACAGGCAGGACACAGAAAGATACATCCTCACCAACCTCAACATTGTAAGCCTGATCACACACATGCAAAAGACATTAGAGCTAGTGGATGGGAATGTTTACTGGAATAATCTGTAAATGGAGCTGTGAGGATGATATAGGGAGGAATCAGCAGATAATGAAAGAGGTGTTAAAAGCAACAAGTCAAAGACAGTAATGTGTTCTGAAGTTGTACCTTATCTACTGAATTCTTTCCATAGTCTGGCCTGGTGTAAGTGCTCTGCAATTCTATAGTCCCAATACACTGAAAGTGATGAAATATAATAATTGGACTTACATTTCAATTTCCACCCAGGCCTCAGAGCTGTTGAGAGACATGACCCTGGGCGCCAACATGAGGGTGCACCTGGTCCGCATGATCATCCTGTCAGAGCCAGAGGTAAGAGGCTTTCTGTTATGACTCCAGCTCATTATAGTTAAGTCACAAACGACCAAATATTAGATATAGCTTTTTAGCACAATAATCTGAAGTTCTACAATGTTTGTGTAAGTTATTGTCACATCTATAGCTTCTTAAGCTGCTGCTGCTGTTATCCATAGTGACTCTGAATGTGAGCAACATGATTAAAAGTTTCAGTGCAAAGTACTTTAATTCTCTTGTTACATTTGGCCATGTTTTAGCCAGAGATCCAGCTGTCTACCAACATCACTTCTTCTCTCAGAAGTGTGTGTGACTGGGGCAGAAGGATTAACCCTTCAAATGACACGGACCCGCTACACGCAGATCTTCTACTGTACATTACAAGGTATGTTAACTGTCTGTATCTGGTTATAAAAGGATGTTTTATTATCTTGCAGATGAGCAAAGTGATATTTTTTTTTGCTTTACCATCACAATCAGGTATGACCTGGTGTTGCCTGATGGAAACAAGCAGGTCAGGGGAGTAACACAGCTCGGTGGGGCTTGCTCCAGTGAATGGAGCTGTGTGATTACAGAGGACACTGGCTTTGACCTGGGAATCACCATCGCTCATGAAATTGGCCACAGGTAAAATGGATAATCCACGGGACCTAAAATGTATTTTTTAGTTTGTAGCTGTGTCTAATTTGGGCCATTCCTTATTATTTCTGTCATTTTGAAATTATCAAACAGTATAATTCAGTTTAATTGCTTTTCCCCCCCTTAAGTTCAGTCAGAGATAAATTTTTGTCTTTCCAGGAAATGTTTTCAATGTTTCCAAGAAATTCTGCACAAATCACAGACCCATAAAAAAAGCTTTAATGGTACTGTGCAGTTTAATTCAGCTCATAACACTCACTATAGTCACCATACTGGACTGTGATTGACAGTTTAAATGGTGCTTTACATGCTTCAAGACTGTTTTACCATAATTGTTTGCTCTGGTATTCTTGGCAATTTAAAATACCTTTAAATGTCACCAGCCGGGGAATGTCATCTTTTCACAACCGCATGCTAACAGCATCCTACACTATGGTTACTTTAACATCTTTTATGCTTGATTGTATTTCACCCAGCTTTGGAATCAACCATGACGGAGTAGCAAACACCTGCAGCAGGAGTGGGTTCATGATGGCCTCTGACGGAGGCTACAACAGTGTGGATTTGACCTGGTCTCCCTGCAGCAGACAGCAGCTTCTTACATTCTTCAGGTGGGCCAACCCGTTCAGAGCAGCTGTGCAAGAAATGCCTTTCATTTATCATGCACATCTGGCACTACTGAATATGGTATTTAATCTTGAAGTCGTGTCTTTATATCTGCCACAGAGGTTGGTCCTTAAAACTTAATTTATGAAGTCTTCAGTCTTTCAGCGTGATATAATGTCAGCACGTTGGGTTTTCTCATCCGTTGGTATTCCCAGTGAAGGGAAGGCGGAGTGTGTAAAAGATCTCCCTGCAATGGAAGGATCCCTGCAAGACTGGAAGCCTGGGCTCTACTATGGCGTGGATGACCAGTGTCGTATAGCTTTTGGTAGCACTGCGAAAGCCTGCTCTTTCACCAATAATGACCTGGTATGTCACCAGCTTCATGGCACAGGATGGGATTTCACATCGGAAATCGACATTACCACATTTTCAGTTTGTTAACAACATTTTTCTCCTTTCCATCAGCCAGCTTGTCGTTTTCTGTCTTGCCACGTCAATCTAGACGACAATAGCTCCTGCAAACGGCTCTTAGTGCCACTTCTGGATGGGACAGAGTGCGGTCCTAATCAGGTATAGCTCTGCAGGCACCAGAGAGTCATCACTTTCCCAAACAGTAGCGTGTTTTTCACGGGACGCAATCCTCTCTTCTAGTGGTGTCTAAAGGGGCGCTGTGTGTCTCCAGATGATCTCAGCTCCCCTGATGTGGTTCACGGCTCCTGGTCCGGCTGGTCTGAGTTTTCTTCCTGCTCGAGGACGTGTGGTGGCGGAGTCGCACTTCGTACGCGGCAATGTAACAACCCAAGGTTAACAAATGGATGCGTCAGTAAAAACATTGTGCTGAACTTCTTCTTAAGAACATGTGTGACTTCGGTGTGTCGTGTTTAATTTTCAGACCTGCATTTGGAGGGAATGATTGTGAGGGCCCAGATATTGAGGCTGAACTTTGTAACCAGCAAGTAAGTACTTACCGGCTATGTTTACATTGGGCCTCCATACAGTAGGTCAATATTGTTTAATCAATGGAACACTGCACCCAAAATCATTCTCAGCTTTGAATGAGCTTTTCTTAGTAGTTTGCAGCTCATAACTTCAACAGAAATGATTAAATGTCTTAGAATGATGGGAAAATAAGTCATGCACATGTGAAAATAAGAGCATGGGACAAATCAGCTATTCTTCAAATTCAGCTTACTGCCAGAATATCCTTACTGTAATTTGGGCTTGGCGGTGCAAACTTGAATTATTAGGAGAAAATAACACTTTTCTTACCATCTACCTTATTGCAGCCTTGTGAGCGCACTCAACTTAATTTCATGGCAGAGCAGTGCTCCCAGACAGATAACCATCCCCTCTACCTGCCACCAAACAGTGCTTCCTTCTACACATGGATCCCTGCATTAGGCTTCACACAGGGTAGGTCTAAGCAAACTTGATTTGTTTTTTCTTTAGAGCAAAATGTGGAAAAATGTGTACACCTAACATTTCCTATTCTTATTCTTATCCTAACCAGGGGATGAACAGTGCAGATATATGTGCCAGTCAGATGGAGAAAACTTCATAGTGAGCCGTGGCTCTCAGTTTGTGGATGGTACTCGCTGTGAGACAGACAGCCCCCTTCCCTTCGGCGCTACAGCAGCTTGTTTGAGAGGCAGATGCCAGGTAGGGATGGGTTAATGAGGCTAAATATATCAGGGATCAAATGCCATATTCCTCTTTCTGTGCTCTTTCTTTAATGTCTGATCAGCTATTTGGCTGTGACGGTGTCCTGCACTCTGGAAAAGTAAGGGATATCTGTGGGGTGTGTGGTGGAAATGGGTCATCCTGCAGGCTGATATCTGACTCCTACAGTGGTGGTCAGGCCAGAGGTAACAAACCAAGTGCCATTCATTTAAGTTATTTGTAAAGCAAATATGTTTTCCTGCTTTTTGAAATCTTACATAACAGCAAATTTAATGCCTTTGGGGTGTGAAAGGTTTTTTTTTTTCTTTACCAGTTTGAACCAGACGATTAAATGCAAGAGTGATAAAAAAAAAAGAATTAATGGCATTAATAACTGCTGTATTATCGTGCATCAGTTATAAATCAGCGTTTTGTTTTTGTTTCAGAGTACATCACCTTTGTCTCGGTGCCAGTAAATGCCACACAGGTTCATATTGTCAACAGGGCACCTCTCTTCACTCATATGGGTGAGTGGCATCACTGGACAGGAGATTTACATTTCTATAAGACCACCTTAACAGGATTAAAACTTTGCATCCACAGCTGTAAAGGCTGGGGAGAAGTACATTGTGTCTGGAATGGGCAGCATGGCTCTGAATATGACCCACCCTTCCCCGCTGGATGAAAACCGCCTGGAGTACCGAATCCATCTAACACCTGACCTTTTGCCTGAGATGGAGGAGCTGCTCGTGCCTGGGCCTCTGCAACAGCAGATAAAAGTACAGGTCAGGAGAGGAAACGTTACTAAACTGTTCACGCGGCTTTGTGCAACTGTCATAGTGATTTTTTTTGGGGGGGGGGGTTCTCACTGTAGATCTATCGCAAATATGGAAAAGAATACGGAGAAAAAACAAATCCGAACATTAGCTACCAGTTCTATGTGCCTACCAGAAACAGCAGCCAAATGGATGTCTTACCCAAAGGCAAATGGTCTGTTTTCACAACACCCTGCTCTGTGTCTTGTGGATCAGGTAAGTAACTTAACGAAGAAAGTGACAAAAGAAATACTGTTGTAGACGGGGATCATTTGAGACCTTGAGAGACTGTGTAGTGTTTGCTTTTTTGTTTGGGAAACAGATGTCTTTTGCAAGTAAGATGCCATATTGAAAGCATTTGTATAATAGTATTTAGCAGTGGCTGTCAAACTCTGGTGTGCGCTCCCTACTGAGAGCTTAGATGATTAGGGAAAACAATGAAGTGGAACTAAGTTGAATGAAAATCATTTAGTTGGCAACATAAATAAAAAGGTTGCTAACGCTATCATAGTAATCTTTACTTGACTAAAGTTCATATTTTTTTGCTAAAGAGTGACAAAAGGTGTACCAGTCTCTGGTGCAATGTTAACAGAACATCCCAATTCTTCTACATGATAAAGAGATGATGCTGTAGTAAATGAAAGAATACAGGCCCAGACTGTCTTGTTAATTTACAGATAATGTCCTACTTGTTTATTTTACTGTGAATTTTTCTGTCATTTAATTGTTTATCTGTTATTTCACTACTTTGGTGTAGCATGAAGGCTGTGGGGGAGGTCTTTATAAGTAGGAAAAGTTGTAAAATTCATGAAAATACAGTTAGAAGTGCATAATTTACACCCTGGATGAATTGGGGTCTTTGCCTTATGTTTGACACCTGATGTAGACTATAGGAGGCTACAACTGTTAAATCCAAGGTCTTGTAAACGTTTGCCTCTTCCACCTTTCACCCCTCAACAGGTGTTCGGAGGCATGTTTATATTTGTGCAGATGAAGAGACCAGCAAACCTTTGGAGGAACATGACTGTTTAACACCCCGTCCAACCACACCGCTCTACACAACCTGTCATCTTGCACCCTGTCCCCCCAGGTTGGGTTCATACTCAGCTTCTTTTGACATAGAGTGCTCAGCACAAACTAGCACATGTAAAATGTACTATTTTACAGATGGACTGCAGGGACGTTTGGGCCTTGTAGCGCCTCCTGTGGTGGGGGAGAAAGAGTGCGTCCTGTAAGGTGTGTTCAGAAACATGGATCTGATGTGGTGAAGGTTCCAGATTCCAAATGTTCACCTGATACAGCTCCGCACGCTATTGAAAAATGTAACCTGCAGCACTGTCCTGCCAGGTATGACATCTGCATTGTAATGCTGATTATTAGAGTCACAGAGTGTGAACAGTTAACACTGTAAATCTTCTGTCTGTGCGTTTACAGATGGCACGCGTCAGAGCCAGGGAATTGTTCGGCAATCTGCGGGCCAGGAGAAGCAAAACGGATCGTATTGTGTGTCCGACCTGAAGGTGGCGTGGATGTTGAAGTCGATCAAAGTTTTTGTTCAAAGCAGATTAAACCTCCCGATTCTGTGCCCTGCGTGGTAGACGTGTGTCCCATTGGGTGGGAATCAGACCGAGAGGTAAAATCAACGATAACTTGAACTCCAGTGTCTTTAAAGAATGTGAAACATCTCTACAATTGTTGTCTTTCTTGACCAGGAACAACCCAGTCTAAAGTCTGGTTTGTTACCACGCTCTAGTCAGCCTCGTGTGTATGTGTGGAGCCCTGTTATTAGCCCGTGTTCAAAGACCTGCGGCAATGGTAAGTCCTCCTTTAGTCAGAAACAGCGCTGTCTACTCAGATGTAGTAACTCAAAGTCCACTGATTATGTGCTGTAGGAACTTTGCAGGTGTGGTTTTCTTGTGTGGACCATCAAACCACACTGGGAGTGCCTGACTTCCACTGTGATGCCTCTACTAAACCTCATCCCAAGTCTGAGATATGCAGCACCTTACCCTGCCCTCCTGTGTGAGATACTGTAGTAACCATAGAGATGTGTAGAAAGTAGGATGCAGATTTGAAATAAATGTTTTAAAATTACAGGATATTTTTCTTATAACAACCAGGTGGCGCTCTAAGCAAGGAGTCTGCAGTGTTACGTGTGGAGGAGGGGTAGCAAACAGGGTGCTGTACTGTGCCCGGGAAGCAGAAGGGGAGGAGGTGGTTGTGGAAGATTCAGAGTGCAGTAACTTTCCCAAGCCCACAGCAGTGGTATCATGTAACACTCACAGCTGCCCAGCAAGGTGAAGATCACACAAAATGCAAACCTGAAATCGATTTTTGCAACAGCAAAAAAAATAATCAGCTCCCCACCACTGTCACTTGTCCAGGTGGAAGGTATTCAGGACGTTACCCTGCTCAGTCTCCTGTGACCTAGGTGTAGCTCAGAGGGTTGTGTCTTGTGTCCAGTTTATCCACGGCAAGGAGAGTGTGGTGGCAGAGGGAAACTGCCATGCAGCTGTCAAACCAGCCATCACAGTGCCCTGCTTGGCACAAGTCTGCACCTTTAGGTGGGAGGTGAAGCCGTGGAGCCAGGTACGTCACAAGATGAGGATGGCTAATAGATAGAAATGGGATGAAATAATCTCTTTTGAACCTGTTTTTTTTCTCCCCTGTCCACTGCTTCGCTGAATACCGAGCACTATATTGATGTCTCATTATGGGTGATATTGCTAACATTGTGAAATTTCCTTGTCATAAGTGTTGTGTTTCTCTCAAGTGTTGTGTTTCTCTCAAGTGTTCAGTATCCTGTGGCTATGGTATCCAATCCAGAGCTGTGTCCTGCATGGGCCCCTCTAAGCCAGAGCCCCTCAGCCCCCTGATTTGCATGCACATGCCCAAGCCAATCACCATCCAGGGCTGCTACACGGGCAGCTGCAGAGATGTGCCATCCACATCAGCCACTCCTCTGCATTCCACTCCAAGCCCTAAAAACATATCACAGCACCGCATACGCCAACTATCTCCTAGTCCAACAGAGGCCTTCACCATCCCAGTGACCCCAGTGGCTACCACAACACTCACTCCAACCCATAAATCAAGTCAGTAGGCATAAATACTTTAAGAGCTCACGAAGAACTGAAGGCAAAGCACTATTATTAATATTATAACATCTGCTCCTGTCTAGGTGCATGTGGACAGCTACTGCTGGAGGAATCAGGCACAGTGGATTTGACTGATGTGACAGATCGCTGTGTGGTATCCATAGGCCGACCCTTGGATGAGGTCATTCACATTAAAGTGGTGTCCAGCTCCCTGGACTGCAGAAAAAGTTGGTTCTATTAATAAGACTAATACTGCTACTTTCTGTGCAAAGGCTGCTGCAGCAAAGTAAATGCAACTCTGCGTGCGTGTTTACAGAGGAGTATGTGGCATTTTTCGACCGACTGGCATTTATGAGGAAGTGCGCGCATGTGGGAGGTACTGAACTGACCACCAGAACAAATGTCCTGCTGGTGCGTCAAAATCTGCTCACGCCAGGGAGCGGGGTTGTGTTTACGTACAGTTCACAGAAAAATAAGAAGAGGAGCCACCATCAAGGTAAGACGGTGCTTGAACAGAACTAGGAATTTTTTGCAGAAGGAATTTTTTGCAGACGGATTGTCAAATATCATGAAAGATAGGATTGTGATTAATGAAAGAGCATCCTTCATTTGCTGTTTGAATGGATGCAGCAACAAGTGAATTGAAACTTATTCACTTAAACTGAATTAACAGAGATTTGCAAGCCTGTACACAAGTCTTAAGCCACCCCTCACTACGTCTGCCAAGAAGGTTGTTGTTTGGTAGCGTTTGCATGTGTGTCACTCTCTTTCTACAGGGGGGCACAGCGGGTCATGTTAGCAATCCATTAAAAATTTATGTTACATCCACCAAGATCGTCAACTGAAGTTAAAGTTAATAATTTGGTTGAAAATTGACAAAAAGCCATACAACTTAGAAACTATGATTCTTTGGTGGTTTACGTTGTCGACATATAGAAAGTACCATACTAAGATTAAAAATATAATGTCTCATTTGACCTCTCCTTAAAGCTTGATAGATTGATTTGAAGGTCAAAATGATTTAAAACTGCCGTATATTTCTTACTGCCTTTGTTTACATTGACAACATACGGGCAAATAGGGAATGACATGTGGGAATTTTCAATATCATGTTACTTTGGACCGCTGACCTCTTCTTCAAGGTCAAATGAGGTCAAACTCTCCAGTCATTAACAAATCAATACCTATTATCCATTACCTACTCCTAAATAACAAAAGCCTGCACTTTGCACTTGTTTTTACTTGAATACATTTTTAGTGCAATATGTTTAAAAAGAAGAAAGAAAACTAAATTAATACATACAAAATTCATTTACTATTTCCTTAGAAGTAAATACTGAGAGTGAGCTGCCATGATTGAGGTTTGCACTCTTATTTTCCTTCCAAAGAGTCGGATGTATGTGTAATTTTCAAAAGTCATCATGAGGAAAAACTGGAGGAAAGTGGAATCTACTGTTCACTGAAGCCTCATTAGAAATGCTCTCAGTGGAAGACTGGCTTTCAAGAAGCCATTCTTAAGGAAGGGAAACATGGAGACAATTTTGAGCTATGCCAACTTATACAAGAAATGGACTGATGATCAGTGCCAGCAGGTCTGAATCTAAACCAGAACTATTTAGTTCAAATTATTGTCAGCATGTCAGAGGTCAGCAGAGAGGTGCAACAGTGAATCGTGGCTTCACCTCCCCAGAGCTGGGACCCTCAACATTATTGAAGCAGTGTGGAATTATCCTGGCAAACAACAGATCAAAACATCCAAAGAAGGGCTCTGAATCTCCTTCAAGAAGCCTGAAGAACTATTCCTGAAGACTACTTTAAACTGAAAGAAAGCTTGCCTAAGAGGGTGTGGAAAAATAAAAGTAATAATACCAAACCTAATTAGAAATGTACAGGCACTGTTTTATACCTTATATAATGTATATATTACATGCGTGCATGTTTGCACATCTTCAGTAAATTTCTGCACCTATTTCCCATTTTTCCCAACAAAATATCAAGGAGTGAGGTTTGGCTCAAGACTTTTGCACAGTACTGTATGACGCAGTGAGAATACTTCCACAGTCTAACGCAACCAGAAACAAAAACCCTGCAATACATAATGTCAGATGAGAATACTGTAACTTTTTTTTTGCTTTTGCCTTCGATAGAGTGAGACTGTTTTAAGATTTCCAGCTATATGTGCTGTTTTGTTCATATCCTTTCCATCCACCATGCAGGTGGGAAGGATGTGATATTCTAGCTATGAACAATTAATTCACAGCTATAATATTCTTTGTTAGACAACTGTAAATTTTATTGCAATTGCACTAAACTGCACACAGTCTGTAGTGATGATAAGTTGTTAACCAACGATCCAATGCGCTTCATATTTGCCCCTCAGATTGCGACATTCAGCTGTTCTCCCCCAGCGGTGTGTTTGAGAATCCAATAACGTCCAGCACTAACCACACCTGTCGAGTGCTCATCAACGCCCCTCCCTCAGTGAAGATCAGAATCCAAGCACTACACATAGGATTAGTATTCAACACCACAAACTCCCAGTCTACATACATTACGGTGCGAACAAGCTCTCTAACATGTGTTGGTTCAATATGCTGCGTATCTTACACGGACAAAAAGCGCACGAGTATAACTACTGCAATATTCTTGTTGTGTTGTTCAGATCCGGGACATGGATGTCTTAAAGACCAACGTGTTTAAAGGTAACCAGCTGTTTCAGTGGCACTCATCAGGAAATATGGCTGAGGTTGAATTTCACGGAGACTACCTGCATTCTGAAGGAAGCTTCAGAGCTCGATATTCATTTGTGCGCCTTTGATACCAGATACTGTTTTTAACAATGTTCACTTTTGCTGTGTTGAGAAGAAAGAGTTAAAGGTATAATATGCAGCAGTCATCAGTTATGTATTTTCTATAAACTGAACACAACATTTATATTTGGCCCCTCCTCTCTGGCTCCACAAAGCGAGAGGGAGCAGCGGTGCTCACGTGAGCTGAAAAAGGTGAAAGATGAAAAGGAGCGGTGTTAACAAGAACGAAGCTGTGACTCAAATAGCTGTGAAATGAAATGTTATCTGTGATAACGTGATTGTTTCGCAGCACTTTTCATTCTAAATCGCAACTGTGAAGGGAGGTGCTGCATTGCTGGGTTTTGTGGGAATGCACCTGAAGCGCATGCTCCATGATGGCTGCTGTTGCCTCTGGCTCCGCTCAGACCCACCGAACAGAAGGACCTCTGCGGCTTTTTATGACACAGACAGCGGAGAAGACAGACAGTGACAGTAATGCCCCTCGTTCTACATTTTTACTTACTTATTTACTTACCACCGTACAGTTCTTGTGGTTCATAACTGCATATTATATCTTCAAGTGAAAGTGAAATGAAAAAGGATCTTTAAGTAGATCCTTTTTCATTAACTGTTATAACTATATGCAATTTTGACCTTAAATAAACAATAAACAAACCAAAGCACTCAAAATCTTTAACTTAAGCAAGGACAAAGTCATTTGAAAGATAGCACACAGAACTGCTGAAGTATAAAAAAGGAGAGCATACTTATACTATTACAGTTAGTGAATAATGCTCATCTAAAGTTCACACACACACGCCTATATATATCTCTATCTCAAAGGCAGTACACTGATAGTCACACGGTAAACTTCCCATAATCCCTTTGAAAACTGGTTTCCTCATAGCTCCAACACACTCAGTCCATTGCACGCCTGTGTCAGTGTGGCATTGTTCCAGGTTCAGCCACAGCCCGGCGGGGGCACAAAAACACCGTGCCAGGTTCCTGTGTGGGATCACTGCTTGGCTGTAGCTGTGTCTTCCAAGAGAGCTCTCATGTCCAACAGTGCTTCCTCTACAGCCTGGGCAAAGTTGGCAGCATTTGTCTCCTCGCAGCTGTTAAAGGCTGTGATGGCGATGTTGATGTGCTCATCCATGGGATTGTAACACACTCCATAGCCATCTGGCACCATTGGACCAAAGCACATCACACAGTCTGTCTTGGAGCCAACCTGGACATCAAGACGGGAGAGATGAGGGCAAACACGCAAGTAAACAAATATTACAACACATTATGCTTTGCTCAGCAGTAACAGACTGTGGCTTTTCTTAGATGCAAATATACCTGGCTGGTGGAGAGATTAAAATGATTAGCCACAGCATAAGAGGTGTCCATAAATATCTCAGGTATAGAGGTCAGGTCTTCTATGCTCTGCCTCTTGAGCCCAAGGAGGTGTCTGTCAATGGCCTGCCCATGAATTGCCTGAAAAAGCAATGGTGAGCATGTTAAAGTGATATTTATCAAGTAGTTAAAAAGTGGTTGTTTTGGGGATTTTTTAAACTGATAAACTCCAGCACTCACGTTGTACGTGTTTTCTTTATGTGTCTGAATGGCCTTCTGCAGCAGTGCCAGCTTCTCTGAGCTCTGTTTGAACATTTACTGCTCAGTTTTAACCATCACATGTTTTAAAAGTTACATCGCTAATGAGATCCCAATCATTTTTACTAGTACCTGTTTAGCTGGGTCTTGCATTGCCTGGACAAATTCAAGTGAGTCTGCAGTAGTTGAGCGGATTGCATCTGTTCGCCCATATTTGAACATTCTTAAGGAAGCACTCTCATAGGTAGAGCAGCAAATATTATAGATCCTGGATTGGGGGGGGAAAAAGTATATCATCATCAAACAGTATATCCCACGTGACTTTTTCCCCCTTTCAAGAGAGCGGACGTCTCACCTGAAGTACGCCAGCTGAAGAGCCATTTGCACAAAGGCATCTGGACTGAGCTTATGCTTCTTTGGCACATTTTTTCCAAAGTGAGAAAACAGAAGCACTTTCACATCCAAGTCTTGTACCATTCTGACAAAAATAAGAAAAGAGGGAGTCAAAGAAAATGTCTGACATCATAGCCCAAATGACAACAACAAAAACTACATTCTGACTGCACAGCATGACATACATGTTCATATTTTGTTTGGCCTTCTCAATATCTCTCTTGACCTCGGGCGTAATGTTAAAACGCAGCTTCTGGGGCATGGGCAGGGGAATCATGGGAGCGCGACGGAACTGAGTCCTCTGCCTGTTGAGAAAAACGTGACCCGCCGAATCAGTGTGAGCTCATCATAAACACGAAGAAACACTAGTCTAAAATCTGAAATAAACTTACATGTATTTAATAACGTAATCGATGAGAAACACAATGGGTGGACCCTCAGCAGGTGCATGTTCATACACCAGTCCACATGCACCGTCTTCACCAACAATGAACTGAGGACGATTTGCAGGTACATTCAAATTCTCAACCATTGCCAGAATCCTGTTTATTACTTTGGATCCGTGAGTCATTGCGCTCTCTTAAACTGACCTGTAACGTCTTATCAAACCAGCGGTTGCCACTGTTCCAACGAGCACCTCCTCCATGCAGAATCTGGGCAGCCACGCGGCTCAGATACAAGTCATCAGACACCCGCAGCATTGGAGCATCCAAACAAACTGTAAAAATACTTTTCTGGATGGCACGGACTGAGTCTTTATTCGTCCTATCTGAGAAGAAAAAAAAGGGGAAAAGGAACTTGTGAATCATAAGATTCTGAAAAAAATGCTTTCTAGCTATAGAGTACATCTAGCTGATACTGTGGCTTGTCCTCACCCTTAATCAGGTTATTATAGGCTTTTCCCCAAGTGTTGCGGTGCTGTGATGTGAGGATGCCAATCGGTTCTTTGTTAGTCTGCAAAGAGGAGTTCCAGATCTTCTCCAGCTGCATGTAAATCTGATCCACTGTTAGTGGAGTGCCATCACTGTTGTACACATCTAGGACAAAAAACTAGAAGAGAAGCCAGGTTCATTCAGTAACAGATTTAGTTTATTACTCCTTTTCTTCATAATGACTATAAAAAAAAAAATCAGGATCTTTATAAATGAAGAAAGAACAGCAGTGCCATCTAGAGTACCTGAAAGTTGTGGACCACAGTGATGTGAGTCGGAGGTGTTTTTCCTCTGGTGTGATTTACAACGGTATCTCTCTTTGGTCCAGGAATACGACAGGAAGACAGGATCTGGTAATACTGGTCCATACAAAGAGGCTTCCCACTCAAATACTCTACAGGCAGAGTCTGACTACAACACAGTAACTAATATTATTCATTTGCAGTTTTGAAAAAAACAAACCAAACAAAAGACAGCTGCAGGCCATGGTGATAATGAGCTTATTGCTACAGCAGTGCAATGTTTGTATTGATTTCAGGCAAACTCACGTGTCAATCATTTTTTTAAAGTCCAAAACTCCTGCAATTAATTTGGCAGCAAACCTGCAAAAAATAATAATAAAAAAAATAATAAGACATATTATAAATTACTACACATAATGATCAGTGTATGCTTTGTTTTGCATCAATGCTCCAAAAGCCAGCGCTCATAAACAGTGTTCACAGATGGAACAAAATCAGTCATGAACTATGAATGGAGACGAACACAGTTAAATTCTTAGAAGCTAAAAGTAAAAACAAAACAAAAACAAGCCCTGGCTTGTTTACCACAGTCTAATATGTTTGGCACATATATTCTTATCATCTTCATTGTTATTTTTGCATTACATCTCCATGGTGCCCGTATGTTCACTGCATATCCCATGGGTCACAGCATTCAAAAACAGCTGAGCAATGGTATGAGAAGCCCTGGGGCTTTAAATAGCCAGCATGTGGAGGGAAGACTGTGCAAAGGTCAGCTTAAAATGAGCTTGTACTGTAACTTCAACACAAAGTAAATCACTTTTTAACACTTTTTAACAGCTTAATGGCTGCGCTTATATTCAGACAATTAAACTTTATAACCGGTACTGCTGGAGCCCCGAAAATTTACTGCACGCATTACAAGTGCTGTTTTTTTTTTAGTGTTTGTGGGCCTGTGATTATTAAGATAAGCAGTTTGGATACTGTGAGTGCATGATGGTTTCTCACCTCATTTGACCTTGACGATCATGAAAGTGCATCTGGGGCAGGACTACTCCAGGGCTGGTGTAAACTGCCACCGGCATACGGCAATCCAGGTAGGCCGACTGCATCCACCATTCTGTTAACTACACAAAGACAGCTGTAGTCAGACCAGGGCGAAAAAAGAATTACTTTAATTTCTTAAACAGCCAAATTAAACATGTATTTAGTGTATGTAATTACAAAAGACATAGATTATTCTATCAAAAGACTGCTTTTACACTCATGATGTCTACGCTGATACATAAAAGTTAAATAAATCCAATTATCTACCCAGTTGTCCGTCTTGCGTGCCCGCCTTTCCAGTCCCTTTTGAAGCCTTTCTCCTACGCCACCCTTAAGGAACTCCTGCACCACCTTCCTGGTGTGATCCATCTCCTCGTCACTGACGAGGGGCTCCAAAACTGCGAGGTAGCGCTCACACGTTTGCTTCAAGGGTGGCACAGGAAGCTTAGGCAAACCCTCTTGGTGTGTCAGGGGCCTTGCAAGGATCTGCGTTACGGGTCTGACTAGGTGACATGTCTTCACCATACCTGGCCGCATCTATAAGATAATATCTTGTTAAGTTAAAAACTCTTCTGTTTTTTCTGCTATTACACATTAAATTGGAAAAGTATTAGAAATGGATTTAGAAAGTCTAGAAAGTTGAAGGTGTCATCGCTATTTGAAGTGGCTCAGTATTGTAGCCCAACAGACAGTTAAATATATAAATAGCCCAGTACATTGATACATGAGTGTGAATACTGAAATGTAATCTTACTGATAATCTCACTGGGGCTTGTTAAACCTGCAGATTAATTGAATCTCTTTAACCTCAAGTGTCAACATGTTGTTAAGTGCATGCAATCTAAGACTGCAGACATTAATGAGTCGCTGCAAACAGGTTTAAGCAAGAACCAGCTTCAGGGGTTGTGAACAACGGTAAATAACTTAAACAGGCTCGTGCTTTACAGTGAGATGGTGATTTGGTGCATGAAAACGGACACCAAAACAACCGACAGAAGCAGCTATACTATTCGGACTAACTGGTGTTAGTCTCTGCCAGCTTATAAATAGGTTGACACAGTTGAACCTTCGGATGGGAGCTACGACAAAAACAAATCAATATAAAGTCGTTATGCGATGTATTGACCAAAATTAAGAAGATACAGTCATATGAGATCCCATTTGATTTAATATTACTCCAAATAAGGTTAAAAAAAATGTACGCATATTTACGTCAAGCTGGAACACGACAATGAACTTCCGGTTAGCGATATCAAAATAAAGTTATTGCTAAATATTTTAGTGTATTTATTGCACGCCACGACAGAAAAGATGCAAGAATGTGGATAATACTGGGGGGATGACTCTGAGTCGACTAAAACTGCCGTCACATTGCTGTTTCCCATGTCACGCACTAAGCTAACGCTAAGTTATTCTATGCTACGCTAAGCTAACGCTATGCAAAATGTTAGCTAACCCCCTCCCCCCCCAAAAATATAAATACTCCGTTATATTCCTTAACGCACAATTTAAATGCACACGTCGGGTGGACGTAAGTTACATTTTAACCTAATGTTGCCACATTGTTGCTATTCTGCACAGCGCCCCTCCCTCTTCACTCACTCACTTGACCTGATGTCGTAAAATCAAACATAACGTTACTGCACTTTTTTAACACGCACTTAAAACACACGCAAAGGGGAGACAAAGGAGGACTCACCGCGGCTCTGACAAAAACACCCAGCATCTTGTCAGACGGACGCGCTAAAAACTTGGACTGTCCCGGGAATATAGATGGGGAAACCCTCGGGCAGACATGTCTCAAGGACAAGCACTCTGCGCTCAGCTGTCCGCCCCCCGTCGGATACAGCAAGCAAAACAAGCGCTCTCTCTCTACGAAAAGTCGTGTTTTTCTAGGTGGAGTTTGGCACACGTGAGACTGCTGTTTCAAAACAAATAATTACACTAAACCTCTTCCCGCATGAAAGCTTCCTCAGCTCATTGTTTTATTCATTTTTAGGGAAAAATTGATTCAAATGCTCCATGAGAGCTGCTAATAAGCATTTGTCTTTTGCTACTTCTGGTTATTGTGTTCAGAAATTGCATATTAATACCTCCAAGTTCAGTGAAATGATGGCACATTTACTACTACTACTGATAATAATAACTGTAATAATAATAATACTAAGAAGAAGAAGAAGAAGAACAAAAATACAAGATCTGTCTGTATTGCTGACGGCTGTGCTCTCTTTCCATGTAATCGGGATCAGAAAGTACAATTTCAAGTCAATGCATTTGTGTTTTTAGACTGTTTGTTTTATTGATTAATCAAAGCAGGCCCTGATATAAATATATATTTACATAATAATAAGAAGAATAAGAATTCTCGTTGAACTGTTGCACGAAGCTGCACAGATCTTCTCTGGCCACATGGTGGTAGTCGTCCAACATCTTTCCAAGGAGAAAACAGCATTCACTTATTTCTCCAGGAAATACAAACCAATGACTCCGGTTTCCCCGCAGAAAAAAATAATAATAAAAAATCACCACCACAAAATAATATTTAAATAAAGGTTACAGTTTAGTCATGCTGTGTAGAAATTATTCGGACTAGCACAGGAAATGTCAATGTGCAAAAAGTAATGGAAATGCATATGACCATTCTGTATAATTTCAGCACTGTTTATGTATAAAAAGTCCAAGAGAGAACTGCAGTCGTGTCATGATTTATTTAAAAGCAGCAAAATAAAACGATACAAAGAAATTAAAAAACACACAGTCATACATATCAAAATGCTTCGATTGCTCTGGTCCAGCCGCTGCCTGTTAACAGCGTGTGTTTTAAACAAATTGTTTGAGTGGCGAATATTTGCTCAAGGTCCGTTTGCTGCCAACTCACAAACTCAGATAGCCCACCTGAGCCCAGCACCGAGATCAGGTTGGAGATATTTGTGCTGTCCAACTGGTCAGAGTCTGAATGTGAATCATCATCACTCCTCATTCTTTTACACGGCACTGGCGCAAAGTCTGGCAAATAAAACTCTGGATCAACGATATGATAACTTATGTCAATCTTTCGCTTTTTTGTGTAGCACTGCGCGCCCTGCGGCTGTTTGGGCTGCGCGCAACAGTCTGTGTGGAAGTATCCGTTCGTGACAGTAGTCACCACATGGGTGTCCAAGTCCAGGACAGTCTTTTGGTTGGCTTGCGTGTTCGGGATAGATAACTCCCAGGAGGATTTGTCCGCACAGCTCCAACAGGCGTCCGAAACCATGAGGTCAGAGTCACTCGGTGAATCCATTGCGCAGGCAGATGCGCCTTGGTGCGCCACCTCTGCAGGCTGACCGTTGGGCTGGTGCGCTCCGCAGTGCCAAGTGTCCGACTCAACCCCAGTAAAGTTGCAGTAGAAGTCATCAGCCAACTCCGTGAAGCTCCCCGTCCATTCGAGGTATTCTTGCCTTTCTCGGACTACGGTTACATCCTCGTACGGATTCGTCCTCTGCATCTGCGACAAGTTTTTGCTCATGTAGAACTGCCTGGCGTTTCTCAGTACGTACGTTACCAGTAAGTTCTTGTGGAGCTTGATGCCTCCTCTCTGCGTCCTGGAGCTTTGGATTTTCCTCAAAGAAATGGAGATCAGATTCTGTGCTTCAAATGCACACTCCATCCTCAGTCGGGCCACCCTTTCTTTGCTCTCGGTCTCTCAAATCGTTTGTTTCCAAACTAGAGAAATAGTGATGCCTTTAGTTGAGATTCCTATCAGATTCGTGTAGACTGTGTCCATAGCGCTCCATGTCTTCCCAGTAAGGGCATGGATTTGCAACTCTCATCTTTCCTTGCCACGCCCTCCCGTACACATTGTCCAATGGGAGGGAGGAGGTGCTTCTGTTATACGCAAATATCACTACTAGCCTCATTCAAAATGCACGTAGGAGCAGGCAAGCTGGATTTCACTAAATATGATCTTTTTAAATCTCAGTGCAGACAAATAAGAGACTTTAGAGTCCGCACTATAACAAAAAGCAGTGGAAGGTGGAAGAACAAGCAGAGCCGAATGTAGCAGGGTAGTACAATAGAGTGAGATAGTGTAATGGGATGTAATTTATCTATAAATATAACATGTAATAACATGTAATAACAAATAAGAAAAATATTAGATGATGTAGATGTAGAATATAAGTAGAGAGTATGAACATTAAAACAGGGTTAAGCTTGGATTTTTTTATATCAACATTTTCTACTTTACTCAGATTCTTGGATGACTGTTCCATTTATCTTATTATTTTCCAAAACAGTTTATTACTTTATCATTTTATATACTGAGGATTCTTTGTCTACTATATTGTTACATTTTATATTACCATGTGCTACCACAGTACAACACTATACTATACTACATTTTATGGCTGCTTGATGGCAAAAATCACAATTACACTTAACAGGATCCAAGCTGAGATTATCACGATTGAACCCAATAGATAAAAAACTGATGCTATTATTTATTTAACTGTCTTTTAAACACCTGATTTATGAGAACTTAATTCAAGAAACTGCCCTAATTCCACAAAATCAACTAAATAAATACAATTTAAGAAATAATAAGGTGAACTTAGGAAGTTTGGGATGGAACAATATCACTATATTATATGGTATACTGCAATATAATATGATATGACACTATAAAACATGGTACTATGTCACGCTATACTACATTATACTATAGTAATCCAAAGTTAGCTCCAAAGCTTTTTGGACAAAGATGCCACTTTTATGATTTTGCCTCTGTACATCACCATGATGAATTTTAAATTAAACAATCAAGATTCAGATTTTCAGCTTTGATTCAATACGTTTAACAAAAGTATTACATTAACTGTTAAGGAATTAAAACCATTTTCATATATACATATATTTAGTCCCCCATTTTTAGACGTGCAAAAGTAAATGGACAAACCAAGAAGATTTGTTTTAATATTTGGATGAAAATCATTTGCAATCAATGACTGCCCGAATCCTAGAACACATGGATACACCCAAAATGCTGTGTTTCCTCCTTTGAGATGTTCTGCCAGGTCTTTACTGAAGCTGCCATCAGTTGCTACTTGTTTGTGGCTCTTTCTGCCTTCAGTTTTATATTTAACAACTGAAAAGCATGCTCTACTGGGTCCGGATCAAGTGACTGACTTGCTCAGTGAAGTATATCCCATTTCTTTGTCTTCAGAAACTCTTGGGTTTCTTTTGCAGTTTCCTTTGGCTCATTATCCAGTGTTGTCTGATCAGTTTTGAAGCATTTGGTTGTATCCAGCAGTAAGTATAGCCCTGTACACTTCAGAGTACTTCAGTACACTTCATAATACTACTTTTATAAGCAGTCTACTTCAATCAATAAACACTAGTTACTCGGTTCAATTGGCAGCCATGTCCATGGCATAATAATGCTTTTCCTAACCTTTCCATTTCCATATTTTTCTTTCCCCATCATTCTGGTACAAGTTAATCTTGGTTCATTTTTAAAATAACTTATTTTTTCCAGAACTGTGCAAGTTTTTTTTAAATGTCTTCTGGTAAAGTCTGTCCCTCTTGCCCTTGAGTGTAACCAAGTGGTTTGCATCATCTTGTAAATCCTCTGTATTTGTATTCACGAAGGTCTGCCTTGATTGTAGACACTGAGAATGATGCACTTACCTTCTCAAGACTAATCGTGATGACGTTAGATGGCTGTAATTCTTAAACAGTTAATGTAAAATGTTTGTTAAACCCTTTGAATTAAAGTTGAAAATCTGTGTAGCGTATGGTTTCTCTCCATTTATGCTCTATAAAAATCACCTCTACAATTTATTTATTTAATTATTTATTTATGTATATCTTTTATTCTGACATTTTCCCCACTAGCATTTCACTCATATTGCCATTGAGCTATATGTTACTGTATTGAGTTTACTTGTCTCATTTTTTCTTTGATTGTAACACATAAAGCCCCTCTGCACATTTAGTTTGCCTGCTTTTTGTGTTAGTATATTAATTACAAATGTGCTCGGTGATTTTGTTTTGAAAAAAAGTACTTTCTTTGTTAGAGACTCACAGTTACAGTTACAGGTATCCGATCTCCCAGTTTTCCCTAAAGCCACTTTTACTCTGTCTTTCAATACACTAGAATATGCTGCCCATTATAAAGTAAGCTGTAGTTTACAGGATTATTCTTATTTCACATTAATATAATAAACCTATTATCTGTGCTCTGATTAAACCAAGGCACTTTAACAGTCTAGGATCTATGTTTTATATTCTATGTTACTTGATGATGATGAAAAGGTTGGGTATGGGAACATGACTATATTCTATGTAACTGTATGAAGAACGTAATGTAACAAGTCACTGTACCAAATTCAAGAATGATATAAATATGTTGTTACTTGTGTTACAAGGTTCTTCACTCCTCTGTGCACATGGCGGAAAGAAAAGAAAGAAACAAATCATTTTTTTGATTTGGTTTCAGTTTCTGTGCAGGAGGAGGGCCATGGTGGAGTGGTACAGCGATACAGGTTGTGATGAGTGGAGCCATGGACATTACTTTTATGGTTTTTTGCACAAAAGGATGAAACCATGATGGTAAAGTTGAAGCTGCATCCAGGACATAAACAATCACATTATAGTGCTTACAAAACTTCAGCTCTTTGCATGCATCTGCACAGACAGCATGCAAACACAAAGATAGCCAAGAAGCCAGATTGATTTTAATGCTGAGTGCATGCTGACCCCAGCCCAGCAGCCAGAGCCTGATCTTCAACAGGTAAAAAAAAGCAGTGATGAGCAGTCCGGCTTGAAGTCTGTGTTTCTATCTGTTCATGTTTCTAAACTAGGACCACTCTCTTTGGGCTGGTTTTTACCTTTTCTTTCTGTTGTTACCTTTTTGATCAAACATAAGCCTAAAAGAAAGATGTTATGAGAAAGTCTTGTAACGAGCAGTCTAACTACTTTAATTTTTTTTTTTTTTAAAGTAATGTGTAATACATTACTTCCGATTCTGCTTCCTAAGGGTCTGCTCCATTTTCTCCTCCTGCCACATCTCTGCCAGTTGAGCTTATTTTTTGCGATTCTATCTTGATGCTAGATTCCACCTGCAAGTAATTTCAGTGGTATGGGTGGGTGGCTCCTTCACTAAGTCTAAGCCCCATCTAACGCTACCAGTCTTGCTCTGTTTTAATCAGGTCACCCATTCCCTTCGCAGTCTTATAGATTTCAGTTCCAAGAAAGCTTAATGCACATAGAAGTAGCCAAACAACTAGCCGTCCCGTTCATTCCACTGCAACCTCCCATTCCTGCCACTGCTCTCAAGAATCAAGTTTTTGCTCTGATCACTCATGAGACAGAACCAGTCCACTTAATCTAATCCGGTAATCATTTGAAGACTCTTTCATTCTACATTTTTGCTTCCCCAGAGACCCCTCTGATCCTTGGTTATCCATGGCTAAAGAAACACAACCCCCATATAGACTGGTCTGGTGATAAGATTGCAAGCTTTTCTGTCTTGCCAACTGCCTAAAATCGGCGCTACCTTCCGGTTCACACAAACGTCCCTCACCAATCATTCCATCCCCCATATCTGTCCTCCAACCCTAAAGAGTACCATAACCTCCAAGAAGTTTTTAATAAAGACAAAGCCTTGTCACTTCCCTCTCACAGGCCCTACGATTGTGCCACTGACCTTCTCCCCGGGGCTCTGTTACCCTCTAGCTGCCTCAACAACCTGTCTCAGTGAGGCAATGGAAAAATATATTTGTGCGTCATTGGCTGCCAGCATCATCCATCCTTCCTCCTCCCTGGTAGGAGCTGACTTCTTCTTCATTGCCAAGAAAGGTAAGACGCCTGTATTTATTATAGGGGATTAAAAAACATTACAGTTAAAAACAAGTGTCCATTACCACTCATCAGCGCCGCTTTTGAACCCGTCCACAGGGCCACTATTTTCGCCAAACTAGACCCTGAAACATTTATCACTTCGTTCAAATGAGGGAAGAGGATACATGAAAGACTGAATTTAATATGCCATTGGGACATTTTGAGTACTTGGTGATGCATTTGTAAATGATGTGTTGAGGTATTTTTTTGAACATTTTTGTCTTTGTATATTTAAATTACTTTTTTTATTTTTTCCATGTCGCTTGAGGAATATCGGATCCATGTTCATAGTGTCCTACAACGTCTCCTGGAGAACTGCCTGTACGTCACGGCAGAGAAGTGTGAATTTCACTCTTCCTTGATCTCTTTTCTGGGTTATATCTTGGCAGGAGGACAGACCCCATGAAGATACGGCGGAAAAAAAAAAAAGTCCCACTCCCACGTCTCTAAACCATCTTCAGCGTTTTCTTGGATTTGCCAACTTCTACCACCATTTTATCAGGAACTACAGTCAGGTAGCCACAGCTCTTACTCATCTCAACTCTACCAAAATCCCCTTTGTTTGGTCCCCAGAAAGTTGAGGCAGCTTTGTCAAACCGAAACAACTCTTCACCTCTGTACCCGTCCTTGTCCACCCAGATATCGTGAAGCAGTTTATTGTGGAGGTGGACGCCTCCGATTCAGGTGCTGAGGCTGTGCTCTCTCAGCAGTCTGGGCCTCAAGGTAAGCTGCAGCCTTGTGCTTTTTTCTCTCACTGACTAACACCCACAGAACAAAATTATGATGTGCGAGATCGTGAGTTACTCGCTGTCAAGTTAGCCTTAGAGGAATTGCCACGTTGGCTGGGAGGAACCGAACAACTGTTTATTATTTGGACCAACCATAACTTACCCTAAAGCCACCAAGAGGCTCAATGCTCACCAGACTCACTGGTCCTTGTTTTCTGGCCTCTTCAATTTCTCAGTGTCTTATCATCCAGGTTCCAGAAATATAAAATCCACCGCACTAGCCCTTCGATTCTCTTCCAACAACAACCAGTCAGAACCTGAGAACATCCTCCCATCATCATGCAGAGTGAGCTCCCTCACCCGGGGAATCGAGGAGACAATTCACCAGGCTCTTCTGGATGAACCAGACCCGGGTTTCAGCCCTCCCAATAGACACTATGTTCTCACATCTGCCCGCTCCGCCATCATTAATTGGATCAACGACCCTCTGGCCTTCTCCAACCATTCGCCATCCCTTGGATCAGCAGCATCACAGTGCTGACCGCCGCCAGATGCCTGCTTCCAGGTTTGAACCCGGACGGAAGGCATAGTTCACCACATACTCCCGTCTCACCATTGTTTATTCTTGTGATTACAATAAAACATGTGAAAACCTTACACTGCTGCCAGATACTTTTTCCTCGGTTCTCAGGAGGATATAACAGGAGAGTTAAAGACCCAAAAAGCTCATGTCATGGGCTTTCTTGCTTCCGCTTGCAAAGACCATAAAAAGGTTTAAAAAAGAAGAAGCAATGCAACATGATTAATATACAAATGAAGTAGAATAAAAATACACATAAAGTGTCTGATCATTACCAAATCAGTGGCTAATATGAAACCAAATATATAATAATTTATATAAGGTACTGCCATTTAATTTTTTTTTTTATAGTGGAACAGAAATCTGGGGTTAGGGACTCTTTACACTTTGACACTGTCACCAGTGTTATAAACTGTTTTTTGTAACCCCAAATCCATGCAGAGAGGTGGCAAACGTAAGATGTATAATGCATTAACGATATTTCTATGTGCAAAATTAGGATAATTGTTTAAGAAAAAAGACGTGAATCAAACTCGGTACTGTAAAATACAACATAATACTCTTCTGTTAAACTAAATTCCTGAGCCAGCACACGCGCCAATTTGCACTTTACAGTATTAACAGAGCATGATACCCATAATAGTGACTGTCATCCTGATCCACCTATTTGGCAGGAAATCAAAGTCACATCCAGGTGTTGAGCATGATGTAAGCCATCTGTGTCTATGTGTACATACAAACAGATGTGGGGCACAGATGTCAGATAATTTCTCTACAAAGAGCTTTTAGACACATCAGAGTTAATTCACACTAGACCTGCTGTTAGAGGCAATCCTAATAATATAACTGTTAGTGTCAGACTGTACATTCACAATTTACTGAGTGCAAAGCCACTCTAAATCCACGGTGTATCTGGTCACACTAAGTTGGCTTTTAAAGAATTGTATTAGCACAAGCTACTATAGCACAGCATACTAACCCAAATGTACACAGTTCACATTTTCTTTGTTATTTATTCTGTTAAGTTAAATTACTGTAAGCAGGGAAATTTCTTGAATTAAATTCAAGGAATGCCACTGATAAACGTTCACTGAGCAACTGGGTTAAATTATTGTTCTTTCAGTTCTGACCATAATAATTGTTATTGTTATATTTGCCATAATCAGGCAGCCACAAAGTATAGTATAGTATAGCTTTAGGGAATATACGGTGGCTGTGGCTCAGGAGGTAGAGCAGGTCATCTAGTCATCGGAAGGCTGGTGGTTTGATCCTTGGCTGGTACGGTCAGGATGCCAAAGTATCCTTGAGCAGGATGCAGAAGATGCTTCTGATGTGTTCATTTTAGTGTGAATGCAAGATAGAAAGCACTTAGATGCAGAAAAGAAATAAATGGATTAATTTACCAAATTTAATATACAGTTAGCTCCATGAGGTTTCCCCACATTGGAATTTAAATCAAACAATCAATATGTGACTAAAGTACAGACTTTCAAATTTAATTCAAGGGGTTAAACAAAAATTTGTCATAAACTGATTAGAAATTGCAATTATTGTTATAGACAATCCCTCAGTCTGAGAGGCTGAAAAGAACCTGGATAACTGACTGACAGTTTCATGGTCCCTTGTTATTTCATGTCAAATAAAGCAGATTTAATATCTGAAGATTATTCAGAGTTTGTATTTCATAGCTTTGCAGTGTAGGAAAAACTTAAGAAGTGTTCAAATAACCAATCTAGTACATTCTTAAAAAAGAAGGAATGCACTGGCCAGCTCAGCAACACCAAAAGTCCTGAAAGACCACAGAAGACATTGAAAGTGCTTGATGACAGACTTATGTCCACGGTTAAGAAAGACAACTTTTCACCAGCTAACCAAGTCAAGAACACTCAGTGCTTATATTTAAACTTCTGTTTGTTTTTGCAATTACTTTTGAGCCTTTGAAAATAAGGGACTCTTTATAAAAATAGGCATAATTGCTAAGCAGTTAATGCTAAGTTTTTGTAAAACCCTTAGAATTAAAGCTGAAACTCTTCACTTCAATCACATTTTAGTTGTGTGAATTAAAATCCATTGTGCTGGTGTCCAAAGGCAAAACTGTAAAAATTGTGTCTTTGTCCAACATTTTTATATGTATATATGTACAATATATGCATAGTGATATTGGAACTAACTGCAGAATATAACGACATAATTTATAAATCTATTCATACAGATCCCATAGACCACCTACAGTTGATAAAATGTCATTACTATGCAGTAGGTTAAATAGTTGAAAACTGAGCTACTGAATTTGATACAAAAGTGTGAAAGAGAAGGCACACATTTATGTTTGGAAAATTTTTAATCACAGCAAATATTCCTGGACATTTTCAAACTATTTCTAGAGACATTGTGAGGCTCTTTTATTTATCAGTGGTTTGTCGTTACTTCATACAGCTACAATTTGACTACCACTGAGACCAAAAGATAGATATGAGTTCATCTTCTGTTTTTACAAAAAATTTTGTACTTCTGTTTGTAAAATTTTCAATAACTTTAAGCATAAAGTTATTGAATAAATATGTAAAATCCATGCAGATACTTTGAACATGGATTTTTTGTACTGTAACAGTAACAATCTGATATTTTTATCCCAGATTTCCCCTTAATGTTGACAAAATACTATAAACACTGGCTATACAATGTCAAGTAACACAGACACACTACGAATTACCGCTTAAAAAGCTATCACAGAGCTGAGTTGACATGAATACAGTAAACATAAACAAACCTTTAAAAGTAAGTGAAACCAAAGTTTAAAAAGTGCTGTAAGCATTACTTCCAGCTTTCCATTAGACAAGCATTTTTGTGTTTCCAGTTAACACTTAAAAAATAACTAATAATGTATTATTATAGTGCACGCTTTAAGTGATAAATTTTAAATAATATTCAGTATGAAGTAGTAAACCTCACTCAAACATTTTGTTGACGGGCCATTCTGATGTTAGGGTTATATGGATTCATTTCATTTTTCACCTCAAGATTCTACCAAAAACAATACGCCATAATCAGAAAAGTGAAAAAAAATTGCTTGAAATTCTTGCAAATAAAACATGTACACAAGTATTTACTGCCTTTGCCATGAAACTTGAAATTGAGCTGTTTCCTGTTTTCAATGATCATTTGTCAGATGTTTGATTGGAGTCCACCTGTGGTTAATTTCAGTTTATTGGACATGATTTGAAAAGGCAGACACCTGTCTATATAAGGTCTGATATTTCACAGTGCACGAACCAAGCCATGAATTCCAAGGAATTCTCTGTAGATCTACAAAACAGTATGACATATACAGCACTTGCTGCCTGGCCCATCTAAGCACCTGAGATAGAAGGTCCTTAGTAACCAAGAACCCGATGGTCACTCTGACACCGGTCCAATGTTCATCTGTAGAGATAGGACAACCTTTCGAAGGAGAACCATTTCTGCAGCACTCCACCAGTCAGGCCTGTGTGGTCAAGAGGTGTGACAGAAGCCACTCCTCAGTGAAAGGCACATGACAGCCCACCTGGAGATTGCCAAAAGGCACCTGAAACACTCTCAGATCATGAGAAACAAAATTGTCTGGTCTGATGAAACAAAGATTGAACTCTCTGACCTGAATGACAAGCGTCATATTTGGAGGAAACCAGGCACCACTCATCTCCTGGCCAGTACCATCCCTACAGAAATGGTAGTGGCAGCATCATGCTATGTTTTAGGAACTGGGAGTCAAGTCAGGGTTTAGTGAAAATGAATGCAGCAATGTACAGAGACATCCTCGATGATAACCTGCTCTAGAGCGCTCTGGACCTCGGACTGGGAAGAAGCTTCATCTTCCAGCATGACAATGACTCTGAGGGCACAGCCAAGATATCCAAGGAGTGGCTTTGGGACCACTATGTTTATGTCCTTGAGTGGCCCAGCCAGAGCCCAGACTTGAACCCAACTGAACATCTCCGATGAAGAAACTGACCCAAAATAGTTGTTTCAAGCTTGTAGCATTATACTCAAAAAGACTCGAGACTGTAATTGTCACCAAAGCTGCTTCAAAGTAATTAGCAAACATCTATGAATTGTCATGTACACATCATATTTTTTATCGTTATTAAATTTGCAAACTTTTTCCACTTGTCATTATGGGGATATTGTGTGTAGAATTTTGAGGTGAAAAATAAATTTAGTCCATTTTTAAATAAAGTTATAATATGGAACAAGTGAAGCACTGTAAACACACAGAAGATGAAAGTTCTTGGTAAAATTGTCATGCATTAGTTCTCTATTCTATTAAAAGATGATTTTAAATTTCACAAACTGTGGACTCCACACCCCACACATAACTAATCTTAAAATTAGACAGATATAGGAGTGAGCTTGAAGTGTTTTGCTTATCGATAAACAGTTAGTTGTTGAGTTGGGCTCAAACAGCAAAGAATCACTAGTAAACAAAGAGAATTCACTCTCTCCACAGTGCTTCTTCTTAAACTCTAAGCTGAGATGTGCAGCTCTGTAGAAGATGCACACAATTACTTCAGAGGCGGGGTGCATTATTTACATATGCAATATGCATAAGCAAGGTTACTGTGAGGGTGAAATAACCGCGAGATAGAGGGAGGGAAACGAGGAGGGGTTTTGTGTGTGTGTACTTGCTTGTGTGGGGTGGTGATGGAGAGAAGGTGTGTGGGGTAAGGGGAGGGAGGGAGGGGGGGGAGGCAGAAAATTGGTGTTATCAATATTTAACCAAGCCTTCCAGCATATTTATGGCAGACAATAGAGCAGACATGCAACTGTCTCATATGAGTGGAAGTATATTTATTACAGACTGAAATAGAGGCTGTAAATAGGATGTTCATTGATATAAATCCTTTGCCACACTTTCACGAAACCATCGAGGATCCCATCACTTGGTACACTAGGCTTACAGTGGATTTTTACTAAAACTATTAATGCACTCCTATGAAAAAGTATTTGCGTCCTTCCTAATTTATTTTTTGTTGTGTTTCAGACCATCAAACATATTTAAATATTAGACAAAGAAAACCTGTTTAGATATAAAATTAAGTTTTTAAATGGTGATGTCATTCATTGATAGAAAAAAGTTATCAAACCTACCCGGCCCTATCTGAAAAAGTAATTGCCCCCTAAATCTAATAACTGGTTCTGCCACCACTGACAGCAAGAATTGCAACCAAGCTTGGCAATGAGTCTTTCACATTGCTGTGGAGGAATTTTAGCCCAATCTCCTTTGCAGAATTGTTTCAATTCAGACACGTTAGAGGGTTTTCAAGCAAGAACAGCAATGTTTAAGGCTAAAGCATCTTAATTGGATTGAAGTCGTTTTGAGCCATTCAGAGGTGGACTTGCTGGTGTGTTTTGGATCATTGTCCTGCTGCACAACCCAAGTGTGCTTAAGCTTCAGGGCATGAACTGAAGGCCGGACATTAACTAGTAAAGAGCAGAATTCATGGTTCCATCAATAATGGCAAGGCGTCCAGATCCTGGAGCAGCAAAGCAGCTTCAGACCATCACACTACCACTGAAATGCTGTGGTAGTTTTTCTCCAGATGCAACAGGATTCAAACCTTCCAAAGAGTTTAACTTGTGTTTCATCAGTCCAGAGAATATTTCCCCCAAAGTCTTGGGGTTCATCAAGATGTTTTTTTTGGCAAATTTAAGATGAGCCTTTGTGTTCTTTTTGATCAGCAGTGGTTTTCACATTGGAGCTCTCCCATTGATGCCATTTTTGCTCAGTTTCTTTCTTATTATTGAACTCTGACCTTTACCAGGACAAATGAGGTTTGTAATTCTTTAGATGTTGTTCTGGGTCCTGTTGTGACCTCCTGGATGAGTCGATGCACTCTTTGAGTTCTTTTGGTAGCCCTGCAACTCTTGTGAACAACTGTTCCAAGTTTTCTCCATTTGTGTATAATGGGTCTCTCCATGGTTGACTAGAGTCCAAAAGCCTTAGAAATGGCTTTCCAACCATTTCCAGACTGATAGGTGTCACTGACTTTGTTTCTCAGCTTTTTTTCAGATCATGGCATGATGCGTTGCTTTTTGAGATCTTTTAGCCTGCTTCACTTTGTCAGACTGATTGTATTTCAGTGATTTCTTGAATCAGCAGGTCTGGCAGTAATCAGGCCTTGGTGTGGCTAGCTTTCAAAAAAAAAAAAAGTGGTTAATCACAGTTAATTTATGATTTAAAGGGAGTAACTACTTTTTCACATAGGCTCAGGTAGTTTTAGATAACTTAACCCTAAACTTAACCCTTAATAAATGAAATCATCATTTAAAAACTGCATTTGTATTTATTTGGGTTATCTTTATCTAATATTAAAACATGTAAGTGTGACAAATATCCAAATATCTAATTGCACATCATGATTATCAAATGCAATACAAATATTCATTAGGAAGTTTCTTTCTACATGTGGCAAACAGATGTATGTAATTCAATCAGTTTGAGGGAGAAAAAAAAGATCTAAAAAAGCTATGAAAAGAGGGAGAAGAAATAAAATGTCTGGAGCTTTTCTTTTTTTTTTTTTTTTCACAGACCCATGGCCTCTCAGAAAATGTTTCCATGTGTTGTGTCTGAGCACACTGAGAGCAAAGAAGGAAAACATTCTCTCCTCCAAACCACATGCAACAGATTCTTTCTGAAGCCAAATAAATCAACCCTTCGCTTCAGATCATGTGACACTTTTTGTGCTTTGTGTTATTCCCAACATATCCTGTTTCACCCCCCCACCCCCACGCACCCACCCACCTCAAGCAGCACACACACATACACCATCAGAGTTTCCATTTCCTGTGCGTAAGATCACCTGTACAGACAGAATGGCGTGCTTCAATGCGACATGCTCAGGCAGGAAAACAGGAAAGGGAGTTCAAGGGTGTCCAACATGAAATACTCGCAGAGTTAGGGGAAACCCAGCGCTCATGGCAGCACTCCAGTTTCTGGAGACAGTAAGTAAAGTTTCATCAGTTTTTTTGTTTTTTTTTGCTTTAGCACTGCCATCATGTGCTCTACTTCTGCTTGTGCAAGAGTGCTGTAGAAGCATGATCTGCCTGTTCCAAAACAATACATACTGTATATTTCAGTGTAAGTTAATGGGATCACAAGGCAATACAGAATACAGTCCGACATTTTACATTTTGCCCTTTCCATTACTTACATGTAAGATCTCTATCACTCTATAGTGTGAATGATAAATTTGTATGTTCCTATGCCTAACAGATGGTTAGCTTAGCTTAGCATAAGTTTTAGAAATAAATGAAAAGCCTGCCTGTCTAAAGGTAAAGATTGTTGCTTTATTGCAAGACTGTACTGAAGCACAGCTGTAATCCTGCTCTAATGCTAACAAAGATGATGCTACATTGTAATCTAGGAAGTGTGATAGGTCTTTCTCCACCTGATTTTTAATTAGTTGACTGATTAATACCACCTGCATATTATTGCGTTCCCGTGACACATAAACAACTGTGTTATGTTTGGGCATAAATCTACAGTGGATCATTTGGATACTGTGGGTTGTGAATTTAATTGTATCTATAATTCAGTTTTATTTATATAGTGCCAACTTTCTACAACAGTCACCTCATGGCACTTTAAATTGTAAGGTAAAACCCTACTATAACAGAGAGTAAACTCTGACAACTCAACAACAATGAGACAACCCCCTTTGAGCAAGCAATTGGTGACAGTGGAAAGGAAAAACTCCCTTTTAAGAGGAAGAAACCTCCAACAAAACCAGGCTCAGGGAGGGGCAGTCATCTGCTGAGATTAATAATAACTAATGATTAAATGCAAAGTGGGTCATAAACACAGAGAGTGAAAACAGGTAAGTGAAGAAGGAATGCTCAGTGGATGATGGGAACCCCCCAGCAGCAGGCCTATTGCAGAATAACTCAAGGAAGGTTCAGGGTCATCTGATACAGCCTAACTATATCTGTTATCAAAAAGGAAAGTTTTAAGTCTAATCCTAAAAGCATAGTCTGTCTCCCGAATCCAAACTGGGAGCTGGTTCCACAGAAGAGGGGCCTGAACACTGAAGGCTTTGTGTCCCATACTGCTTTTAAATACACTGGGAACTAAAATGAAGCCCGCAGTCTGAGAGTGAAGTGGTCTTTTGGTTTATTAATAAAGACTGTCTATATGAGGAGGAGGACTTTAAATTTGATTCTGGATTCAGCAGGGAGCCCATGAAGAGAAGCTAATATGGGGGAACTACAGTCTTTCTGTGAATGGCTCATGGGATTGGGATCTGTTGGGTTTGGAAAACGAGACAATGTCTTCAGGTCTTTTTCATGATCCTTGAGCCATTCCTGAGCAGGTTTTACAGTATTGCAGGGCATGTTGCCCTATGCTAATGCTGTCAGAGTGTGCTTGTTCTGTAACAATGCTGAAGTCAATACCAGGAACCAAGGTTTCCCAGCAGAACACTGTAAAGTAATTTTAATATTATGAATGATTACGATTACTGTCACCTGTTTGAATTCTGACTTTGAACCTGCATATTGTGCTCTCAAAAATTCCCCAATGGATTTTTTTTTTAAATTCCAAGTTATGAATACGTCAGTAGGACACACTTGTGTGAGGTAATAATATGGTGTATGGTGATTCAAAGTACAAACGATTTTTTTGAACCACAAAGCTCAAACTGAAACCACCAATACATTTAAAATGTCCAACCAACAGCCCTGTCACAGGGTAACCTGGTATGTCTCTAGAGGACTAAGGCTACATATAGCCCACAAAATGCTAGAATGGCAATTTCTATTGTTTTATTACATCTTGTCGGCAAAATAGAGTTATTGTTTTAGTTGTGAATGTGATGCTAATGCGGCTGTAGACCATTCCTTCTTCAGGTGTGTTTGAAGTCCTAAGTAGGTGAAATAAAATGAGTATTTCTGGTAATCCTCCTAAGCATTTCCTAAGTCATCATTTCATACTATAAAATAATTACACAATGGGCCCATGTATTTAGAATAATTTATTGCAAAGTTGGCTTATCAGTATTACCAGAATGCTTTAAGGTTGCTCTGTTTTATGTTGCCACCATCTTTGAGGTCCAGACTGCCATACAGGAAATAGTCTCTTTATACTAGGAGGGAATTAGGATCTTACTAAGTAGTTAGAAACACAGGAGAGTTTGATAGTCTTTTAATCACTGTCAATAAACTTCTGTATTTGTGATTTTTGTATAGAAGCCTCAGAAGTGATAAACAGAATATCTTTGTCATGTTTTGGGTAAGAGTGTATAGTATAAGCTAACTGATTAATGCTTTTTTAACAGTTTTAAGTTTGTTTGTAGAAGCTCCTTTTTGGTTGTTCGTACCACCAACCTGTCCTGGCTATCAGTATTTCTTTTTTTATAAATAAATCACATGCGGGTGAAGAGAATCCTTGACTCCAACTGTGCTTCCTCCACCGCATTTGCAACCCAAAGCTCTAAATTAAAAGAATGATGAAATTTAAAAAAACTGAAATAGGAAAAAGATAAAATGTTGAATGATACACAAACAACAAAGTAATTAATTGCACATTTTCTCAAAATGTTGTCATATTTTTCCATGTCTAAATCTATCCAAATTCAATGTAGTAACATCATTTTTTTTTTCTTTTAAGTATGTAATATAAAAATGTGAATTTCTTTAAAAATATATTTAAAACAGGTCTTATGGCAATGAGAGTCATAAAACCTGTCCAGCTCCTCGACATTTAGAGGAGCTGGACTTCGATAAACCTGCTTCTTGAGCAGTGAAAATGTACCTCCTTGCAAAGTCTGCCTTTGTCTGCCTTTAGATGTGTTTGGCTGTTTAGTAAGTCAGAGTTAAAAACTTAATAATCAACCACAACAGAGAACAATGCCTCAACCAATCACAGTGTCCCTCCGTTTTATCCAGTCTACCACCAACAAATGGATGTTCACTTCAGCGGTTCTAAAATGCAATGTTCCATGTTTTGTAGATGCAAAAGGAGCTGAGGGTAATGACACACAGTGACAATGATGTTGTTTTCTTGCTAAGTTTTTGCTAAAGCTCTGCAAGTATAAAGCTTGAAATGGCACGGTTAGCTTAGCATAAAAAATTATCCTAGCCATGTTCTGATTAAATATAAAAAAGTAAATGTGATTACAAGCAAGTCTAAATTTCACTAATTAATACATTTTATTTAGTTTAGTGAATGTTGAACTATTTTGTAAACCCCCCCCCAAATCCCATTTATAAGTTTAACTTAGCGTGCAAAATTGTAACCTTGTAGTTCTTGCTATATGCGACATGCCATACTGATCAATCGTCCCTGTTCTTTGTACGGTAGCACACAGCTCCCCTGTGAATCTGACAGCCATCCCTAGCCCATTTACTGTCAAATGGGGTCTGCTCGCATTGCCTGAGCTCAGATGCAGATTTATGCCAGAGCAATGCCGGTTCTTGCATATTAGATGAAAGCCTTGTTTGCATATACCCGCTCTCGCCCTCCCCTCTCCTCCTACCCTCATCCCCCCTCTTTCTCGCTCTTCCTTTTTTCTGAGGCGTCACTTTAATATGTATGCAAATGGGCTGCGCTCCACGGGCAGATATGTGTGGAGTCCTGTCCTGCAGTCAGGAGGTGTAGGAGAGATTGTGTTTGTATTTATGAGGCATGGGCCCTGCCGCTCTTGGGAGAGAAAACGTTGCGAGTAGTGTGGTGGAGGCTCTGCAGTGCAGGCAGAATGCAGATATGCCAATAACAGAGGTCATGGTTGTCACTAATGATAAGAAGAGACAATTAGACAATAGCGTAGCTGTAATGCAACCTCCCCTTACACACTCTTATATGCACACACAAACAAACAAACACCTAGGCTTAGACATTGCCTTCTCTGGTAGGAGGCAAGCTCGCAGACCCTTCTTGAATGTTCGGTACATTGCAGCAGCTCTCCTCCGCCTCGGCGTTGCCTGAGCTGGATTGGGGAGAGATCTGGGTATTTGGTGTGGGTAAAAGACCAATCTATTGATCATGTGCATCCCTCAAGGGGTCAGGGATCACTGTTGGGGGCTGAGGCAGAGGGAGACAAGGTCAGGTCACCTGTGAGGGAGGCACCTCTGACCATTTCATCAGCCCCATGCTTCTCAGACAGGCCTCAACAGAAGACGATCAATAAAGTCTCAGCAGACGCGGAAATAAGTGTGTGTTGTCTAAAATTTCCTGTTGCACGTGTGCCCCGCGAAATCAGAAGAAAGATCTGGTTTCAAAGAAAAAGAATCTCATATCAGGCGAGAGTTGTAAATTGCAGGAAAAAAAAAACTGAATGAAAATAACAGTGAATGCCCAGTGTTGAAGACATAATAATATCTTGGCTTGGTGCCAATCAGTGATCTACTAAGGCACACACACACACACACACACACACACACACACACACACACGACTGTGTGCAAATCAAATGTCGGTTTCCCCTCTCTCTCTCTCCCTCACACACACACACTCTCTCTCTCACACACACACCCTTCCTCCATCATGAATAAACCATACTGTGTCTATGAGTCATATACCACCCCCACATCCCTCTCTAACCCACTCCCCCTATTCGCTGCTGCAAGAGTAAAAAACGCTAATTAACGTGATGGCTAGCTCCAGCTCCTGTCAGCAGCTTGTGGGGGCCTCTCAACCAGCAGCCAGGCTCTGCTGGCCTCTGGTTTTAGCTGCTCTCTCCCCAGCCGCCATCTCTGGAGAACCAGGGGCCCCTCATTCATATTCAGACCCAGTCTCAGGCACCTGGAAGCTGCCAGCACCACCACCACCAGCACCACACAACCAACCCCCATAGTGTCTATCACCAACCCCCTCTAGCCCAGCTCCTGTCAATACTGGATCAGCCCCCCCCCATACTGTTGTTAGAAGACACCCACAGAATCCACCGACTGGCCCCACCCTTCCCAGATATATAGGCACACCATTTATTATTATTAATATTATATATATGCATTTTTTTCTTTTAATTAAAGAAGAATCAAATTGGAACAGGAGCACAAACCGAGCAACTCCCATTTAGGAGAAGTGAGGGCTACAAACTCCATCTAGGAGATGACACAACCCAACTGATGGGTTGAATCACCCAACAGTGGAGAGAAAGAGAGAGAGAGAGGGAGAGCAGTGGCGAACGAGCTCGGTTACCATGACAACGGAGCCGGGAGAGCAAGAAACAGGAACATACAGAATCTGTTTCTGCTGAGACTTGCACATGTGGCACAGAGCTGCCTTTCCTCTGAGAAGAAGTGAAGGGGAGGTGTGTGTGTGTGTGTGTGTGTGTGCGCGCCCTTATGAAACATGCATGCCTGCCTCTCTGCAACTAAACTCACTTTTCTGCCCTAGTCGCAGAGTGACTCACAAAATACAAGCCATTATGGCGAAACTGAAGCACACAACCCAGTGTTTAGTGGCAGGTTTTTCTTTTTTTATTTATTCCCATCTGCTGAACAGTGCGAGGAAAAAGCTGCTAAGCAGTTAAGATACGATATAAAATATATACAGGCAAGTAAAGGCAACATTTTCCCCTCTATTTTCCTTTCCCTGTGCCTCTCCGCCGCTCCCCTTCTGCCTTTCTTTTCTCTTTCCCTCTTGCTCCCTCTTTCTACAGGCTCAGTCTAACCTCCCCCTCCCCTTTCCTCAAGGGAATAAAGGTCGTAACGCAAATGATTACTCAAACCCGAGTTGCCATAGAAACGCAGTCATGTGACTGGAGCAGGCATGCATAGACCACAACAAAGAGGTGGATCAGGAACCAAGCGCTGGAAAGAGCTGGAGCTCGCCTTACTGGTGCCTCAGTGCATTTCACTCAAATTCGAGCCCCTTTAAAAATAATAGTGATAAATAAATAAATAAAAATGAAACGCACAGAGGGAGAAAAACGGCACTAAAAAGAACTAGCAGCTAAAGGCTGCAGTGAATCTGGGCTGTAACACCGCAGTGTGCCATATATCGTACCATTCACTAGAATACCAAGGGTGTGTCCTATTCATCATGTCCTTCTTGGAGGCTGAGCTCAGGCGCCAGTAGTCTGGAATTTCTGTGAAATGGCGTCAGTTGTTGTAGAAATGCAGAGGGTGGTGGACTGGAGAGCTTCTAAAATAGGAGCTGGATTGTGAGGCTGAAAAGTTGTCCGCGTTATACACTTTCAATAACGGCTCTCCCTCAAAGAGGAAAACAAGTTTTGTGTCAGTGCTGCTCTGGTTACATGTCTGAGTTACTCTATTTCCAAAGAGGAGGCTTTAAAAACCCTACTGGTGCACAAACAGATTTTGGAACAGTATCTATGAAAAAAAAGGGGGGGGGGGATCCATGGTAAAAGCTGAAAATAGATAAAATATTTGTTCATGATGGAAGGACACAAGTCAGACTGTGCCGCTGTAAAGCAGGAACCAGCACCTGGAGCACAATGAGGAAGGTGGCTTGCCCCAACAGGATTCAGCTGTCCTACATCCAATCAAGCCCCATTGAGATTAAGTCCCACCAGCTCGATATGAACCCCATGGCCTGCAACCATCTCTCTCTCTCTCGCTCTGACCAACCAGCAGCCCCCTCCCCTCCATAAGAGTATGTGCACAAACACACGCACACAACATCCCAGCACCGAGTCAAAGCTACACGCTCAAGAGTCTTGTGTGGAGGCAAGAGATAAAGTATATACAGTCTGGAAGGCAGCGTGATTGCAAGAAATACGTTGGTATCCAAATTCGTCTTGGTGTTAGCAGCCATTAATTTCAGTGCACTTCAGCAGAGCGAGAAGAAGGGGTACATGTTTGTCTGATGAAGTCACCACATCTGTGGGTATGAGCACTGTGTGTTTCGATGTCTACGCTCTCTTTCCCTCTCCCACACTCTTCTTCTCACCAATTAAACACACACACAATATGAAGATGCCTGGGCAAAAAGATAAATAAAGCCAAAACAAAACACACAAACACCCAATCTAAAGGGGTGTGACTGCACGGTGTGAAACCCCCTCCAGCTCCCAACCCCTTCACTGACTGCTGGCCATTTCCCTCCAAAGTCCACCTCAACTCCCATGAGGCTTCAGGCAGCAGCTGAGTGTTCAGTGATGTCTGCAATTATCCCGCGTCTAGACATTGTCTAGTGGAAGACAAGGAGATCCTGCACAGGCTGCTCTCCACAGAGGAAAAGGCCCCGGATAGACCGGAACGTCTCTCAGCCGGTGACGTAGTGGTTAATGAAAAGGTTAAGGGCAAGCTGGGAACTCAGCCAGGGAGCACAGACATGAAGGGAAATATAAAGTCATATATGTAATTTTGATCACAATACCTTTATGTGGTCCTTACAGGCAAAAAAGAGTTTGTTCAGAAAATGCGCCTTTATATGAATAAAATTAATTACTTGAAGATTTCTGACATTTCCTTTCCTGGCATCAGATATTCAGGTATCCCTGTGTCCTTTAGTGTTCTGTTAAAGAGTTCAAAAGAAACTGATGGGGTCAGTGACTGTTTAAGGCTAAAAGAAATAAAGAATTGCAAAAGCAATTAGCAAAAATTTTTATCTTTGCATAAATATGTCAACATCCCAAGCATGAAATAAGAGAATTCAGATTTTTCTTTATTCCAACATGCTGTGAGTCACTTTTTTTTAAATTTATAAAACATGCAGCTCTAATGGCACCAGCCCTCATAAATCCATTCTGATATTGAACTCTGTAGAATTGTTTTGGAAGCTCTTGTCTCTCAGACAGAGTGGTCTGAAGTGAATAAAGGAACTACAAAACAAGCAAAAACACGCAGCAGTTCGCAGCAGAGGTTGAAGGATATAATGAGCTGTGGTGAAAGAAGGCTATGAGAGAATGAGCAGGTGTGGTGGGGAAAGACCCATGGGCTTCAGGGAGAGAATAGATCAATAACTAATTTCAGTACAGAGCTTCACTCGCACCGTTTTCCAATAAATGCTGGATGGAGAATGCTGCCTTAGCCCTCTCCCTCCCTGCCCCCTACTATCTCTATTCTATCACCTTCTACAAGCAAAAGGATTGGACTCTATGGAAGAAGCCTGTTCCTTTTATTTTATTTTTTTTTAAACTCCCCCGCCACCACTGTTGTCATTTTTGGTTGGGCGGATTATGTCCCTGCTGCCAGTGTATAGTATAAATTCAGCCTAATATTACCATTTCCATGTGTCCTCCATGACGACCGCTCTCACAACCATTCCACATATGGCGTCTCTGTATCTTTAATGTCTTTTTTTTCCCTCCACTGTTCTGCCTCCTGCATCTCCCTCCCACTCTTCCCCTCATTCGACCAGGGCCAGTGTTGAGGTTTTGTCAAGAGTGTGCAGGGAGATTCAGACAGACAGGAGAGTGAAGCGTGTGTCATGCAGGGCTGCTGCTGCAGCTCTTCTCCTCAGAGGCTGTGACCTAGATAACCAAGAGGAGCTGGAGCGCCTGCAAGCCTTGGAGCCACTCCAGCTTCAGCAATGTCAGGAAGGGGTTAGTTGTATAACACAATGTCCTATTTAGTTTGCTACTCACACACACGCATGGATGCATACACATATGTAAGCAACGGTTCCCTGTACCATCATCGCTTGCTTCTTTACAGACTGTTTGCCTGTTACCAAAGCCATGGGTGGAAAGAATGGGTTTAGCACAAGTGCGACAGTGTAAAGGGGGGTATACTGGGCCCTCAATTCATCAGAATTTAACCATAAGCATTCAAAAAAAAAAAAAAAAGCCAGGTAAAACTTTCCACCTCAGCAGCCACCAAAGCTACATTATGTCACATACACATCTAGGGGCGCGCTCCTTCTGCTGTGCCTTATTTTAGCATCCACTCGAATGATGCTTGCGGTTTGAGTGCATCCATGAGGAAAACGTGTACCACCAATTATCCTGTTATTTACCGGTACACTGTCACAGTCACATTCAGAGCTGCACTGCCACTACCTGGGCAATTAAAGGCACTAACGTGTAAACAAATGCAAAACAAAAACTGCTACACAAAGCAATCAGGTCGCAGCTGGTGGAAGGTTTTTTTTTTATTGTTATTATTGTTGTCATTACATCTTCATATTAAGCTTGAAATTACACAAATTCTACAGTATATCACCGTCACGTTGAAGATCTAAAATATAGATGGACCCTACTGTGCTGGAACAACTTCAATAGGTTGCACTGTGAATAGTTAAATCTTCCAAAGTCTGAGCTAACTTTGAAAATGCAGGAGCAACACTGCCATCTGGTGGCTTTCATATTGTGCTGCATTTTCTTTTTTTATAAACGCATCTATGTTTCTCCTCTACAGTATTTCCCTGTGGCAGTGACAACTCAAAGACTAATCTGTACAAATGCAACATTGTAAATAAAGTAAACATATACACAATTTTGTCTGTAAATCTGGCACAGGCAACACAGATTTGGAAATTAAACAAAGGCCTCAATGATATGTTAGACTTCGCTTCACTTATCACATCCTAAAATATTTTACACAAATTATTACAGAGTTTGTTCAGTCTTTCACTTCAGATTTTAAGCAACACAAATAGTAGTAAGCAGTTTATACCGTCAGCGCTGGCTCTGCTGGGGCTTGAAGCAGTCCCAGCCAGACTTTGGAGTGTACGTGTGCTCGGGAAGAAGAAAGTATTTGAGTCTGTCTGGTAGTGGTAAGGCTTTGACTCTGTCTTCCAGCGGCCAGGGCTTCAGGCGGTCCCTTATAAATACCCTACAGAGGCATCGCAGAGCAGGGGGGCTTGCTTCACGCTCTGCTACGTGCTTGTGCAGGTCTAGTAGAGCCTGAGCGTACGGGTGAGACTCCTGACCAGGCATGGGGAGCTGCAGCCCGCAAGAGAGATGCAGCGTGGGGCTGTGAACCTTCACCAGGTCGAGCAACATCTCTGCCTGCTCCAGGAGCTCGGCCGCGTGAGTTTGATCAGAGCACTGCTGCAGGGCTGTTTGGAGCCTCTGGAAAAGAAGGCTATAACCTGACCAACAGGAGTCACTGTGATTGGAGCAAACCAAAGACGCGCCGCTCTGAATTAAGAGCACAGCCAAGGGGAAGAGCAGGTCAAAGTACTCCAGGCTCGTCTGCGTCAGGGAGGGCTCTCCATCCTCATTCAGACAGCAGCTGGGGTCCACGCCGTGAGCCAGCAGTAGCTGTGTGGTTTTCAGGCAGAAGTTACCAATCTGAGCAGCATCCTCCACCGAAGCCTCCAGCGCCTCCTTCACCAGAAACACCAATGACGACTCAACTGTTTCACCGTCTACAGTCGCAGCACGAACGTCAGCACCTTCGGAAAAGGAAGCATCTCTCAGCACTTATCCAGATTACAACACAGGCTTAAATTTGTAACACTTCTGAAACTGAGACAACTCAGTATTTACTGGTTAATTTAGGGGTTATTTGAAAAGTCTTAGTAGAGTACTTCCTGTTATATCTATTTGCGCATGTTTAAAAAAAACGTATTCTCATTTTTAGGCTTAGGCTCCAAAAACTAATCCCACATCTATTATCATGCAAATTGCCAGCATCAGATACAGGCCCTCCCTGGTGTTCAGAACGGTTTCAGATATCTTGAGAATCAAACAAAAAACATGAGCTGGCCTCTTTTGCTGTCTGTATTTGCACAGTTTCTCTTGCTGTGTAAATACCGTTTGGCTTTTGATCTTTATCCCTCCATTATTTGCAAATACGACTTTGCTCTTCCAGTGTTTAATAAGTGACAACAGGGCTTATGTTAACCTTGTGCAGCCAAAAAACTGACATCCTAATTTAGATCTTTCTCATGTGACTCTTCCAAAGTAACAGCTGATCTTTTAAATTAGCAACATTTTTAATAAAGGCTGAATACATTCTTAATTCAACTATATGTAAATAAATAAATCTACTCAGAATGATTCTGATAATAACAATATTCTAATATATTATTATTATCAACATCATCATCATCATATTTTGATGTAAAATAAAAAGCAATGCGTGTCGAGTTTCCTAGTAACATTTACTGTTTACACACATTTTTTATATGAAGGCTGTTTTATGATGACCCAGAGCTATACAGGGGACTGTGGTTAGATAAAAGATGAACAATGACTGCAGGGCTGAATGGGCCAGGGTGGGATACTGAGATGTGGAGCAGCAGAGAACCGTAGCTGAGTGAACAGAGTCCAGAGTGTGGAGAACTAATCCAAGCAAATAAAGAGTGAAATCTGGAGCAGAGCAGCTGAAACGTGTGGGTATCATGGCCCGGAGAGCAGAGCTGATGAGGTGAAAGGCTGCAGAGTTGAGACGGAGCAGTGTGGACGATGGATGAGAGAGAGACCGCAGGATGGGTGGAAGAGGAGGCTGAGGTGGACGGTGTGATAAACTTTGCTCTACTTTTACAAATTCTTAAAATAAAAATGACTCTCTTATTTTGTTCTGGACAGCAGTGTGGTTAATTTTAAAATGTAGGCAATCCATTTCGCAGTGAGCGGTCTGTCTTTTATACCTTCTTTATTTTAGCATAATAATACCAATACTGTATCTGAAATTCATTTTTAACTTTTCCATATTGTTTAGCCCTGCGACAGACTGGAGACCTGCCCCGTTCTCCTATGACAGCTGCGATTTAAACACAGCGCAACTCTGAATTAGACAAGTGGAAGAAAACGGATGGATGCTTGGATTATGTTCTTCTTCTATAGTCATTAATTTATTTAGATGTCATAGGTATTGTCGTATCCTTTGTTTATTACATTATATGTATTTTACCCTTACAATTGTTTAAAGAACTAATAAACCCCCTGCAATGTAATCTTAAATAATAAATTCGTGAGATCTTATAATTAAAAAAATTAGATGGAAAATAACAATTTCACCTTTTCAAGAAATGACTGCTTTTCCAATACTGATATTACTGCATGACAAAGAGACATGAAAAGGACAGACAGAGGCTAAACACTCGGTTTCATGTGCAACTCTTTGTATGTTAGAACTTCGCTCTTCTCTGCAGCTGACTGATGGACCAATAACATCACCAGCAATAGTGGCTCACTGCAGGCAGACGGACCATGCCTGGACTGGAGTGGACAGACACTACCTCTGCTGGACCATAAAAGAAGCTTTAGTGTTGATGTTGATGACTATGCATCCTGGAATGCTGGAAATTCCCATTTGTCTTTGAGAAGTAGATATCTAAAATCCACTCTTGAATTACACTTAAAGGAAAAAACGCTAAAACAGAATTGGCCACAGTGAAAATGTCAGTAATAGCTGGGGGCCACTTTAGAGCAAAAAAAAGCAAACAAAAAAAACCCAAAACATTCTCATGTGTAGGTTTTTTATATAATATAAAATTCATTGGTTTACACAAAAATGTCCAAGCCTTGTTTGGCCTTTTGGAGGACAAACTTAAGTGTTTATTACACCCGCTTCCAAACACCTGAACCAGACGAGATCAAAAAAGAGAAAAGAGAAAAGTCCCAACCCTATAGTCACTGTGCACATGAAAATACTTGTAAGTGTGTGAAGTTTAATGATAAATTTAAGCCTCGGCCTACAGAAGATGAAACCTTTTATGGCTAAAAAAAGTCACTAGTCAGTTGCTTCATGCTGGGATCTCAGCACAAGCTCTGCTCCACTTTCAATTTTCTGTTAAGAATCAGATCCACGGTTTATTCCAGGTTCAAAATGAGCGCAGGTGGCAAAAAGCCTGTATGCAGCGTTTTAGCTGTGATGCTGCTTGAGGAAGAATTTGAATGACCAAAAGCAGATGAGAAGGAAAAGTGTTGCCTGGAGTGCGTTTTAGAGTCAGTACCTCTCTCAAGTAGCAGCTGGATGTTCTCCGTGTTGTGCACGGTGATTCCATCGCTGCTCGCCAAAGCATGGAGCAGAGGTGTTTTCCCTTTGAAGACAAGATCAAAGCAATCGCCTTTCAGAATGACTGAATAAGGGAATGAATGGAAATTTTACAATTAAGGTTGGCCATCGTAAACTCACCGTGTTTATCCCTTGCATTCACATCAGCACCCAGGTCCAGCAAGGCGAGCAGGCAGGGCAGTCTCTCTGACTCCTCACTGGCAAGGTCCAAGGGACTGCTCTCATGGATCTACAGAAATAACACACAGTTTACAGAGAATCCATCTACTGATAAAAAAAAAAAGACCGAATCAATCAAAAGAGAAGTCATGGATTCCTGTTTACTCACTCTGTCCCTCTTTTCAATGTCTGCTCCGTGCCCGGCCAGCAGCTTCACCATGTTTGGCCTGTTCCTCAAAACTGCTATGTGTAGTGGATTGTAGTATGAAACTGGGTCTTGAGAAATGAAAACAAATATTTTTGTGTATAAAACAAAGTCTTCATTACAGAGATGAAAAGTACCAGACAGGCGAGGATTTGACAATATAGCACTGTTCCTAAATGAGTGTGGGCAAAGCTATAAAAGTTACTGTACACTTACACACATATAGAGTATAAAACCGAACACAGAGAGCATGAGCAATAAAAGAAAAACTGTAACAGACAAGCAAAATGAGAGATCACAAAAAGACATGAAGAGACAGGAGTAAACACTTGAAAAACAGCTAAATGTGAGGCATACTGCACAGTATGTGGGAGCATTTGTTGCTGGCGAGAGGACTTTATGAAATGTGAGAGGTGAATGAAGCAGCCTCTGCAAGAATTCCCTAATTATACCCCTGGGAAAAACACATGCTTGAAACCAGCAGAGGTCACCACAGCATAGTTAGGCTTAGTCTGGAAGGTTTAATCACAGTAGAAAAACATGCTGCACTTCCCACTAGTATATAGACGATAACTGGCTCATTATGCATGTGTTACTTGTTACGTGTAGAAGAATGGCAGTGGTCTCATGTTTGTATAAGTCATTAAACGTAATCTGTAATGAACTATCCCAGGAGGGAATGAGATGAATATTAGAAAGCCAAAAACAGTATTCAGCACTTTGAATATCATTTGCGACAGCTTGCAAAATTTCAGTTGCAAGAAACAAATGTGCTATTGGGCCGGGGGGGGGGGGCTGGCCACTCCCCAAAATTTGCATATTTGTTTTTCATATTCACCCATTTTCAGGGATAACAACTTTAATAGCAGGAAATTACGTAGGCATATAATTCTTTTCTTTATCTCTTTTTTGCCATATTTTTCAAGTATCCAATATTTAACAACAGCATAATAAAAAAAAACGGGAAATTGTGTGTTTAGTGTGCCACCCATATGGCCATTCCTATGAAAGAATTTTTAAGGCGTCCCTGTCATTAATAACGTGATACAAATATGTTTGAAGGCAAATAACTGGCTATAGTTCATTGCCTAACAAACATTTCTGTTGCTTACCGGCACATTGGGAGTGTTGGATTTGGTTATTTTGTGTCAGCAACCAAATCAGTAGCACAGAAATGACACACACACACTTTTTTTCCAGGCTTTTGAAAACAGAAGGTAAACTATCCAGAGCAGTGGAGACTGCTGCAAAAATGCAGTGCTGCCAGCATCGTGACCTGGAGCTTGAACCACAGAGGCTGCTGCTAATGACAGCTGCCATCTCCTAGTGATGTCCCTTCCTGCAGTCTGGGCCTACATCAGCTCACTTATGATGCTTGAACACACATCTTAGTAATACGCTCACTGACAAAAGACTGAGCGGACCTGAATCTGATGTTCTGAAGTACACGTATCATGATATGACATATCATGATCACTGAACGACACAGGAAATCATTCCTGCCCATGGCCATCTCCCTGTATAACTCCTCCATCTAATACACTGTAAACACTGCAACAGTTACATTCTTTTTGCACACGCTCTTTCTACTCTGTAATATTCCTGTCAACATTTGTGATATTTATTTATAATCACCTCTGTCAATCCTTGATTTTTATTATTTAGTGATTTGTATATATTGTGCTATTTCTTAAATCCGTAACATACCGTATTGTTAAATAGTCTAGTCTGTTTCTGTTATTTATACTGGAGCAACTGTAACCCATATAATTTCCTTAGGGATTAATAAAGTATACAGATTCTGATATTGGAACTGCTGCGGAAAATTTTGCTAGAATGGCAAGACACTGAATGAACTCCAAACTGCCAAGAAAACTATTCCAATTTGTTTTCTCATCCTACAGAGTTTGTATTGTAGCAGCTTGCTTGCTCTTGTTGGTACATACGCTTGATTAGAGCCGGACCAACATAGGATTTTTAAGACCGATATTGATATACGATGATTTATGATGACAATGCACTCATTGTTGTGTCTGTAGTGCTCTAAAAATGAAGTTGCAGAGTGCCCTCTGGTGGATAAGTGATTCAAAATCAACAATCACACCTTGGTTGAAGAGTGTTTCTTTCATCTCTGCTTTTTTAAATTTTTATTTATCAGCCATCATTATTGGCAATAAAGATACATGTGCAAATAGCCAACATCAGGCTTGTGTTTACTATCGTACTGTCTTTGTGCCAATGAATGTGGAATCCTGTTTAAATGCACAATTCTCTAGCCTATAGCCAGCATAGATGTTATGATATTTTTGGGTAACCAGAATTTCACTGTGGTATGGGTGCTGGTAAAGTTGGGTTTTCGGGGGGGAAAAGCCATGAATCAGTCTCTCTCTGCCTTGCTCATTAAGTTGCATGTTGCTAAAATGCATGAGCAACTGTCACTTAAATGTTGTATGAACCAGACTGGCAACAAGACTACTGGATCATAGGAGGAAAAAAAATGACATTAAGCACAGTCATAAAATGATCTCTCTCTCTCTTTGGCAAGGTTTAATAAACAAATGTGTATACAGTGTCAAGTTAAAAACATTCACATCATCTAAAACACACCCCAAACTGTTACTAACCTTCAAAGTTGAGATCAGCTCCGTAGCGTAGGAGGATTTTTGCTGGCTGCACCAGACCCCGCTCTGCCATTTTGAACAAGGCATAGCTGATCCCCTCCACAAACACCTCTGACTGGGATTCTTGCTCCAGAAGCTCCACCAGAGACCTAGAAATTGCGGATTCTTCCTCAGAACTCCTGACAGGAGGAGAAAGAAGCACCTTATATGTAATGTGTTGTGTGTTATCTGATACACAATTAATTACGGCAGTGTAGCACTGCCAAAAGAGGACTGTAACCGAATAGCCAGGTTTACCTTTCCTCGCCAATGTCATCTCGTTCTTCCAGTCCAATAACACACATGACAGCATCTACCAGCGGCTGATACTCATAAATTATCCTGCGAAATCCATGGAGGAAAGGCATGGCTCTGCCTCGGTGATCCTAGGTTAGCTCCTAAAAGCATAAAAGAAATGCTGTGTGCTGAGGGTGTGTCAGTCTAACAGAGAACGCAACGCAGATATCAAAGTTTATCTCCTGAGTACAGCTGACAAACGTATTCATATCGTGGGTGACACGTCACAGTAACAGGCTAACGCAGTGGTTTTAAAATCCTTCATATAAAATAATATTTACTCCTAATACCGATTAGTTAGCTGGACCCGTGCAGTTAACGTTAGCTGACCGTTTGTCTAACATACGCTAACCGCAACGACAGTTATGTTATAAAAATGGCGACAAAAGTGTCGCAGTCAATGGCAGCATGACTTCCCAAATGTATCACTTCCTAACTTGCTAAATTATAAATAAATGTCTTAGCGAAATTACTTTTAAAAGAGAGGAAAGTCACTCAGAGCAGACTCCCTTCAAAACAGGAAGCTTTCCTCACGCCAGCATCCGTCCGACGCTGTTTTCATTCCCATTTAAAATACAAGCCTAAACAAGGTTCCTCTTTCGAGTCCGTGTCCTTCAATCAAAAATGAGTAACTAAGCAAACACACTGCACCACTTCAGTTATTGAAACATAGACATTTATTGAGAATTTAAATGCCAAATAGTGATTTCGGGTATTTAAAGGTTAATTAGTGTATAATCAGGCCTTCCCGCAATCTGAGGCGTTTTCATTATAATCAATTATAACTACATAGGAGCAGGCGCTGGTTTCTGGAAACCATCCATCTTTAATACAGCTGCAGACACGGACATGGCTTTTCCACCTAATAGCTTTTTATGTATGTGGCTAAAGATCAACCACATACATAGTATGTCTTATAAGTCACTTTTAAGTCACTTTTAATTTGATAATCACAAACTGTGTGATTTCAAACTGTGTATGATTATTTAACATTTATATTTTGCACATCTCCTCATTTATATTTTCCTCATCTCCTTATTATTGTCATTGTTTCTTCCACCATGCACCCTCATTTTTAATTCATCCTTTTCCTCCTCACCTCAAGCCTCATCTCCTGATATGGTTGCAATTACTTATTGTCAGCAGATTAGACATGCAACCCACCTGTCTCAGGACAAGCTGACTAAACAGTAAGAACAGCTGGTTAGCAATGTTCGAGCTATGGTTAGGCTTGAGTGTACTAAAAATCACAACTTTCCCTCTTATTATTAACAGCTTGATTAAATACTGACAGCATATAATCACTATAGATGTAACTGTAGCAAGTATTAAGCACTTGAACTTTGAGGGGTAAGAAAACAGAATTCAATTGACTGCAGTCTCCAACATACTGACATCTATTGGTGATGATTTACACATTGTAGCTTTAAGTAAAATGCTTTTGTTGTTGACTTATGATCTGTCAAATATATTTTTCAAGAATGATATTGAGTTATTTTGTGGTAGAAATAACATTCCTGTCACAGGTAGAAACTGTAGATTTTTTTATGCCAATTTATCCGGTGTTATTGACATTAAAAATATTCTTTTCAAAAGGTATCTCGTGAAGAGGGCAACAAATACAACCAGTTACCACCAGTGGTATAAAACAATCAGCAAGTGCAAAAAATAAAAACATACAAGTATGACTGTAAGGAAGTCTGCTGGAAAACTAACAGAGATATTGGAAGGGAAAGACAGGCCGCTCAGTCCTAAAGAGAAAACTCTTGCACCAGCAGCCATTGTGACTGAAGCAGAACTTCCAAGAGGGACCTTCTTACTTTGGGTCAATATTAGCAACATTTTTTAATTAACTGTAACGGATCCAAAAATGTTTTTGTATCCCGGTGACTATTGTAATTATTTTGAATAATTCTTCAAAACTTTAGGGTCACTGCCAAGTAATGAGACTTTAAAAGTACCTCGTCTATGAGCTCTGATAAGCCACAGGCTCGGTTTTTGATTGTAGATTTAATTGATTGCAGCATGATGTTGATTTCTATTATCATTATTATTATTGTTATTTTCAATTATGGCTCCAAGTAGAATCAAAATGAGGATAAAGCATGCTGTGTTTTAGTGCAGACCTACCTTGTGATTGACAAGCCTGTATCATACGGACATGCACCTTCCTGCCATTTCTCAGTCAGTTAAACCCCTGCTTTTTAAAACACAATACTGGCAGTGCCCAAAATGCTCAGTTCATTAATTAATGAGTGATGGTGCATGGTGACTGTGTACACTTTTTTTTATACACACCCTTAAGAGTCTGATAATAAACTTTAACTTTAGCAAAGGTTTACTTGGAAAGCTGCACAATTTCCTTTTTTTAACTCCTTTCCAAACAGACAATACTATCGGGAAAGATTCCAGGATTTTCCTCAAACATGTGTGTCCAGTTCAGTCTATTTGTTTATTATTTTATGTCACAAATCAGTCTTTGTTTCTGATGGTAACTGTCATGTATTTATCAAACCATACCAACTTCCATCCAACGATCAAGTGCCTGATTAGCATTAGCGTGTTTCCTTTGATATTCTTACTGACCAACATAATATTTCTCCCACCAACACGAGCAGTTCTAAAACACTTTCTTTTGTCCATATGGCACATTACTCCAGGACGGCAGCTTTCGCATTTGTGACAATTTCTCCATTATGCCGACAGCATCTGGTTGTTAACAGTTGCCTTTGTCCTGTTTAGCAAACAACCCCCTGCTGAGTCGGAGTTTGTTGACAGATGGCTCACTTTGAGAACCACAGAGGAAAGCCTTCTCTCTCACAGGATGTCATTTTTAGCGCATGTGTTTGTGTGTCTGACTTTAAACATCACCCGTCCCAACGACTGCACGCATGTTAATCCAGTTTTTGTTGCTGACACACTGTCTCAAACCATTACAAAATGGTGCAAAAAATGCTGAGGAAGACAAATTAGCTATACAAGCATATTCTTTTTGTAGTTTTAAATAAATAAAAAAAACAGGGAAAGTAAATTTTTTTGATTAATATGTTAAAATTAGTGAACAAATACACAGCTAAAAGAAATTAAATGAACAGTTTGAAATCACATTAGATCTCAGTGGGAAACAAATCATGCTGGATAGCTATACTGACATTGACTGGGTAGTCTGTTAGCGTTTGAGGGAAATGAAAATGATCAACCTACAGAGGGCTGAACTCAAACACAACCCAAAAAAACCCAAAGCGAAAATTTCATTTTGCTGAATTTCATTGCAGCAACTCAAAATGGTACTCAGTAGTTTTTATGGCCCTCACATGCTTGCATGCTTGGCAACATCTGAGCATGCTTCTAAAGAGATTGTGGATTGTGTCCTGGGGGATCTCCTCCCAGATCTGGACCAGATCATCACTGAGCTCCTGAACAGTCTGAGGTTCAACCTGGCAGTGTCAGATGGACCTAGTATGAGAGGTGTTGTATGAGAGGTGTGACAGCCAGTCAGTGGTATCAGTTCCTTCATCCTCCAGAATATGCCTGCATACTCTTGTCACATGAGTCTGGGCATTGTCATGCACCAGGAGGAACCCAAGGCGCATTGCACCAATGCAGGGTCTGACAATGAGCCCAATCATGCTGAACGATGTCACAGGCAGCATAATGCTTTCCACAGCTTTTCCAGACCCTTACACATCTGTCACATGTGCTTAGGATGACACCGGTGGACCTGCCAGCTGGGCACCAGAGTTCCAGAAAATTGAGCACAGGGCCCACCAGAGGATGTCGAGATCTCAGGCCAACCTACATAAAGTCTGTTTCTGATTGTCTGGTAAGAGACATTCATAACACCGGACTTTTGGAGGTCATTTTGTAGCTCTGGCAGTGCTCTTCCTGCTCCTCCTTGCACAAAGCAGCACATACTGCTCCTGCTGATGGGTTAAGGACCTTCTATGACCCTGTCCAGCGCTCCCAGAGTAATAGCCTGTCTCCTGGAATATTCTCCACGCTCTCAATACTGTGCTGGGAGACACAGCAAACATTCTGGCAGTGGCATGTATTGATGTGCCACCCTGGAGGAGTTGGACCTCTGTAGGGTCCAGGTATCGCCTTGTGTTATCAATAGTGACACTGATCCTCACCAAATGCAAAATTAGTGAAAAAACAGGCAGAAAAGATGAGAAGAGAAAAAATGTCCCTGACATCATCAGTAAAACTACTCATTTTTGGGGGGATGGTTCATTGTTGTCCTAGTGCACCTGGTATTAATTTCATTAACACTAAAGCGGCTGAAACTGATTAACAACCCCCTATGCTACTTAACTGACCAGATCAATATCCCAGCAGTTTAACTGACTCAATGCTTTACTCTGATTAAAAAGCGGTCCTTTCATTTTTTGAGCATTGTACATAACTCAAGGGTGACTTTATTATTTTGAAGATGTTTAGGTTTAGAGTACTGTTTGATTGCTGTCTAAATAACTGTTGATACAAATTCTGCCTTTAGGTGGCAGCAGAGCAGCATCGGCACACAAACTGCACCCTAGACCTGTTATTATACATCACATGCATGAGTGAATGGTTTTAAATGCGCATGAAAGCAAACACAACCTATCATGTAGATGTGGACTTGAGCAGAATCTCAAACAAGCATCACAGGGAGACTCTCTCCGGCATCCGGCGGGCTTGTCCTCTAGAGCGGAAACAGAATGCAATAGTTTAATCAAAGTTTGATTAATTCTAATTTTGTCACTTTCAAGACAATTACTGTTTTCACATCCAAGTAACCCGATCAATAAGGCGTTGTTCCCTGAACGGATGGCAGCCTGTTCATAATCTCTCTAATGAGGGTGAAGTCTCTTTTGCTGTTTTCCAGCCACACTTAATTTACTCTGGATTTTCAAGGCGTGCGCTCATGAATAAACTTCCTTACCTTTCCTTTCACAAAACTGCCGCTGACAAGTTAAGTCTTTGTGCGCACACCTGTCAGAGCTCCCCGGTGAAGCAGACAAGCTATTTTTCCAACTCTCACCATGTGGTCACGGGAGCATACTGCTTCTTGTTAGACGACAGTACAGGCAGGTGGCACAACGCACATCACGCATTAGACCGTGAAAAAAAAGTGTTTTTCAAACGCAGGACCCCCCTCCCAGGTATCAGGCTCAGCATTAATGCATGTTCTTGAGGAAGTTTACAAACCTCACTACGGCACCACCGATGTCACTGTTGTTCTCAAAGCACGGCATGTCAGGTCCCCACAGGTATCAACACATGACACTTGAAATAGCTTTAGGAGAACAGCTCTGAGCCACTTTCACAAGAACGCCGTAGGAGAAAAAATGAATTTGCAAAACACTCATTCACAGTGATACAGTCATTTAAGCGCCCACGGTCCCGTGTGTGATGAAACGCCTCAGTGGGATTCCAGGTACTGAAGAGTAATGATCGTAGTTAAGAGCAAAGCTTTGTCAAAAATATCATCCTTTGTGCTGTTTGTCCTTTTCTTGACGTCTAATTTTGAGCTGGATTGGAGGGCGTGAGGCAAACCGGGAGGAAGAAAAGAGGGGAGATAACTGCAGTTCCATTCCTATACGAGTAAATTGGCTCTATATTAAATTTTGGCCTCATCTATCAAAACAAAGAACGGTATCGAAATTACTTTGTTGGCCACAAATCGTTGGCAGCAGATTGAGCCTCTCTTGAAACAAGGCCATCATTTATCTGGTTCGCATTTCCTCTTGAGGTGAAAGGAAGCGGGACACAATAAGACTTTTATTTGTTCCCCGGGTGATAGATGTGACCCCCCTTGAACCCGTGATTACGAGATTACCGAGAGTAGAATAAGAATCTATTAAACATTTAGACCTGTTGGTTCCCTTTAGGTACACTTTCTTTTCATCAAATAGTGCTGTCAGGGGAGCTGTAGACAGGGGAGTCTCCCAACACTGAGGAGATTTACACAGCTACAGCATTCTGGGCTACGCCAAGCATTGTAATTTGTCCCCGGAGGGTGATACATAAAGGAAAAGTTAATTAGCATGGATGCAAAGTACTTTTAAGATGTAATAAAACCGAGCGCGCACAGAATTCCTCCAGAAAAAGTTGCACGCTCTGAGTTGAAAGGTGAGAGAATACCAGAGGTGAAGGTGACGATGAAGGCAGTGAAATGATAATAGAGTGGCAAAGCATTGTGGGTTTGGTTCCCTCTGTGCCACTGTGAGAGCTGGAATTATCAGACCAGCAGGTCTGGGCCTAATATCCTTTTGTGCTGGCAGCGTATTGCTGAGTGAAGATTGTGGGTAGAAATAATCAGCCCTTTTAAAGGTCAGAGGAAGTTAAGCGCACCCAAAGTAGACCATGACACATTCTGGCTGATAAGAAATGACTGTGTGTTAAGAAGAATGAGAGGAGTTCACCTTGTCTCATTTATGCTATCGTGATTGCTCAGCTGTCAGTCAAATATAATGGCACATTTGCAGCTAACCCAACAGCAACAATAGGAGCTGCTTAGCTCGGGCCAATGTACTTTGAGGCAAACAGTGTAATTCACTGAGGTATTAACGGTGGTGGTCACTACAGTTCAAAAGCACTGTAACTTTTGTCTTTTAGGTGTTACAGCATGACATTTAAAAACTTCAAAGCAGGTGGCGATAACGACAACACTTCATTTAAAGGTACAGTGCGTAAAATATCACCACAAGATGTCACTAAATTGCAAATTGCAGTCAGATGAATTCTGTATTCTTACTCCAATTCAATTCAATTTAATTAAATTTAGTGTAATTTTTATAGCACCAAATCACAACAGCAGCCTTTACTGTAAAGTAAAAGGCTTGCAATAGTACAGAGAAAACTCCAATAATCAAATGCCTCCATCTGGGCAAACACTTGGCTCTTGAAAAAGTCCTTTTAACAGGATGAAACCGCCAGCAGAACCAGGCTCACTGAGGGGTCATCTGTTGGTCATCTGTTGTGACCTGTTGGGGGTGAGGGGAGGAAGACAGGACAAAAGATGCTGTGGAGCAGAGCCAGAGATTAAAAATAAGAAAATATTAAATCCAGACAGGTATATAAACGCATAGTGAGTGACAAAAGTAAGTGAAGAAGAAACACTCAGTGCATCATTGGAAGACCCCAGCAGCCTAGACCTACAGCAGAAAAACTCAAGGGAGGATTCAGGGACACCTGATCCAGCCGGACTATAAGCTTTATCAAAAAGGAAAATTTCAAGCCTAATCTTAAAAGTAGAGAGGGTGTCTACCTCCTACATCCAAACAGGAAGCTGGTTCCACAGAGTATTTAGTTTTAAATACTCTAAGAACCAAAAGTAAGCCAGTGGTCTGAGAGTGATGTGCTCAGTCTGGGTGACATGCTACTATGAGGTCTTTAAGATAAGACTGGGCCTGGTTTTTCAAGACCTTATATCTGAGGAGAAAGATTTTAAATTCGATTTTGGATTTAACAGTGAGACAGTGAAGAATGCCAAAATGGGGGAAACATGATCTCTCTTTCTAGTTCCTGTCAGTACTCTCTCTGCAGCATTTTGGATTGAATGAAGGCTTTTCGGGGAGCTTTTAGGACAACCTGATAATAATGAATTACAAAATTCAAGCGCATAATCCTTCCTACGGTGGCTGCTGTAGGACAAACAACTCATTCATCTGTAGTGAGTGTATGCTCTCAGAATGTAATCAAACTGTTTATCGGAGGGAAAGTGTGATTTTAAGATACTTGAGCCTAACATTAGCTGGCACAGTGTTAGCTTATAACCAGCTGTTGTTAGCTGGCTCATTGTCAGCTGCAGAAACGGGAGGGTTGGATGTCTAATTTTCTAACAGTTGCAACAGTATCAGATATAAGTACACACGTTTATCTAAGTTTTGGTGTGTTAAAGCCTTGACTTCAGGCTAGGAGGAAGAGGATGAAAACACAGAAATGTCAAATGTCTACATATTGCTTGAAAGAGCTATTTGTGATTATTAAATTAAAAGTTACTTATAAGGCATAGTACATATGCTGCTGGTTTCTCAGCATAAAATTAGATGGAATGACGATGCTCATTTAGGCCACTGTATTTAAGATAGCAGGGCAACATGGTACCTTGCACAAACCGGTACCTGCTCCTATGTAATTTTAATAGACTAATGATGTGACTGAGAACCCCGGCACACTGAACTCTTTTATGATGACTTGGTAGGACAGAGGATAGCCTGTTTTATTGTTTTGTTGTGTTTTTTTAATACCAGTTGGCCTTATAATTCACAAAAAGAATACTGCGTTATATTAAATAAAACTTTAAACTAATGATTGAGACAGTAAAGTGCTTGGATAAGTATTTACTGAGGCTTTAAATAAAGTGAGAGGTCAGACAGACTTCTGTTCAGTCTCTGGAATATATATAGATTATTTTTCTGTGAATTCAAAGCTTTTCAATGGAAAAAAACAAAATGAGATCCACTCAGCCAAAACAGTAAAGTTCTGGCCCCCAAAATCAAATCATGCATTCACAGAAATAATTAAAATAAATGCTGTGACGTTTTTGACAGCCGGCCACCCAGACTTAAACTACTTCCCAGGAAGCAGTGTGGCACATAACCCCTGTAGTGTTTTAGTTTTTACACGTTCAAAGAGCAAGACATAAAACATTAGTGAGCTTTAAAGCTAATTGCAGGTAGATTTCTGAAGACACAACCATGCTTGCTGTATACCCATTATTTGCCATTCTTTGCAATCAGCAAGCCAGCAGAGCATGCACATATGAGTGGGATCAATAACGCTTCATTAGAAAGCAAATATGTCTATTACCTAAGCGTACAAGTGTAAAACTACTATAAATCTAAGTAATGTACATGAGAGGCATAAGGTTTTGTCTTCTTTGTTCTGTTTCCACTTACTGAATTCTTGAATTTATGTTATTGTGAGGCACAAACGTTGCTTTCAGGAGAGTTTAGGCAGCAAAATAAAGGACAAATGAGGCTAGTGACCTATTCAGGACTGAAGGTCACTCTTTGCCTTCCCTTTGGGCATCAGTCTTGAAAACAGAGTGACAGCCCCAGAGAGGCTGATAAGTAAATACAGTTTTAATGGTCTGTGAATGGCTGGTGGTAATCTGTGCAGGCCACGAGTGGGCAAGGCACAGAGGGCGATGGGGCATTCTGCAGCGGTTATTATAAATGCTATCATAGATCAGATAGGCCAGAGGAGGAGAATGAAAGGTGGTGATGAATTTGGGCCTTCTGTCGACCAAATGACTAGAGGACAAGCTGCTGAGGTAGGTTAAGGTCATGAATGAAGGATATCACCCAAAAAGAAGACACAACGGACAATTCATTATGTATAATGCAGAGGACAGAATAGTACATATCTCAGGGGACCGGCTGCAGGTCACAGGGTGACAATGTCAAAAAAAGAAAAGGAAAAAAAGGACACAGTCTGCTTCAACTTGTCCATTTGGTACAGTCCGCAAAAGTTTTAAGCACCGAAAGCAAAATGAGTCTACTATAATTAGTTTTATGTGTCAATTAAGTTAAAAGGAAGTGCTGCAGATAGAAAAAAACTGAAGGCAACCATTTGCCTTTAAAGCAGTTCTAGGTAAAGGTTTATGGTACTTGGCAGGAAGGTTTTTCTGCAGTTCTTCTGTGGATTTTGAGCTGTTTAATTTGCTTCTTTTTTGTGTGATTCCAGACTGACTTCATGACGTTATGGAGGTCATGCAATCTGTAATAAGCTTTTCCTTCTACTTCTTGCCTCACAACGATGGTTGTTTATGAATCTGGTGGTATTTTTGGGCCGTCATGCTGCAGAATGAATCTTATAGTGAGACTTGAATTGTATTGAGTGATGGATTAGAATATAAAATGTTTGCACAGTGCTGTATATTATATAGCCACAAGTATTTTTTTCCCCTTCTTCTTGGCAGAAAAGCCGTGCCATTACAGGAAACAAAACTGCTTAACATTCCAAAGTCAAATGCGTTGATAGGTAACTGAAAGTGGAAATATAGTTTGTTGTATCTAAACGTGTCTGGCATTTCAGTCTTGGGTCTATTTCCAAGGCATGAAAGCTTACAGATCTTTTTCAAGACATCAAAGGGTTGAGACCTTTTTGCAGACATCAAAGTCTTAAGACCTGTCCTCGGAGAGGTCTAAACGGCACATCTGTCAAGACAAAATCGCTCGTATTTTTGCCTCTTAGACATCTCTTTAAACAATGCCTGCAATAGCACTGCCTTGTTTGAAAACTCCAGTTTTCCAAATCAAATGTGCCTTATCGACTTTTGGAAAGAGATGGATAGTATGTGAGCTTTCACAGCAGTCAATGTTTTGGTCATTTTAGCTCAGGAAATGGACTTACCATGTGCAGAACCGAGAGGGGCTCTGCTTATTTAATGACTTGCACAGCTATATACGATGTAACCAAAGCCAGTCGGGGTCTGTCTGGTGCGCCCTGTGATTTCCAGCCGTCGAACATTTAAGTGAGTGTCAGGTCCTAGAAGGGGGTTACTTTTGGACAGCTACCAGCATTTGTGTGAGTGCTTTTCCAGCCCACCATTACAGCTACAGCTAGGGAAGTGACTGTTCTACATCAACACTTTTGTTCCCTGTACCTCTAATGCTTTTTGCAGCTGTACCAGAGTGAACTTTTTTCCCAGCATCAAATTGCATGCATTAAGAAGGAAGTAAAGTCTCAGTTCCTTAAGCAAAAATGGAATTTGAAGTGAACCAGAACGGGCGACTTAATACAGAAGCTTTAACGATGATTTAGTGCTGAAAGATGTTTCAAACTCTCTGGTACCTGCACAGAACACTCACAGCACTGAACCAGAATAACCAGGACTACAATAGGTATATGCTGTGTGTGAATGGAGGTATTGTGTAGTTTTCTTGTGCATTTAGACCTTGAACTTTAGACCTCAACTTAGTAGTTAACCTGAAATAAGTGGAGCTGAGATACAATGTCATAAACTTTAAAGTAAACTGCACCCGAGTAATGTTAGAGTTGACTGAATAATAAGTGTTGGTTCTCTTTGTTTCTTAAAAAAATGCCAAAACTACGCTTTTCCCACAGTCGAAATGAAAACCAGTGTTATAGGTGATACTTTACAGCGATCACAGCACTTACAGGCAGGGACAGTGATGAAACGCATCTTGTGGAAACGAATGACTGCACTGTTGGTGAGTCATCTCATACATCTCTATTTAGTCTTCATGGATTTTTCTTTATCTTTCCTTCACAACACCGTCTAATCTGCTTAGAGAGGGAGGGAAAAAACTGCTGTGGGGTTCATGGTTTAATCAATTACCAGATTACAGTAATAATCCATATTTTAGTTCATTTTCTGGGTTGCAATTATGATGAATTCACTGGCAGCCGCAATTATGTCCCTATCAATGGAAGTGGAACAAAAGCAATGTCAAATAACACCAGCACTGTATACTGCTAAGTCAAATTGCATTGGAACTGATATGTCAACGCCGGCTTGTTTGCTGGACTGCTTGCAGGGAAATATATATATATATATATGTATATATATATATATATATATATATATATATATATATATATATATATATATAAATTTCTAATCTTTATTATATTAGATGGCTCTGCAGAAAAGGGCCATTTGTGGTAGAGCGGAATACATGTTCCTCGTGGCCCTGAATGGGAATAAGTATGGAAAATGGAATGAATAAATGAATGGAGATGGCTCAGTGGAAATTGTGTGAAAATGCAACAAAGGAGCGAGAAACTCGGTGAGCACTGCAGCCATATCTGAACCTACTGCGGTGATTGAGTGCATCTCTCTCAGGATGCAGACACCATACCACGAATGATGTCATCAGACTGGTGCTTTTTACTTTTCTTCACCCACTGTCATTTCTTTTTTCCCTAATTGTATTTAAATATTAATTACCCGCAGCGTTAAATGTTTGCGTTACCAAACACGAGCGGCACAAGTTTTTCAGTTCACTCGTCGTGCCGCACAGGGTCGCTGGTGCCTGACAAGTGGCGCAATCGTGCAATAAATTCGAAATGTCCGATGACAACTTTTAAAATAATTGTTTTTGCACGCGAAGGGCAGCGACGTCACCAGAGGGGGACGTGTTGGTTATTTAACACAACTGTCTGATTTTGATTTAAAACGGACAGGGTGGACAGTTTAGTTTTTTTTCGTTGTTGTTGTTGTTGTTATTTTTAGGAAGATGCTTTAATGCAAACTCAGCTGGTCAAAAGTAATGAATTAAAATATGTTTACTCCCGGCATCAATGGGATATGATGTTCCTGGAGCGCCAAACGCCCCCGCTCTGTGTCTGTTATGTCTTTCCTTCTGGTCCCCTCGACGCGCATTGGACGGGGTGACAATGCGTAAGCTCCACAAACTGCAGTCTGTCTGCATAAACACAGAAGAACGATGACTTGAATCCGGACTTTCGCTGAATATACGAATCACCTGGTGCCAAAGTATCATTAGAAGTGGAAGCTGAAGGCTGAATACGGACCTCTTGCGCGCTCTCCTCTGGCTCATGTTGCGTGCAGCTGGAGTTGCGCTCAGGACTTCACGAAAGGCCGTCTGGGTGTGGATGTACGCTGATCTATGCCGGGACTTGAACTTTTGTACTTTTAGATAATTCGCCATAACACGAGGATGGACGGAAAGTATCGGACTTTACGCACTACAGCCAGCTTCAGGAGCCCGGTGATGCAGAAAGAAGGGAGCAGGAAAAACTGACCGGCTGAGGACAGAGGATTTCTGCGCTTCTTGGGATTAAAAAAAAAAAATCGCTATAAAACAAACACAAAATCGTTGTGAAAATGTGTCACAACTGGTCTTTCGCCAGTAATCTAAGCGTTATCTCTTCTAAAAAGAAAAATGCTGGAGAGACCGAACCAAAGCTGAAGTTCCTTCTCTTCAGTTCTTGAATTTTCCTGACAAAAACAAGTACATCAGACTTTGAAAACTGCTCACTCGAACTATGATTGTTCAGCGTTTGGAAACTACCGATTGCAGCATGAAAAGACGTGTTTTCATTCTTCATTTTTAGAAACCACGCTGCACGTAGGATGCTCTTCTTTGAACTAACACGCATCGGCTTGCGCACTAATTTTGAGGGGAATTCGTGTTTTTTAACGGCTCAGAGAAACATGTTGCACATCCTTGCGCTTCAGTCGGTGGTGTTACTTTTGGGAGGTAAGCATTTTAAACCTTTTAGCCTATGTGTTTTGAAGCCCACTGTGCCGACTGAGGAGCCAGGCTTTAGTTAAACAAAGATTTCAAGTAAGTTTAATACGAACTGAGCCACGTAGCATGATTTTTGTCACACAGGGGACCGCGTGAGATACACGGGGATGCAGGGTAGCGAACATCCTGCTTGTCTCATCTGCGTGTACGCTTACATTCCCCAACAAGAATTATAGTTCAGATGTGTTCAGTCATATATTATGGATTCCGAAGACCTCGCTGCAGTGGCTCTGCACCTGTACGATGAACCCAGAGCAGCTCTGGCTTTAAATAACACTTATCTCATCAATATTTCAACATGACAAGGATTATCTTGTGCAACAGAAGCACTGGGGTTGTATTGACTCTTGACTTAAGTTATTACATAAAATTCATCTCCAAGCCCATATTTATTTCATGGGAAAACTTAGGAGAGTTGCACTGGCGAGAAATCTTCATATAGCTTCAAAGCACAACATCAGTCCCAATCTCTTTGAGGTGTCACTTAATATGTTTTTAGTAGGAATTTCTGCGTTTTATATGGATTCTCGGTGGGGGGGAGAAAAAGGTGATTTAAATGTCATTTTCCACATTGCATCAGTCAATTAGTGCCACTGGGAGGAGAACAGCAGCATCCTTTTTGACTGCCTGGCGGCCAGGATATACAGATCTGAAGGCAGCTGGTGGTCTGGCTAATGAATCCCTTCTGTCTTGTGGGAAAAGGGTTTAAACTAAAATGCGATCTGGAAATTTTAACCGGTCCTCCAATGGGACTTTTTCTCCAGATGATGCCTGGCTCTAGCAGCTTTCCAGCATACCCAAAAGAATAGTTTTTCACGGCATGTCTTTAATTAAAAGCAAAACTTTTTTTCCTCCCTTTTTTTTCTTGTGCAAATGAAAGAAACAACAACACATTTTTCAGTGAATGAATATGCAATCCTTGTTCACTGCAGTGAGACCTAGAATCACAATCTTATTGTAATTACATAGAATCTGCAGCCGGCAGTGTATCTGTTATGGTCTAAGAAACACTTGCGCTGATTCCCTGCAGAATTAAAGGTCATAGTTTCCAGAAACAATCTTTCCAAAATTGCATCTTACAAGTCCATTGTGCATGTGCGCCTCGGTGATACATCTTGGAGCTCATGAGGATTATTCTTATGTAACAGCACCTCTCTTTCCAGTGCTGGCTCACTGGCTTGAAGTATACTGTAATGATATTTGCCATGTGCTAAGGCCTTACACAGTGTGATCCTAATTGAGGATTGTGTGTCATAAACCTGCAGGACACAGCTTCTTACTGCGAATAGTGATGAAAATTGATAACACACTCCAGGAAATGAGAGGATCAGATCCGTGCTAGAAAAATGCCTGCGCAGCATAATAAGCCACGATTAGGGATGGAAACCTGGTGTTCTAGTGTGACTGTGATAAAAAAACCTTTGTTTCAACAACTGCAAATGATATCAGGGTATAGAGTTTCCTGGCCCTAAAATATTCAAAGCAAATCTGCGGAATAAAATGTTATTATGATAAAAGGATGGAGACTTAACATTTTTTGTATGTTTTGCGAATATAAAAAACATACAAAACAAGTGTCCTGTCCTCTAATTGAAGCCACCAGGTGCGTTCCAGTGGGACATCTCAGTGGGATTCCCGAGAAGAATTTTCAATCTTCCCTCCTTTCGTTTTATCCTTGAGCTTAACAAGATCCAAAAGGAGATCAAGCAAGGATAGCCTTCGGTCTACATCCTTAAGCACTAAGCACACAGCCCATGCTGTCTCTTGTTGCTGCCATGTGTCTGTCCTCATGCCTCGGCATCTCCATCAAGAGGATTGAAGTCGTCCTGTAGAAATTTTATTTCAGAACATTTACTTACCCAGCCGAGATTCTTAAACTCTCTCTCAGTGGAGAGTTTTTATCTGTGATTGTCTTCAGAAACATCCACTGCTGTGGTTCCTCGCCCCAGTGCTGTGGCACACATCCAGCTCTACTTCTTTTGCCCCTGGCAGTCCTGTAAACCCTGCAATTCATGTCCTCGATCAAGAAAAAAAATGAGCCAGAGAGGTGAAATACAGTCTTTATGGAGAACAATTTTTAGCATTCGCGGTTTGATTGATGGACTGATTATGTTTGTCTTTAAGCTGTACCGCTAAATTGTGAGTGGCATGTGTTTGTCTGGATCCTTTCATGTGTCTGCGTCTCATTTCGTTAGGCTCAACACTGTCTGATTGAAATTCAGCTGGAGTTTTGACGTGGAATTGAACACATTGTCCACTCAAGCAAAAGGTTTGATTTCATCAACAATCGGGTGGATATTTTCAAGTCAGCTTCGATTCCACTGCACTGAAAATTTTTTAGTTTTAGATCTTTGACAGCTTTTTAATTATATTTGTAACCAAAGCATATTGAAGTAAATGAGTCTGAGTCTTAAGTGGCCATGTGCTGGATAAACCCCCTAATGTCATTTCTTTTTCTTTTTTTGTTGCCATTCATCAGTTATGGTGTTGATTTAGAGATCAGAAAGAAATGAAAGGAACAGTAGTGGCTTTTTTAATTTCTAATTTTTTGTATTTATTTTTTTATCAAGCCTATCTGTGCATCGCTTTCACTGTGGTGCACAAAGTCGGTTGAATTTTACAACAGAGGACACTGATAAAAAAAAGCCGTCGCCCCCCAGCCCCCCACCCCTTCTCTCAAATCCAATTTGGCTTGGGTGCTTTCCGTGGTTTCCCTTCATGGAAGGAGAAAGGAAAAGAAAATCACAGTAGTAGTTTGGCATGAGATGTGTTTAAACTCCGCCGTGGTTTTCATTTCCAGCACTCGCAAGTGATTTATACCATACGTTTGTGTGTCAAAATCTGCACCTTTGTTTGCTTAATGACTGTTTTATGAAGCACGCTGAGTAGGTGGACTGTCATCTAAATCCCTCGTACTGTTCTTTTACGCTCATTATACTTAAAGTGCGTGTGGGAGGCATGCAGCTTTCCAATCACTGAGTCGAAAGAGGGTGTTTGCCCCTGCAAGTTCAAAAACATCAGTCTAATGTCCTGTAATGTTTCCACAAAGCACATCTGCCCTCCTTAATTGGCTCTTTGTAACTGCTGTGATCTCGCATTCAATCAATTTTCATAATTTGGGGAGGCGAATGGTGGAAACCTGTGTAAAAGCTTTTAAAAAGAGGGGATGTGAATGTGCGATGAACACGCTGATGCAGGGTTTGTTTTCTTTCATCGGTGAATAGTTGAATAGTGTCTCTGTTGGCTGAGGTCACGGTGAGACCGTGTGCTCGACACTAAGAGTGGTGAAAACGAGGGGAAACTGCAAACCGTTCCACTTATTTTTATTGTAAATAAAAGAATTTGTCATTATTGACGGGCTAAAGCTGCATCGGTAACTAATTTAGGATTGAGCTCGTTGACATGCACATGACCTCGCTGACCCTTTGGGCTAAATGCTAACATTGGCATTTTGATAGCTCGCAGTGACAACAACTTTTGCACCAGTATATCAATGTGGATGTTGAGATATTTGACTGGGAAAGTATAAACTTTCTCCTCTTGCTAAAGGCGTTCTTGTATACTACTAAATCCAGAGGGTCATTAAATTCATCGGGATTCCTCCACTGGGATGTATCGTCATGCATTTGTTTATAGAATGCCGCTGTAATCCATCCTCTAGACATATCAATCAAAGGGATTACGACCAGTTCATTAAGTACACCTTTTCAACTGCTTGTTAATGCAGCTACCTAATCAGCCAATCACATGAAAGCAACTCAGTGCATTAAGGTATGTAGATATGCGAAAGAGGACCTGCTGAAGTTCAAACCGAGCATCGGAATCGGGGAAGAAAAGTAATTTAAGTGGTTAGTCTGAGTATTTCAGAAACTGCTGATCTACAGGGATTTTCCCACACAACCGTGTCTAGGGGTTTATAGAAAGTGGTCTTGAAAAGAGAAAACGTCTAGCATTTCTCTGGGTGAAAATGCCTTCTTGATGCCTGAGGTCAGAGGGGAATAGCCAGACTGCTTCGAGCAGATAGTGAGGCACAGGAACTCAAACAGCCACTCATTAGAAGCAGGGTATACAGAAGAGCATCTCTGAACACAGATAGGCTACAGCAACAGAAGAATGCACCAGGTGTCGGTCATGACGGCTGAGAACAGAAAACTGAGGCTACAATTCACACAAGATCACCAAAGTTGGACAGTCCGGTCCGACAGGTCTCGATTTCTATTGCGACGTTTGGATGGTAGGGTCAGAATTTGGTGTAAATATCACGAACGCCTGGATCCGTCTTGTTTTCTATCAGCAGTTTAAGCTGCTGGTGGTGTAATGGTGTGGGGGATATTTTTGTTGCACACATCGGATCCCTTAATACCAACAGATCATTGTGTAAATGCCACAGCCTACCTGAGTATTGTTGTTGACCATGTATGACCACAGTGTACCTGTCTTCTGGTAATGGCAATGTATTATAACAAAAATCAAACAATCTGAAACTGGTTTCTTGAACTTGACTCTGAGTTTAAGAGCACTCAGTCTCCACAGTCACCAGATCTCAATCCGATACAGCACCTTTGGGATGTGGTGGAACAGGAGACTCTTATCATGGAATCTGCAGCAACTGTGTGATGCTTTCACCTCAATATGGACCAAAATCTCTGAGGAATGTTTCCAGCACCTCGTTGAATCTGTGTCGTTAAGAAATAAGGAAGCTCTGAAGGCAAAAGGGAGTCCAACCTGGCATTAGCAAGGTGTAGCTAAGAGGCTGGTGAGTGCAGTCTCTATCCCTCCAAGAAGATACTTAACACATCCTCTAAAAATTTTCATTCATTTGCTTGGAAAAAGAAGAATTCAGTTCCTCTGTTCTCTAAAATGTTGTAAACAACAGCAAACATATGTCTTGATGTTGTAGGTTTACTCAGTGGGCTTTAATGCAAATGCAACAGGGTAATGTTACAAAACATTTTTAAACAATTTATGACTCTAAGGGTGCGAAGAAACTCCCCCACAAGGTCTGCTCGAGCATCTTAACACTGTCGTGATAGGACGTTTTATTCCTTGCAGATACCATCCCTTAAAATTCACAGTCCATTTTCATTTTTCTACCGTAGCCCTGTCTCCTTACTGCAAATGTTGTTGCATCCTTTCATTGTAGGTGCATATTTTTATTCTACATGAAAGGGAAGGGGGAGAAAAAAACCCCATTTGCACTATGTACGGTTATGTGAAAGCTCCTGAATCATGAGATATTCCGACACACCAGACCAAGAAGCAGATTATGCTATTATATTCAATGCATTAATAAAATTCCATCAGCCCAGGAGCTTTTGGGGGGAGACAGCATGACACAATATTAGATATTTGTGTAATATATCCTGCATTAAGGCTTAAACAATATGGACGAGTTCGACAACTTCTTTGCAAGTGCAAATGTGAAAATGGGGAAAAAAGCAGAGATTTGTTCAGTCACAAACTCAATATATATATTTTCTATTATATTTCAATCCACCAGACATTTATTATATGTACTTTTTACTGTATCTTTTTTTCTTTGTCTGTGTAAAAACACTTCTATAACTCTGGTTGGTTATTCATATTTGATTTGAATGCTCTCGGGCAGGTGGTGGGACAAAAGCCTGTCACCATGTCTGAGAGACTCTGGCTCTCGGTTGTACGCTGGGATGTCGCCGCCTATCAGACGCACCAGACCTTAATGCATTAGAGGCAATGATCTGACAGGTACATATTGTCAGGGCCCATTGACTTCTTTGTGGCGTGGCTGATTGATTGCTGAGATTATGTTAAAATAGGAGCCGGTGCGACTCTTTGTGATTCAGAGCGGTGCGCTCATGCAGCAGAATGCCGAACGGCGCTTTCCAAACTACCACAGAATTTTAATTTTAAAACATATTAGTTTTGTCCCTTGAGCAGTTTGTTCTGTTTTTGTATAATCACCGTAGTCTGTAGATATAACAACACACGGCAGCGAGTTTGTTGTGCGCTCTCATCTGTGACACAAAACCAATATAAAGCTGCATGATGAATGAATTATGGTGGGTGACAGCACCTTTCTTAATTTCAAACAAAAAGCCTAATATGAGCCTTTCTTTGGATAAATAACAAAATAAAAAAAATAAATCAGCATATTTATTATCTGTGAAGTTGTTCCTGTTCCTCCTTTTCTCTTTAGCGTGACATTGGAGTGCAGCTCCATGGTGACTGACTTTGACTAAAATTTGTTTCTGTTCAAAATAATGATACCGACAGCACGGCTGTGACTCAAAGTTGCGCATATTTTCCTGTTTTTCGTTCTCATTACCGACAGTAGTGACTTATAGTTGCTAAATGGTTATTTATTGGCACAAAGGCGCTGTCGAGGGACTAAAAATGAGAAAATGCAGTTCAGAAATGTTAGAGACAGTAGCTCAATTACAAAGTCACCCACTAGAGAAATATTACATAAACAGTGTTCATAGTGTGCATTCAAATTGGGGCAACTGGGGTGAAAGAGAGTTTAAAGTCACTTTTAAATGTGTGGTGCTCATTAAATAAGTTGAATTTTTTTTTTTGCTGCTTTTGATTTTGAAGACAATCTTTCCACACCGAAAAAAAAGAAAATTGCTCCACAGAATAATCATTTGTTCATGCACTGCAACTCAGTTAAATGCAAATGACTTGAAGTACACTTTGACCATTGCCTAGATGGTACTTGGTGTAATTGGAATGCCAACGTATGTGTGCGTCCCCAATCAGTCTTGACACAATCACTGCTTCCTAATCAGTGAAAAAGTAATGGCCACCTCGGAGTACAATCAGTGTACAAGTTAGTCTGGCAGGAGTGGCTGTAACTTAATGAAGCCCCTTGAGTGAACTGAGTCAGTGGAAGACAAGGAAAAGAAAAATTCCTCGACTTTATGGCTCTGGCAACGATATTGATGTTCAGAGGCAGATGTAGCAAAGATGTATTTTCACGTGACGGATTTCTCTTGCTGTCCAGAAGCCTGAGGTCTTCGTTTTTTGTCAGCCTAGGGCGTTCATGAGTGGACAGTGAGCTGATGACGGGTGAGGGTTAGAGATGTCCAGTCACGGCGTAGAATTTGTGGCAATAGTGAGTCATTGTTCCTTGTGGCGCTCTGTGATGTCACCGCGGCCAACAGGGGCAAGGCTGGCTGTTGGCACATCCTGCAACGTGCTATCTGTGCCTGCAGATTCTCCTCTTAACCCCAAAGCCCTCAATTTCACACAAATTGGAAAGAGCCACACCAAGTGGAGACAGAATGACCCCAATGATAACGAAGGATTAGCCTATTTTCTTTTCAGTTTAATTCAAATTGGGAATACAACTGTATAGATTTATTAACGGACGACTGAATGCTGACTTTTCCAGCCGCTCGGAATTTTGATTAGTTGTCATATTATTTTATTAACCCTGCATTGCTTTATGGATGGCAGTGTTGGCTGAACTGAAATATCTCGCCACATTGTTGAACAGACATTTATGTTGCGCTTATGACTGGACTTTCCATCTAACACCCACAGCAGGTCACACTCTTTTTCTTGTTTGCTGAAACACAATTAGGTCCACAAGTATTTGGACAGATGTGACTGAAGTGCAGAGGGGTTGAACAAAAATTTTCCATTAACTGTGTAGGAATTACAGACATGAATCTCTATGATATAGATTTTTTAGAGACTTAAAACTAATCGGATACTTGCATGGTGTTGCAGTTTCATGCCCATCCATGTGAGGCTTGTTCCCTTCAGTGTTTTCATTTGCAGGTATTTACTGGAATTTTATAAGCTGCAACCATATTGGGAGCGATTTGCTTGCAAGCTAACAGCTATAGGTAACCCTTACTACCAGGTCGTATGCCAAGCACTGGTATTTTTCTAGAAGTTACACAATGCCATTAAGTGGGTGAAGCAAGAATAACTTAAAGTTTCCTCCCTAAGAGACTTAGAGGTGAATTATGGTATGTGTAATGGGTTAGAAGTTTAAAAATGTAAGCTGGAGGCGCATTATTGACTGTGCTGAAGGTGAATAAAACTTTAGAATTGACCCTAAACTTTATTGGCAGGCCATGTAGAGAGGCTAATATTAGCTGTCTTTACCTCCTTTAAAAGCCCAGCAGCACTTTCTTTCTTTCTTTTTCTTTTTTTTACAGCAGTATAAGGATAAGTGTAACATGGATTTTAATTTATAACACCATCATGCCACCACAAATCTCCCCACCATTATGTGTGATCATTTTACAATGATCTTTTCAGTTTCTTGTGTTACAACAGTAGCAAGCAGCTGCCCTCTCACTTCAACCTCCTCCACTTCCTGGCTCTGATCCACTGACAGTGATGCAGGCCTTGATATGATTCGTTCTGAGGACATGCTCACTATTGCTTTGTATGAGCCAGAGATAAGTGCGAACAAGCACTTTGCAAGTGTTTTTTTTCCCCCTGCTGGGCTGCATTTGATTACTATTGCCACCTTGTTTCATGCTGTTTTTGTGCATCCTCGCTGAACCTTGAAGATTGTAGTGTGAAGGCCCTGTAATTAGATGTTCTGGGAGTATGGCAACTGCTAAAATTCAGAGTGATGTAATCTGCACTCCATACTTAATTGCTCATGCCATGTGTAGGATGGTTTGTTTAACCGGCAACAGTAAAGGAACCGCATGTTTTCTTTGCCAACGGATGCTTTCCAAAATCGGTCTAAATATGGAATTTCACTGTCTGGTTGTATTTCTTACAGAACGCCTGTACCTAACACTTATATTGCTGTTACAGAATAAATGTATGTTATTCTATGAAGTGTGTTAGCCTACTGGAAGCAGCATTGCCTCTTCAATTATATGCATGCCAAAAAATTTATTGTAGATGATGTGGGCCCCTTTTAATTATGTGGTGGGAGTCTCTCATCATGCTTTACTGTGTGCACCATCAACTTATAGCAGAGAAAACTAATATTACAAGTACTCTTTGTTTAATATAGCAAAGGGATCTTGTTGACAAGTTGCGGGACAGTGGAGCAGGAGATTTACAGATTGGTGCTGGTCTGTTGTGTTGAAGAGAGAGCTGAGTGTAAAGGTAAGCTTCAGATTTACTTCTGGATTTATGTTCCTATCTTCACCTATGTGCAACAGCTGTGGGTAGTGACCGAAAGAAGAAGATTGGGAATTAGTGTAGCAGAAATGAGCTTCCTTCAAAGGGTATGTCGGGTCAGTTATAGAGATAGGGTGAGGAGTCCGACCTTTCGGGATCGGCTTGGAGTAGAGTCGCTGCTCCTCAGCATCAAAAGGAGCGAGGTGATGTGGCTCGGGCATCTGTCTTCAAAGCCTCTTGGATACATCCAAAACACCTAGTAGGTGAGGTCCATTTACTACTGGGAGAGACAATACATCTGGGCTACCTTGTGAATACCTTGGTATTCCCTCTTGGATGAGCTGGAGGAAGTGGTTGGGGAAAGGGAAATTTGGGCTTCTTTTGCCAATGACATTACACACAGTACCGATTGGTGGCCGACATGAATAAAGTGGATAAAATGGGTTTCAAATGGAAACAGCCATAGCTAGAAGTAACCATCAGATGATGGGTAGACTGTGGTCATAAAGGGATGGAGATGGTCAGCAGCAATACTCAGGTACTGGTGGTTAATCAATACTCAGTTGGTAGTAAAAAGGACCCAAAATGTGCCAAGAAAATATTTTTCACTCCAGTACCAGCATGAACCATTGATACAAGATGGATCCGTGCTTCTATGTCGCTCATCCTATCATCATTGATCATCATCAATGTCGTAACAAAACTCGAGACTCATCACAGCAGGCAGATTTTTCTAATCTTCTACTGTGCAGTTTTGGTGAGCTGATGTGCATTGGAGCCTTCGTTTCCTGACAGGAGTGGCACCCACTGTGTTCTTCTGCCGCTTCAAGGTTTGACATGTTGTGCATCCAGAGACGCTTTGCTACCTTGGCTGTAACGAGTGTTTTTTTTCCTGTCGGCTGAAAGTCTGACCAGTCTCCTCGGATCTCTGGCATCAACAATCCCTCCCGCTTACTCGATATTTTGTCTTTTTGGACCATCCTCTGTAAACCGTAGAGATGGTTTTGTGGGAAGATCCCAGCAGATCGATAGTTTCTGAAATACTGAGACCAGCCTGGCCTCTTGCAAAACCACTTAAATCACTTTTCTGTCGGCTTCTCATGCTTGAGTTGATCTTCAGCAGGTAGTCTTGGCCATGTCTATTTGCCTGATGCATTGAGCTGCTGCCATATGATTGGTTGATTATTTCATTACACCAATGGGGAGTTGAAAAGGTGTACCTAATGAAGGTACGTCTGGGTGTATGTGCCATGATGGTTCGCCATCTTGACGGCAACCAGGTAGTTTTGAAACAAAAGTAAAAAGTAGCTGGAAAAGTACAACATAAAACAGCTGCACACGGCAGGTCTTGTACTATCTAGCTTTTTTTTTTTCATAGCTGGAAACCAACGTCAAAAGAAATTTTCAGGATATGGCCTGCAGATCGACAAAGGCAAGTCGAGTGAGAAATATGTCAGAAAGTATATGGTGAGCTGACCAGCAGATAGGTGGGCTGATCTCTGAGACATAAGCCTCTTGTGAATAAAGATAGATGAGAACTGAAGAATCATTCTGTCTTGCTGCAATATAACACAGTAAACTAAGCCCTAAGACAAACACTAAGAAAGTGAAAAGCTAAGTCGAGCTCCTTTCTCACTCAAAAGCATACACAGGACATAAAACCTGAAAGCATAAGGAGAATTCCATCAATTATTTGATAAGGGATCTAGAGTCGCAGACAATTTCACAGAAGAAACTGGGAAGTGAACTTGTGATTTATTTTTGCTATATCGCTTCATGTTCTAAGAAATAGAGCCATGCTCTAACGACTGGATGGCGGCAATACATAAAGCACCAGGAACCCAGTGCAGAAGCTGGGTTTAATCATATTAATGGCATTGGTATGACCGAATCAAGTGTGCACGTTTACACACACCCTGGTTAGGGATTCTCCTACATGTCTGCTTTTATCTGCTGATAGCACTCTTTCCTGAATCCACAATAAAAGCAGCGACATCCCAGCCTGCTCTGAGGCTGCCGTCTATTTAATTAGGTAATAATCATTTTGTTTGAACGAGACCCAGCATAACAATTACAACTACAGGTGAAACCAAGTCTTGATTCATTATTCGACAAACCGAGTCATGATGTACAGTATGAACAACTTAATGAAAAACAACACAAAACCTCAAAAAAAGGCCACAGCACGCCAGCACAACACCATTGTTCCAAAACCAATATTTGCTTGTGGTGTTTTGATTGCCCAGATTGTTTTACTCCTATAGTGATCTGGCAACCGCGAAAGCCAGAAAATAACCCAGTCAGTTTGTTAGCCAGGGGACTGTTGCTTACGTTCCATTCGGGGCTTTGTTTTGCTTTGTTTTCTTTCCTTTGCGTTCGCTCTCTGCTTGTTGCTCAAGAAAGGTTTGTGGTTAGGGGTAAAATATAGCCCTTCACAACCTTAAACCTGCAAGTTAAAAAAATTACACTCACCTAAGGGATTTAAATTCAATGCCAAGGGACTCTTTACTTCCTGATAAAACCTGTGCACAGCAGCGCTGCTAAATAGCATGTTTTTTGGTTGGTTTTTTAAGTGAACAACTTAATTCATGAAGGGGAAACAGGTGTGTCAAAAGGATGCAGTTAGACAGCCTGTTTTAGCCCTGCAAGTGCTCTAACCTCAACTGTCTTATAGTAGATGAGCGACTCAGGAGAAGTAACCCAGAAAGTTGATAAGGAATAGGTGATAACATGCTCCTCTACTTCCAAAGAGGATGCAGCTTGTGAAATGCTGTTTATGCATTTTCTATGTCACAATGAATCACAGGTATGATATTTCTGTTTATATATATATACAAATGCATCCTGGTTAATTCTGAGCTTAATGAGTCAGCCAGCTGTCCAGAGCCAAAGGACAAAACGTTCAGAGCGCATGTTGGCTTAATGACAAATCTAAATGGCACAGAAAGGTCTCTTTAGAGAATATGGTCACATTGTAGATGACTGCCATTCTCATGCATGATTCATTGCCCCAAAAGAATAGCTTGGATGAACTAGATAAGTAAAGTATGTGTAATAATTTCGAGGATTAATTGAATATGCTGAGGGCCACCTTTTGCTTTACGTTCCTTGTTTCAGTAACAGTGTTTCATAAAATGCTGGCTGCCTAACAATGAAAAAACCCCATAAAATAAAATAAATAACAACAACAAAAAGCGGCACTTTTGCTCAGACCATTGAGGATTAATTCAAAGCGACTTTTAGTTTTGCCTCTAGAGCAACTCTGCATCCGAGAAATGTTTGTAGAATTAAAATTATAATTAGTTTCTATTTCTCCGACACATTAGAAAGCCCACTTTTTTTGTAGCTGGCTTAAGAGGAATCGTCTAGTCTTCCTGGATTCCTGCACACTAGCCGGGAGGTGCAGACTGGGTTGATGTCAATCACTGAAATAAAGTTTAGCTTGGCAGCTCTACGGGGAGGCTTTGAAAACAAAATGTACCCCGTGTTGCTGATTTCGAAATATTTCTTTAAAACAAACAGATTTTTTTTCCCACTGGTGTGAAAACCCTCCGCTTTTCCCTCTGATCTTGTCTGAAATAGAAACATTTCTCTCTCCCCCCCAGTCACTTTAATGGCTTTCTTTCCCTGGTCCCAAATAGAGCAATTTGTTCATGGAGTTAGTTCCTGTTTTGACAGGTTTTAGGTTAAACTGCAGATTTAAAGCCAGTCCATCTGAGGCTGCAATAAAAGCTCTTTTGAAAAGGGAATGAGGCAGTTTGGGGTGAATGGACACTTCTTATAAAGAAAAAAAGAGAACATGGATTAACAGTTTCAGAGCTAATGCAATATAACACACTCTAGCACTGACCTTGCTGTATGTATAGTACAGCAATTTGCACACTTCACTGCATAGGAAAAAAAAGTGATATTCAGAGAAATATAACAGAGGTGTAAATGAAGGAAGTGTACTTACCGCCATAATTCATTGTTATTTAGGTGGCTTTGTCTCTGACCCTCCGTATGGCTTAACATAGCTTGTGCAGCACTGAGATAGGCAGAAACGAGGGACCTTGAGCAGTTTCCAGAGGTGGAAAGGCAAAGATAGAGAGTCACATGGCATCTGTGCAGAGTGGAGCATGAACCACTGCTGCAGCTGTGCCATCCTGAACTAACCAGGACAGATGATTAGTCATCACTGCATCGCATACGTTTCTCTGGGTTAAACACTCACAAGTCAGAATAAATATGTAGAGTAACTGTTCAGCAGTTAAAACAAACATTGGATTTTTCTGTGCTGTATCTGTGTAGTCGTTTAATGGACAGCGACGTGACGTTGGAGCTAGGCTGTGTTTTCAGCATAGCGTTAGTTCTTGGCCTCGGAATCAGTTTCAGGCAGCAATCTAGGCAGATCAGCTGATCTGAAAGCCAGCCAGCATCATTTGAGGGCTCAGCTGATATACCTTTGCTCATCCTGCCATATGGTAGGATGAACTGCTTCTGCCTCGGTGTGTTGGCCATCACCCATGCTGGTTTTTGAAGGCAAAAGTCATCATATTTGGAAGAGAGAGTGGGAGTTAACCAGTTAGTTAGCTGCAATCACAAACTCTACAGGTGCAGCACACATCGCTGCTAATTAATATTAAGATAAAAAATGATAGATAAAAGATAAAGTAATCCAATTTCACTAAAACAGAAGTAAATATCTCGTGGTCAGAGGTCCAGTTAAATTGCTTGAATTAGCTGAAGTGACGTCTAGGACAAAGTGACTGGTTTCAGTATCCCAGCAGCTGGACACTTATTTTAAATCTTACTAGTGTGCAAATGAGAGCCAGTACTGTGCAAAAGTCTTGACTCACCCTTCATTTCTTTATGTTTTGATAGGAAATTTGGAAGGAGATGTAGTGATTTATTGAAGCATGCAAACATACATGGAAATACAGTAAACAAAGCAAAAAGAGAGTTTGTACAGTTCTAACAAGCTCAAAAGTCAGTATTTGTCATGACCACATTCCTTCTTCAACACAGCCTGAAGTCTCTTAGGCAGCTTTCTTGTATAGATGTTTCTGCTTTTTGTTCCATTCTGTTAGCACTACCTGGTTTGGTAGAACAAAAAAAACAACTGTTTTCTATATTCAAACAAATTTAGAGTGTTTCATTGTGGCTGGATTTTCTTTTAAATAAATGCAACCTTGTCGGAAAATCTAAATGTACTATTTTTCAAGTTTGAGAGGAAGCTGTGTTGTATGAGGAGAAACCTAAACATTCACAGGCGCTAGGCTATGAAACTCTTTCAATGAAGGGATTTTGGAAGAAAACCTTCTGTCTGTATTGATTTAATTAACTTATGGATTTTCGTATCATCTTTAGGTTCCTGAGCAAACATTTAAAGCCCTGAGGTTTTGGCTTCAACAAATTTTAAGTATCAACAGTTCACCGTGAGATCTTTTTGCAGTGGACCGTGGTTGAGCTTTAAAGTTATGCTTGCTGGGTTTTTTAAACTTTTTATTGATATATCTTAACCCTGAGAGCTGAAAAGTGTGTTTTGGCTTGATTCTCACCAACGTTCATTTTCCTTTTTTTTAAACAGAGGCAGCCTCTCATTCCTCCCACTCATCAAAGAGGCATAGTACTTCATTTTCATACTGCAGTATCACAGACAGGCGTCAACACCCATAATCAATCACCGTTGCTTGTGTGGAAAATTCCATTAATTGGCTTTTCTTTGGTCTCCTGATTTGGTGCAGTGTTAACATGATCACACTTTGAGAGGAAATTCTGCCTAGAGTACAAAACTCGCTCGGCTAATTGTGCCCAGTCCTATTTGCTGTGTAATTGCTGTATCACTTTTACCCTCGCTGTGCTATCTTCAGTTGGTGGCCAGAAAGTCTTTGTTGGATTTGTGTCCGCTTGTTTTTCTACCTCAACATTACACGTTCCTCCGCACTTACAAAGAGGCCGACTGACTCTTCCCTGTGAGTGCCTCTGTAGTTAGCCTGATTTACGATATCGCTCCGCAATAAAGGCCCGTGTGAGGGGGAAAGATTCATTAAGGAGCCCAGTTTATGTTTCGGAGAACTCCGGAGGGACCGTGGGAATACTGATTGGCACACAGATGTGCGCTTGTCTCATCCTACCAACCAAAGCCAAAAGCTCTCAGCCCCTTTCCCCTTGCACCGTGTGCACTGGATTGCACAAAGGAGGTGCTGTTTGCTGCCTGCAGGATGCCTGGGATACTCAGAGTTCTTGCCACTCAAATTTGCACTCTCCTGCTGTGATAAGACTATTCCAGACGTATCAGACCTGCTCGCAGCACCTGCAGGCCTTTCTCAGCATCCTTTAATGACATCCCCACTGACCTTCCCAGCCACTAGCAGCACGACCTATTTGGGTTCATCTCTTCCATCCACAACTTTACCAAATAGGCCAGCGGGCACGGCATTGCAGTGTTTACTCTTCATCGGTCAATACTCTTTAATCCCCAAGATGAGGCTTTCTCTCATGAACTCAAAATAGCTCATCCTCCTCCCCAGTGAAGCCACAGGCCCATTACTCTTTATTAGCTCTTAGCGTCTTAAATGTGGCCATCCATTAGAGGAGTGGCAACAAACATCCCCAACTGATCAAGCTCAGTAAGCTGGCAGGACACACACAGACCGATACGCATTCGCTAATTTAAACTGACCCTTAATCAGGAATAATTATTGTGGAATGAAACAGCTTGTGTCCGAGATAAAGAAGACTCACCTGCACAGCATCGTCCCTGTGAAGATTCCCAAACTTTCCGCGGTCTCCATACCTCCCTCCCCCATGACTCTTGCTTACCAGCTCGGCAGTCTCCACAGACCTCTGCCTGAATGATTTCTTTTCTATGGAGGCTGACATGGAGTAATACCATACTGTGTCATATATTGATTCTTCTTCCAGTCCCTCTTTCTTGAATTTCTTAGCGGCTCAAAAGCATAAATCATCTGCAAATGATCCTCGAAGGAAATATTGTATTTATTATTCTTGACACATGGTCACAAATTCAATAAGCCTTATTAATTGAACATGGTGAGAAATATGATGTGGGTAATTCAATGGGACCAGAGAGCTTTCTCTCATCCCTCATATTTAAGACTGTCCTGTTTGGCATTCAGGGCAAAGTCCAGGAATGATTCAGGGTCACGGCGAGGGTCAGGGAGAGTGTAATCGTAAGCCTCGACAACCGCTCGTTTTCGCGATGTGATTGACTGTTTTTTGTTTGTTTGTTTTTTCGTGGAAAACCACATAAAGGCCACCAGCACCAGAAACCCTTTTGTATTTCACTCTTGTGTGAGGGATGATTAAAACGCAAGCGCAGTAACACCAACCTCTCTGTTGCTCTATTCACTGTTGTTCAGTATTTCTGAAGCTTTCTGTCCTTGCTTCTTATTTCTTTTTCTTCTTGACATGTTTGACGAAGCCGAAATACAAGCAAGGCCAGGCAACCAGGCAGCCATTCACTGCTATGTCCACCCATATTATTACAGCCAGAAGTGGGCAGCAGGGACGTGGCCTCACCTTTTCTGGGGCCCTCTATTGTGGCTCTTCATTTTCTCAGTCTCTGTGAGTGTGAAAGCTGCTCTCCGCTCCGCTTCTCCTATTCCAGCTCTACATATCCTAGCATGAGCCCCAGTGGAAGGATGAGTGAGTTTGTATGAGGCTAGGTGTAGGCAGGGTGCTGCTTGGCTAGTTAGAGCTCATCTGGGACCTGGCTTTCTTACCTCTGCACAGCCATGCAGAAAGAAAAACCCTTTCCACCGGTCACCTTAGAAACTAGAAACGTAAGGTGACTGTACGTGCAAGAGTGGCATCAGATAAGTGACAGCCAAAGCAACTGGAACTAAAGGTTTTTTGGAAAGCTACCACATGCTGCATGTCGCACACTGCTTCAGAAACTAGTTTGTACAGGAAGTAGACCAGTTCAAAGATGATTAATCATTTTCCTACGAGTGAATTAAGGATTTTCTTCCAACATTAAGTTTATACCAAGCTTATTTATAGGATTCATTAATTAAATAAATAAATCTTCAATTTTATGGACTTTTAGTTGCATTTTACCCAAAATTATTGCTAAAGTTTGTTTTTAAAAATCCAGGCAGGATGAAAGAGGTTAACTAACTCACATACAGAGGAGGATTGTCATCACCTCGCGTGGCTTAGAAATGAATCACCTACTTACGAGCAGACAAAAGGCGCTTTTATAATTTCCAATTAAAAACTCGAAGAGAAAAAAGTGATTCAGACATGTGAATTTCGAAGGCACTCTGTCTCAGCATAATGTGGGCAATCCTTTTACAATTTAATGCCACACAATGGGGAAATTTAATTATAAATGATGTGGATCATGAAGTGTGTGCTGAAATAGACATTTTTCTCAGTTGAATTATCTTGATTTGTCTTTGTCTTTGCATTTTTTCCACCCGCTGAAACTTCTCTCTCTTACCCCCAACCTGGAGAAAGAAGAAAGAAAGATGATTTGCCAATTTTATGCCTTTAACTTTCTGCATTGACATAACAATTCCAGGAGCGCAGTTACAGTACTGATACTCTAATAGCGAGAGCACGCTGTAATTAATGTGTGAAGCTTTTACTGTAATGTTTTACAACATTATTTTCATTCAGTTTTTTTTTTCTTCTGACCAAAAGCTGGAAAATGTGGAAATTGCTCTTTCTGTGGCCTACGCACCGAGTCAGGATTATAGTATTACTCCGCCTCATGACATAAAAACAATTAAAGAAGACCTCACTGGAATCTTCTTTTTTAAAGGTTTATTAAAGTTCATTTGTAGTGCTTCCTGAGACTGTCACAAAATAGAGGAAGAATAATAGAAGTTTTAAAAGCTGAAGCCAGAATCCAGCGGGGGAATTAAACTTCTAAAAAAAACCCTAAGATATTAATCCTGCTGTCACGTCAACACTGATTTCCTGTCCTTAATAGAGGGAGAATTAAGTTTTCTGATGCTGCTTAAGGGTTTATTTCCATCAGCAAAACTCATCAAAACAGTGAGGAAAACCAATCATTTTTTTAAAAGTTACTTGAGAATGATTGCGCATGATAAGCATCTTAAAATTGTAATATTGTGCAATTCTTATTTTGCGTAGCGTTGAAAATAACGGTTGCACTTTATGAGCTCGGCTGGTCTGAAATGTTGGTGATGAACCTCCAATTCATGGTCAGCATTTACCAGCAAGCTAAATGGTTACACTTGTCCGTTAGAAGCGTCTCTTTTAAATGAGCTGATTACTGCAAAGTTAGCTCGACATCCTCACAATCAACATCAGTGTAGTTTGACACTTATGGACTGTTTTCATCTGTGTGACTGCAAAAGTGGACTGAGCCATTAACCTTTGAAAGGCAGCAGGCTGTTAGATACAACCAGCTCAGTTATGCAGTTGTCTTTTCAGTAAAAGTTGGCATGCTGTTCTAATAATTATGAATGATTTTTAAATTAAAGGGTTTTTGAAGCTCCTGCTCTTGAAGGGGTCTCCGAGATTTAGCTGATAAAAAGTTTGCTAAAAGATTTCCTCTGAATTTTGAATGTGGAACGTTTACTCCACTGGAACTGCAGTACCTGCTACGCTATATATTGCTGTATCAAGTCTAGCCTCTGTTGCAAAGTGGGGGAAATAGTGGGTGGAAAGTTGGTGACAGAAGGAGCTGCAGCTTGGAGAGGGCCCACACAGACTCCAAAAGAATTACTTTGTTTAAAAGGCAGTGCCTTAAGCAATGTTCTCTCAGGGTCCAGATATCTGAGTCAAATCCCTGCTGCACAAAACAGCAAAGCACTACTAGAGTTAGTAGGGTTGTACTCTGTTCAATTTCTCCTCCCTGGAACAAAGGAGCGAGTGATTCATCTTAAAATAGCTTTGTATGATTTATTAATTCCGATCCATGACACAGGCTTGCTGATTCTCATTATTTTGGATTTGGGTTAGAGATTTACAGACTTTATTTGGCTTGAGGTAGAATTATTTTCCAGTTTATGAATTCATTGTCAGTTTTCAGGCACCGGTCCTAAACAAGGTTTGCATGCTTATGTTTACACAGGGTGAAATAGCATAAGCACTGCAAACAGTCGTGGTTTAACAAAGAAGTTACCCTACATGTGGCACGCAGCTGATCTCGAGTGTTTGATGCAGATATACAAAGGTCTGAGATTTTATTACATTTCCATATTTTTTGTCCTATTTCATCCTCCCCACCAGACTAACTAATTTAGTTAAGGAGAAGTCTTTGTTTTTAATCATGCAGAATACTTGGTAAGCTTGCTCAGCTTTCTTTTTTAAAGCATTATATCATTTTATTCAGAAGCTCCTTTACTTGTAATTTGCTTGTAATAATGATCCATCTTGTCTGGTTCTTGTATTACCAAGAGCAGCCTTACTGAAGATTAACTGAATCACTTAACCTTTAGTACCCTTTTTCCCAAAAGACCTGCAGTGCTATATTAAATGTAAATAAAACCAAATTCAATATTTTTCAAATGAAACCCTGTATTTAACTAAAATAAAAGAAGAACAAAGAAAATAGATCAATTTTTGAAACTGGGACATTTTATTGTCACGCTTTAAAGAAAGTCGACCCTTTTTCAAATGTCTTTTTTATGTATCAGGAAATTTAAAAAACAAACAAACAAAGAAAAAACAATCTGGTGCTTTTTTGAAATAGGTAAAGACAATCTCAGAAGAACAACACACACTTACTGCTTCCATATGAATTAAGAGGGGAAGTAGCATCCAGACTCTGATGAATGCACTTAATTAACAAGCATGAATATTGATTAGTTAAAGTTTTGACATTTTGCTGATCTGAAGCGTTCAGGTGTGTGTTAAAACAGTCCCAAGACGGAAAGACTTCAGCAGCAATTGTTGCTGCCCATCAATTTGGGAACTGTTTTAAGGCCATTTCCAAACACAGCATATCGGCATAAACACCTCATAGCAGCTGTCAGCACTGTGGTGGGGGGGTGATGATCAGCCACCAGGCCCGGGCAGCTCGCAGTCATTGAGTTGACCATGTAATCGTCTGTATACCAAAGTATTCTAGAGCCAAATGCGAGGCCATATGTTTGACAACTAACATTTGAGGAGATTTGGATGTTATTGTAGAAACACAATAAAGATTTCTGGCACAACTTCACCTACCTCCAAGGGGCATAGAGAAGAGTCAATGTCTAAAGAAGCTCCAGCAACACTTGTGGTATGAAGAAGAACAAGGTTATTACTTGATAAATTAGTTTTAACCAACAGTCCTGATCAGAGCCATCACCATAATCAGACATGAGACAGAACAACGATCCCAGCACAGCAGCAAATCTACACCAAAATGACTGGAACATAAAATAATTAAGGTTAGAAGTCAACACAGTTGAAATGCTGTTGGAGGACTTTAAGAGAGCTGTGCATAAATGCCTGCAAACGTCAATGAGCTGAAGTAAGGTTGTAAAGAAGAGTGGACGGAGACGTCTGTATAATCATATGAGAGACTGACTGAGGTCGTTCAGAAAGCAAACGCTTCGAGTGAAGTTTCTAAATGTAGTTCTACAAGCAATTGAATCATGGGGTGTACAGTCACGGCCAACAGTCATTTTTTTATTTATATGGCAATAAAAGTTTTTGAAGCATATGAAGTCCTTATCATTGCTCTTCATTGATAGAAGTAAAAATGTATAATTTAATTAAAAACTGAACTCATGACTGTGCTTAGGTTCTCACACACTGCCTCTGCATTTTGACTTAGGTTTAAAGTAATATTGTTGTTCATCTGGGCTGTATGTAATATTTTTATTATGTGGTGTAAACCCATGTGTAACAGACCCGATGACATTACAATGCTTTTCAGCATATTTTATGTACACTTATCACACGGTTGCTGTATACATACAACTCAGTCGGCTGCAGCTCACAGCCCAACAGGACAGGACCCAGTACAGATTTTAAAGCCGGCGGGGCATGATTGCGGATGCCGTGCAGGTGCATCCGCCCTCCCCGCTGACCCCGCCACACCACCTTGAATCTAACAGGTACATCTTCTTTTGACTATGACTGGGTGGCTGTTGCAGAATAACTTTTGCTGCTATTAAGATGATGACTTTTCCAGAGAACGCCGTGCTTATTTCAGCATTCAAAAATTAAAAGGGGGTTAGGGGGACTACCCAGCTCCTAAACCTCATAAAAGAAGAAATAATGCAAGATATGATTATAAAATGATCATTTTAAAAAATGAAGTAGACAAAAACATCAAATCTTTCCACATTTGAGGCTTTATTTTGTATTTAATACAGTTTATACAGCATGTTTTGGAAAATTTTAAATGAATGTAAATTTCTGGCTGGAAATAGTTTCTGAATAATGGACCACTATTGTTATTATTATTATTATTATTTAACTTGCTTGAAGACAGATTTTTTTTCTTCATTCGTATATAAAAGCACACACATGAGTCGCCTGCATTTCTTTGTGCCAACAGTGAAAGCATTAAGTCACATTTCAACATGGTGCGAGGAGAGGTGCTCAATGCAGAGAGCTCTTTGCTCTCACCTTCTCTGACACATGAGGGCTCAGTCAGGAGAGTGAGAGTAATGTTGCTTCCCAGGAACCAGAGAATGAATCGGTCACTGACTGGGCTATAAAGCTTTTCTTCTGCCAGCAGTGTGATGGCACGTATACAACAACGCTTCATGCCAGCAGTTGACACAAAGCTCCCGCTTGGTCAGGAAAAACACAAATTGCTCAATGTTGTTCTGCAGCTCAGAAATCTGTGTTTCCTGCTGTAAAGACCAAGTTTTTACAAAGTGATTCTTTAAGTGGGACCATTTCTGCACGCTTTGAGGTTTGGACACTGCCTGCTTCTCTCCATCCCACGGTAGGAGAGCAGCATTAAGGCCGACAGGAGCACCGTGAAGTCCAAATCCTTGTCTGATTTGTAACCTGCTGGGACGTTTGATTTACAAGGGTGATCAGAGGAAAGAAATCCTCCAGCAGCCAGCATGAGGATGAAAGTGTGCTAAGGAAGTGTAATCATGTAGCCGATTGCTCTGGAGAAGAAGGTCAAAGCACACGCTTGTTGTCATTAAAACCTTCTTTATGTGTTCTGTGAAGTTCCTCGGGTTATAAGAATAGTATTGTCAGTCTCTATGGACTTCTTGTGATTTAGAAAGCTGGTTTTAATTGTAATTATAATTACTTTTTAACTGATTTTATATTGAACCTCATAGGCTATGGTATACTGATAAATGGATAATTCGATGCTGCACATTCCTAATTAAAGCGCACAGATAATGTGGGGTTTCTAGTGGTATAATTGCAGCAAAATTCAGGAATATAAATATATAAATGTAGTGCATACATTTAGAGGTTGGGGGCCAGAATGGTATACTTATTAATTAACTGCAAAAATTGTGCCTCATTATTATTTCTCATTACTGGTTAATTGCTTCATTGTTTCACCACTAATTCTAACATGTTGCAGAGAAAATCTGTCTCGATAATCTTCTCAGATGTCTAAATCTCCTTGTCCTTTTTCAGGCTTTTTAAAATACAATTACAGCACACAAGCATTTAATTCTTACAGCAATCTAAAGTCATTCCACTGCCAAATGCCAACAATACACACTAGGGAGACGACTGAGAGACTTTAAATGGCACGAAAACTCACGCTCGGTCATACAAAAAATACGGCACTGTAAAACACAGAAATTCAATTAAGTCATCTTTTCGTATTAATCTAAATCTGTTTTTATTCATATAAAAGCCTTTTCTCTTTAAATGCCCGTTCAGAGGATTCAGACCCTTTAAAACATGTGAATATGAACCACCCACGAGTCTTTAGAGTCAAAATAATGAATCTAATGAAATAAATGTGAAGATTTCTTACACCTCACTAAATGAACAGTACTCCTAGCGTCCATTTTTTTCTATCAAAACTCTCCTGAGACATCCTTGCTTTATAGTATGAAGAAAATATTTAGAGTCTTAGCTTACAGTGAGGATTTTATACGTATTAAGTGTACTAAAAACAAGGAAAAGAAACATGTAAGGAGGTAACTGATGCTGTCCTTTTACAATAAATGCATTCATTCAGTGTCTGCTGCCCGTGATACATGCTCTTTGTGTCAGTCGAAGAATCAACAGCTCTGACTTATTTAGTAGAAAGAAACACATCTTTTTTTAATTTCACTGAAATTCACTTATTCAGCTGATTCATGTTTTCAGAAGTCAAATAACAATACTGGACTAATGAGTCGATCAAGCTTCATTCATTCAGAAGACCTTGAATCCTTACATGACTTAGTGTATGTGATCTATCAGAGATATGTGTAGTTACAACACTTTTCTTGCACGTTCAAAATGCTCCTTCTAGTTTCTGCTTTTGCTTTATTTGTGTCTTTCTACATCATCTTGGCAAAATAGGTTATGAAATCAGTTCTATTATAAGGCTACACTGACTGGCTTCTCTCTTCTGTCTTTTAGTAACCGACTGTCGAGTCTTAGACGGGTTGCAGAGATATTCCTCTATCCCCACGTACCTGCCTGTCAACTATCAGCTCCTCAATGCTGACTTGGGATTTTTCCTGAAGGAGGCCAACCAGGACTTCATGAGGAACTCTAGCCTGGTGTCTCGGACCGAGCCCTTCTTCATCTACCAGGCCAGAAGTTTGCCCTCTGTGAACGCCAGCTATGGGCCCCTCTCTGTGGAGCAGCCTGTCCCCTTAGAGCTCCTGCAGAGCCCGGGGACCTTTCCTGCCTCTTCTCTTTTTACCTTTAACTGGAAGGTGCAGACCTTTATCATGAATTCCCGAATTCACTTGACCAAGCCCAAAGTCCAGGTGTTGTTCTATGTCGCAGGCAGGGACTGGGATGACTACAGTGCCATCGACAAGCTGCCCTGTGTGCACATGTTTGCTTTCCATGAAACCCAGGAGGTACGTGGTACTTGCCAGCTGAGGGGGGAGCTGGGACTGTGTGTGGCTGAGCTGGAGCCACTGGCCAGCTGGTTCAGCCCACCTAGCGTCGTGCCAGGACGCCAGAGGAATCACGAAGTGTCCGAGGGCACCCCAGTGGAGCTCTACTACGTGCTGCAGTCCACAGACGCAGGGTGCCACTCAGATGAATCCAGAAAGGACAATTTCATCCGCACAAGTCAGGAAGGGCTGTTTGGTTCCTATACTTCAACGCCTTTGAGGAGGATTGGCGGTGTGAGGCTCTACCAGAACCCCACTGAGCCACCTCTTGCTGAACACAGGCTGGATAATAACTTTATGGTCTTGGTGCCAGCCACACCCATGAGGCAGAGGGAAACTGGCTCTGCTTTTATCACCGTGTCAGCCTACTCTCCTGTGGAGATGTTTACTCTCAGGTAAGAACATATTTCTTTCTGTTGTTCAATAAAATGTCTTACTGAAGAGTTTTTTCTGTCAGTCTCAGATAGTGGGGTTCTGCAGCCAGTGTCTCCTGACTCCCGTGTTATTCTTTCAGTATATTCCTTCTTAAAAATGTGGACATTATTCTTAAAAAACATTAATAAGGCCTGGTGTCACCTCACTGAAACCCTGGAACAGCTGGAACATAGCAGAATCGGTTTTCCTTTCTCCTCCCTCCCTGCTCGTTTCATCTGTTCTTCTCGCCCTCCACGGTCACCCGTGTCGGGTTTCATTGCAATATAGCTGTTCTCCATTTTTTGTAATTTTCTTAAGTCAAAAATAAAATAATGATTGATCTCAGCTTATCAACGCCACCTGTTAACCGAGGTAAGCAGTAATTGCTCTGCTGCTGTACTCAACTGATCAAATCATTATTGATTGCGAAGTCAGCTGGCAACATTAATGTAGCACACAGCCTAATGACGACGACTTCATTTCGTGATTGGCTGCACTGGGATACAGAATAAATGACTGGAAAGAGTTTGAGGAGAGTTGTCCTCTTTCATGAAGGTATTTTTGCAAGAAAAAGTGTCAGGTAGCTAACAGCTCCTTGACATTTGTGGTAAAATGATTTCATTGACCGTTTTTTGTGGCCATGTAAGAAATGTAATGTAATTTAACCCTTTTGGGGGTGAAACCTGTCACCAAGAAAACCAAAGGAGTTTGTGGTCCACGCCAGGAAACAAGCGATACCAGGCTGTCACGTTACGTTTTTTATTGTTGTTTTTTTTTACCGTGACTAGACGAATTCATGCTTACATTGTTACTCAAACTTAATGTAATTATTACACATTGTTCATTATTTTTCCTTAAAATAAACCATTACATTGCTTAATTCACTCCCAGAGCAGCTCACTACACTACTCCTTATTATTTTTGCATTGCTCTGTAAAATGACCTGAAATGCAGTCACATAATTGTCAACAATATAAACTTGAGGCTACAGTCCCAAATGCCGACACATAATCCTATCCTAATGAGGGCATACATACAGTCTTTTTTTTAATGTTTATGCATGAACACCAAAAACAACGTAAAGCAAAGATGAAATCAGGACCAAAGAGACTTTAAGGTCATCGTACAATGATTGCACGTCAGTGCTGCAAGTCAGACTGCTCATCATAGCTTTTGTTACTGCTGAAGATCAGGATCTGGGTGCTGAGCTGGGGTCAGCTTTAGCATCACTCTGGGTTGTTGGCTAGCTTTGTGTTAGCATGTTGTCTAACACAAGACATTATCTTCAGCATTAATGTGTGTTCGTCTGATGAATATTGTCAGGATCAGTATGTTGTCTTGTCCATAATTTTTGTTGCCTTTTCTTTTTCTTTTAAACGATCAAACAGTAAAATATCGTCTGTAAACATTAGATGGACCAAACTTCATAGCAGGGATACACGATACCAGAAATAATATAATATTAACAGACGTAGATTTACAGAATTCTCAGTTCCTTTGTTAAAAAGTTGTTTTAACTACCGACATGCTGTTTATTAAAAATGTTTACATTTTATTTTGTTGAGAGCTCACAGACCAAAATGTTAGCATGGTTGTTGATTGCACATTACTGTTACTATAAGGCATAAGTTTAATTTTGTGCTAGTATTTTTTCAATGTTAGTCATTACAAACTTTTTTGCCCATGAAACATGGCTGATTTTTGGCAGTGCCAGCTTTCACAAAAAGTATATTTTTAGGTAACATGTAATTTAGGACATAATGAGGTGGATAATTTATAACGATACTGCTTCATGAAGAACAGATTTGGATGCTGGTCTTTTAGGTGCTTTGCTGAATTTAATCCCTTGGTCTGAAAACCACGACAGCATTGCTTGCATATCACCTCAATTTATCAATGATCATCCCTTGGTCACCCACATCATCCCTCCATGCCTGACTCTGCCTTTCTTACCCACGTCAAGGACAGAGCTACTGCGAGAGTTGACTAGAATGGACTAGAAAACTTGTAGGTGTATGCTGTCTCTCCCTGTTCAGAAGAATTGTAACCTTCACTGCCTACAGTACTAAAAAACACAAGTGCCATTGTGTTTTCAGAATTCTGATTTTTTTAAAAAGTTAAATTAAGGTAAATACCAGTTCTGGTGACATCCCAATTCATCGTGGTGTCATCTAAATTTCTTCAAGAAAGCAAAAAAAGTTTATTTCCTAAAATGTTTTTCACATTTGTTGTGAGTCTGTGTGAGTAAACTGACATGTTGCTGCAACACAATACCAGACTTGTTATATACAGTGCCCTTCCAGAGCAGACTGAAATTTTAGCTGCGGAAAGCTTTGAGATCAAATCGAGACAATGAGGCCCTCTCTGAGCTGTCGTTTCAAGATATTTATATGAGAACAGCACATAAACCAAACTGAAAAGAAAGCAAGCAAAAACAGTTGTGTGTTAGCGTACCTTTAGACTGTGCACTTCATAGCCTATACAAGGTATAAATTATATGCTTTGTAAAATTGACTTCTATGTTATAATAACTATATTATAGCTGTTTTTATTTCGCCTTCCACAACCTCATAACTTTTTTCTAGCTAGCCACATATATCTTCAGTAAGTACAGGAAGAGCCGGGTTATCTCTCAGAAATGCAGTGATTCAGTGAAGCTGCTGATAGGTACTAATTACAGTGAACAGATGAGACAAAATGATTTAGATAATTAACATGTGATGCAAATGAGGATGCCATTAATTAAAATGCATGTCCATTAGTGTAATGACTGAAGGCGATCTTAATCACACTGGTTTAGAACATTTATAAACCTCCAGAGATGCTCTAACAAGGGGTCAAACCAATTCATCAAACTATGTAAAAAGGAAAACTAACTAGGTGTAACGCAATATTAAAATGAAGCGTACCGATCCTTATATCAAGCTGTAGCACTCTTAGTGTGCACTAATAAAAAAAACAATTTCCCAAGCTTATAACAAAAATGCACAGAACATGTTTTAGGGACAGAATTGGAGCTGAGGTAAACAAGTTAACGGAGCTTGTATTGTTTAGTTTTAACAAGCCAAAGAAAATTTCCAGACTTGCCCTTCTCGTGCTTCGTTTAATCGCCTACTAGTTGTCCCGAAGTGATAAGCATTGATAACTTTCTTTTTCCAAACTGCGAAAGTCTGAATGAGTTCTTTCATCAGTCAAATGAACAGGCCAGGCTGGCCGCAGAGGCAGTGCCTGTGGTGTTTTTTTTATTTGGCAGCGTTACGCATGGCAGGCGCAGGTTGGCCATCTGAGAGCGACAGATATGAAAAGGCCTCTGTGTGGTCCTAGGTGATAAGGCTGTCCTCATACATGCATTTGTTAGGACACTTAATCACCAGAGCGAGAAGACTTTGATCTCTATATTCACAACATCATTATCATTTGTGTACTACGCACTTCTATGTCAGCCATTGTTGGCTGTATCCGCGAATGCAGAATGATCGTGTGAAATCAGTCAAACAGACCCTCGGCTCTATGTTAGTTTAAAATGTTTATTAGATCCCTGCTCTTTAAAAGCAAAATCCGGGGGTTAGTTCTGCATGCTCATAAATTTATGCACACTATTTGCACAAAAATCCTCTTCTTCTCAATGGACATGATGAAAAAGATCAAATTTAAATGAAAGTTGAAATGGTCATTGAGCCCTTCAGTCATTCTTTCCTCTTCTCCAATTCAGTTTTCACCTTACTGTGCTCCATTATGCTGAAAGGTTCACGCTGTGATAGATATTATGCAATGAAAGCTAATTTGGAATATTCTTAATAGCCAATCATCCGGCCAATTTATTGCATTGTGAATGCACAGCAGGGTATGGCTTGCTGGGGCATTTCTCTGTTGACATGCTACTTTTAATTTGATGGGTTCTGATTTGATTCGACCTCCTCTGTGTTAATAGGCTCTGTCACTCAGGAACTGGAAAGTTTTGCTTATTTTTATTGTAGCTTACTTTCCTCAAACGCGGACAGATTTTGGTGTGGAGCATATCGTCGCTGCTTGTAGTTACTATCATCAGTCATCCTGACATGAGCACATTTCTATTTCCTGTCCCCTCTCCCTTTGATAAGCCATCATCCACTGGAAAAAAACAAAATGGTTTAAATGTCAAATGAAAGAGAAAATGGCCTGAATTATTCTAGAAAAAGACCATTATAGCTAACATTTTAAAACCCATTACCACCATCTTACATGCACAAGGTGGAGGTATCTAGTTTGGAGGGCACCATGTTTAAAATATTCCAGGGGCAGTGCAATTTACTTTGGAATAGAAGAGTCTTTACCAAATGCTCCTTTTAATTTGATGAACTGTTGAATTATTGAAAACATGCATCATCCGAGGAAAAAAAGAAATGGAAAAATTGGAAACTACCCGTCCTTGGACAGCCGACATTTTTGTGAAAATATTTAACCACATAAGGTTCAGTTAGTACCATACAAGTGCTCCTTTTAAAATTCGAGTAATGTACAAGAGACTTGAAAAAAGGATGTTAAAGCAGAGGAAGCACAAAACTGCAGTTTTGTTGTGGCCACTTGAACCAGGCTCCAAATGCATGTCAGCGCCCATAGACTCCCATGTTAAAATGCCCAAATTTAGTGCCTTAAAATCATGTTTACAGTCTATTGTTTCGATCTCATGACATTTACGAGGGATGAATTTTTAATTTATAGCTCATCCACCTGGATACTAGAGGTAGGGGCATGGCCACTTTAATTAACAGTTCCTCTAGATGTCTCCTAGACCCCAACCGTCATGTAATGCAGAGATTGGGGTGGTGTGGAGGCACGCTTAAACAACAAAAAAAACAGCCCTTTATTAGATGTCCAAAACATAAATCAGCCTGTAAAACCCAAACTATTAAAAAAACAAACACGAGGTGAAGCAACAGGATGAAAGATTAACATACCCTGAGATACTGAACAAAGGAACAACAGGACTATATAAACTCGCACACTGAGGGCTAATTGGGTTTACACACAGCCGGGGGAAACAAGACACAGTGGCATCATCTCAATCACAGGGGAGGAAGTAAAAGTAGATACAAGACACAGGAGACAACTAACCAGCAGTTAGTTAAACAGGAAGCAAGAAATGATAACTATCAGGGAAACTCAGACAGAAAAGTCAACTTAAAAAGGGACAAAAACATAAAGAAAACACAGATGGGAAAAACAAAATGAAGGAAGGACCCCCAATAAATGAAGGTACTGAACATAATATTTCTGACATATTTGTAATGTTGATGCATTTTTATTTGAGTCATCCAACAAACATATTTAACTGTGGGCTGTGTGGTGCAAGTTTGGTGAAATTTCAGTATGTTATCAAACAGTTATTTAGCTCTAATGTGTGTTAGCAGACATGTGCATCTCTGCTGAGCACCAATACGGTTTATGGATGCAACTTGCTAGCTAAGCGTGCTCATCCAAATGTTGTAAACTGTGGCACCGAACAGCTAACATGACAGTGGCAAAAATGCTTAAAATGTTGGGTCCAAAACAGTGGGTGACATCACAGTGGCTACAATCTCCTCTTAAAAGTTTATATAGTGTACACAAATTTAAATGAAATTTAAACATCTCAAACCACATCAGTTCTCCCAGCTCGGTTTCAAAATATTGAAATACTCCCTGGTGAAATTTTCTGTCTGTAGTACGATTTTTGGGAGAATAATAAAGAAGAAGAAGCAACAGCGGCTAAAACAAAGACTACCTACTTAATTGTTAACATGCTTCAAAAAACATTTTGAATGTCAATATTTTAGAGGTGCTTTAATATAGATAAATGGCATAAGACATGTAGCTGACACAGCATTAACTTTATTGTGTTCAAACAAAGATTGAGGTAAAAAAAAATGTAATTGAAAGTAATAGGCAGTAATTAGAGACCGCGGAAAGAAATCTGACAAAAGAAAGTAGAAGCACTATAAACACAATTACAGGGCGACAGGTCTGACTGCTGCTGAACAGTTTTCTGGGTGAAACTCTAAGTGGCAGTCGTGCTGCTGTATCTCATCAGACGTTGTAAGTCGTCATCCAGCAGAAAGCTATTATTCCACAAACGCATTCGAGTAAGTGTTAGATTGCTTTTTCATTACACCATAAACCATTATTTACACCAAGCTTAAAAGTTTACTCTACATGCAGCTACTTCATTACCAGATGATATAAAGGTAGAGATTTTAAACTCCTCAACGGGGTTTAAGATGTGTTGTGGATGTTAATTGATATAATCAAAGAATAGGTTGTTGTGAACAAAGCTGGATTAAGCAGGATTAACTATTTGATTGCTGTGGATTGCATAGCTGTACGCCTGCTTTAGCGCGCCCCCACTTTGTTAGGTTTGGGAGAGAAACTGTTTCAAATCATATTCCTTTCTCATGAGGCTGTTTTATCATGAACAGCAGTCGCTCTTTGCAGTGTCTTAAAGACATTTGTGCAAACTAGCAGCCTTTTGCAAAGGAGAGCCAAATGAAAGAAAAGACATTGAAAAGGCACTTTAAACTCATTAAATTTAACATGCCAGTAATGTATAAGATGAAGTCATTATCATAATATGTTTTCTGGCATCACTGTGCAAGCTACTTAGTTTGTTAGGTGTCACTGATAATTCATCATTATCTCCCAGTATTATATGCTTCATATGCAAATCAAATGCAATGAAGGAAATTATTTTAAAGGATATTTTCCTGCTGCAGTCTCCAGCGATATAAAGTGAGAACCCAGAGCACAAAAGGAAATTGCTCTATTTTCTGTCTTGGTGCAATGCTGCCGTGCAGCATGAGTCACTGTATGGTGAGGGCTATTACATGTACATCGTCCTGCCTGCTGGACTTTGCTATTATTTTACCAAAAGATTTCGTCTATTTAAGTGACACATTTCCTGAGAGCAGAGCTTCTTCGGCACATATACACTCATTCTCATTTCTTTCCATGTAGACAGACAAAAAGTAACATACTGCTGTAATTCGGGAACAAAGGATCACACACAGACACAACTGGTGATGGATTGGAGATGTATTATTAACACCGGAGTGGAGATTGGGGCTTGTCTGCTCATTTCGTGCAGCGTTTACTGCAAAGTAAGCAACGACTGAGCGTGACTGCATGTTGACCAATGCAAGACGTAGCCTCACTTCTTCCGAAAGTAACAACTGCCATTTTTCTTCTCCTTCTCAAACTTGCAGTCTTCAACCTCCGCTGACATAGAGTCAAGCGGATCGAGGCACTCACTTGAGGCAATTATAAAATTTTTAGTGCACCTTTCTCCGGGCTTTGTACAACTTTTTTTCAAACAGGCACTAGTACTTCATAACACGTGTAAGATGTGTAAAATGGGGAGAAGTTCCCATTTAATACAAAGAGAAAAACACCTATTTCATGAATATCTAAAAATAAAACAGCAGTGGTACAATGTGGTTTGAAATTAATATTTAAAGGAGGCAAAGAGTTCAGAAGGGCGTGCCTCACATAAAATCTTAGCTTGATAGATGAACTATATTTTTCATGGAGACACCACAGAAGAAATCAGACAGGAATTAGTGTGATAGCAAATTTATTAGACACCACGCAGACAACTGACGCTGAGTGTAGACTTTAAATAATCAAAGATAAGCAAATGTTACTAGTTTGTTCTAAGAGAATCACATCATTATTACAGTTTTGTCCAATCAAGAACTTAAATCTGTCAAAGTTAATATGAAATGTTTCAACTTGAGGAAGAGGTTCCCCTAAAAACTGATACCCAAAAACCTCCTTTGGGTATCGATGCTGTTAAATTGGCAGAGACTTGTGCAAAACCAGTAGATGAGACACGAATTGTCATCTGTGCAACCACAAATATTGTTGCATTTGTTACATTTGTTACCCGTGCTTTCTCTGCGTGGCAGCTGGACTACAAAAGGGTGTTGTGGCTGCTTCGTGTGCGCCTGTGCGTGTTGCACAGATGTGCAGGTGTGTACACTTGACTGAGTACACACGGCTGAATGTCTCAGCTGTGTGCCAGGCAGATAAACACCGCTGATCTTCTGCATGCAGTTTGTTTAATAGTGTGCCTCCCGTGGAGAACATCCTACCAAACATTTGTTTTCGAACAGATTTCAATAAAGCTGTCAGCGAATTTGCAATAACACTGGGCATCCATTTGTGCGTCTGTGTGTGAACAGGAGTGCCTCGGTGCGCGTTTGTGCTAGTAGGCGAGTGCTCGTGCCTGCAGAGACGTGTTTGCGCGCGAGCACCCTGCTATGCTCGCACCCTCCTATGCTCGCACCGTTAATACCGAAAGCTCCACGAGTGGCTGTGATGGAATCAATTTGCATCTTCTTTAAAAGGCAGTGCATCAGTGAACAAATTACCTACCATCACGCTTCATTATGTGTACTGATGGACAACAGTGACTAATGTATGCAAGAACCAGTGGCCTAAAATATCAGCTGTGGTGGGATTGAGTGTACAAAATCATTATGCCAAAAAGGGTTAAAAACCTGACCTGAGGTAGGCTATTATCCAAAATACTATCTTTGAAAGAGTGGAAGGTAGGATTTAATTTTCCAAAAGGCACAGTTTCCTTGTATTACATTGTCTACTACAAAATTTTAAGAGTAAGCGCAATCTTTCTGGAAATAAAAGAGAAACATGCAGTACAAGTCCAGTAAGTCGCACACAATTAATCAGTCAGAAATAAGGCCCCAAAACAGCCCATGAGATACATAAACATAATAAAGCTATGAAGAAGTGATAAGAACAAAGACAATATGGCAAAAGACAGTCACATATTACACATATTATTACGTTATTATGCATATTATTATTATTTGGTCAATATGACTGGAGAACAGCTATGGTATTAATAAAGGTTAGACTATTTGAAACATTTGAAAGCTGGAAAAATGTCAACTGTGCCATTAAGATATGGGAGAATGTGATGGATTATTCTGCAATGAGTGCTTTTTCTTCGCTCTCCTCTTTTCACTCTCTGTGTTTACTCTGCATTTAATAATTAGTTATTAATCTCTGTTCCACAGTGTGTGTTTTGTCCCATCTCCCTACACTCACACCAGTCTGATGACTTGCTGAGCCTGGTTCTGCTGGAGGTTTCTTCCTGTGAAAAGGGAGTTTTTCCTTCCCACTGTCGCCAAGTGCTTGTTCGTAGGGGCTTGTCTGATTGTCGAGTTTTCTCCATATTATTATATTACAGTATAAAGCACCTTGAGGCGACTGTTGCTGTTACTTATATAAATAACACTGAATTGAAATCATTCATTCTTTCAGCCGTAGTGGCCTTTAATGATCTGAGAGCAAGTACAGAAGAAATATGAAAATAGAATTCAAATACAGGCTTAGATTAGGCTCAGTGTGAATTTGATATGAAGCCCACAAGTACAAAAATTTGATCTGTTTTAGGATCATATTGAAGCTTTGAAGAATAATAAAGTTATAAAACTGTAACCAACAGGAAACAAGAAATCAAAGAATGAGGTCATGTACAGGAGTCTGCCTTTATTACTGATGCTCACTGGGGGAAACACAAGGACGTTATTAAAAACTTTATGCCCTCTTACTTATCTTCCAGGAATAGTGACACTGTTGAGATGTGATGCTCACAGTGTTGTCTGTGATGTGATATGCGATGACCCCGATGGAGGTCGCGGGCTAAAATGAGTGTCTCGAGGAATAAAGTTGTTCTTTATAATACAAGTACTGCTGTAGCTTTAACCTCTTTGGGCCACAACTACTGTCAGAACTAAGACGCAAAGCATTGTTTCTAATTACGATTTTGTATTTCAATTATTGCACCAGTTATTTTTCCAGTGAATTTCTTCAGATTGTTAGAGCGTTAAAAACAGTTTCAAAAACATCACAATTTCTGAAATCCCAAGGTTTGCATCTAAGAAAAACTGTCTCTCATATTAATTTACAAGGATATAAAAAGTGAAAAAAGAAGCAGTCGCTAATACTTGAGGGGCCGGGACCATGGAAATTAATTTTCTGTAAGCCCGCCTTCACTTTATCAAGCGGTTCACATGGGACAAAAGTGTCAGGATATTTGCTTCTAAATGTCTCTGTATATTAATTTGCACATTAACAGAGTCACTGATTCTCTTAAATCTTCATACTACAAACAATGCACTCTGGAGTAAAGACAGATCGAATCGCAAGTCAGGTCCTCTTAAATCATGCTGTATCAGCTCCAGGCTTGTAGCTGCAGACCACTAATGGCTGAAGAGAAAAGTCTCAATAAAACAGAAATAAATGAGCCTTTACTGAGGTTGAGAAATAAAAAAGCAGCGGGAGGCCTCCCTCTTTTCGCATAAGACCCCAACGTGCAGACCAAGGCACTGGTCACATCCTCATATCAGATTCATTATAGTCCAATCTCATTTGAAAGCCATCATCCCCAGCTATAAACAGGCACTGAATCAGCAGCTGCTGGGGTGCTTCTGCAGGGGAGAGCATGTGATGAAAGAATAAGAAAATGCCTTGTCATTTGTTGGCAGGCATTGAAGCCGTAAGCCATTTTCCTAAAACAGCTTATCCATTTGAAAGTGGAAGAAAGAATTACTCTGGGGAACAGATATAGATGATTAAGACGAAACGTATCTGAGAAAAGGACTTCAAACATGCATTAAATAAATCTTGTCAGACGTCTCCGCGTTGTTATGAGTAATTTCTTTGTAGTTTGTTTATATTTAGCCTGTGAGAGGTTTCGGTGTGATTTGGCAGCCGACTACAGGTAACGTTCGCGTTTCCAGTCGGCTAATAGCATCAGCAGCAGAGTCCTCGTTGGAGGCGATGATACGCGAAAAAAGTAGAAATAAAATAAATAAAGAATGTTAACAAAAAAAAGAATAAACTACCCCGGTGTACAGCTCTTGTGAATTTAAAAGAGCTGATTTCTTTTTATGTAGTAAAGAGTCTCCTCGTGTGTTCAGTATGCGTCGCGGCGGGTGCTACAAGGTGTCAAACATCGCCCCATCTTGTGCTGAGTTTGCTGATTTTAAATTTGGCTCATTAAGTTTGTTAGATTTTTATTAGCTTGTAGAGAGTCTGGCCTTGGCTCGGTGAGGTTCTGTTAACAAACACAGCTGCCAAAAGCTGGGTACACCGAGAGGCAGCAGCAGAGCAGAGGGATACTAAACTCCAGCATATACACCCCATTGTTCCCACACTGCTCCGTGGGGGGGCTCCTATTATCTGTCTGGGATCCTTGTGATAGCTCCCTTAGTGAAAATACAGGGTTGTAAACCCACGAATGGCTTTCATATATTGACCGTATACCACTGGATGTGTGATGGGATTACATCATATAGTTTTTTTTACACTGCATGTGTTTATTGCCCAGTAAAACTTGTTTAGAAGGAAACATAAATGTATAGTAAAGAAACAGCAGCTTTTTTAAAGACACAGTATTTATAAGCTCTAAGCTATAGAAATCTATACAGCATCTTCTCTGCCGGCGTGCGCACAGTTCCACTTTCAACCTTATAGTGTCCTCTGTGGACAAATCCGTGGCCAGCACAGGTCCGGATGGAAGAAAGGAGTTTCTCTCGATTTATCATTATCTGATTGTTGGTATATTTTGCGAGGAGGTAGCGGTTATTGGGTTGGGAGTCACATAATCCAACAACCTGTTTTTTCCACAGGGAGCATCAATCCTGTGTAGCTGCGTGTGGCCAGACAAATACTCTGAGACTGCGTAATTGCAGGGCTTTGCTGGTTGCCTCGGGTGTTTGTGGAGCCCATGCAAGAATCATATAATGGGCTTTGAGATGTCTCTCCGGTGTGCATTCGAGATCCTATCACAACATAAGCCTCGATATGCTGCTGCCTGTACTATAGACAGTCATTGCCGGCTATAAAATAAGCAAATTTGTCTTGTTTAGTTACATTTGTCCTAATAAAAGTAGGGCAAATATAGCGAATAAACAGAAGAAAGAACCAAAGGATTCAGGAAATAGCCTACTGACAATTAAGACATAAATATCACACCCTAGACTTTATGTTAGACTCTGTTAGCGAATAATTTTATGCTTGTGTCTCTTTCTGTTCAAATCAGTGGTTACATTTGTAACCGCCTTGTACAAATGTTACTCATAAGACTAGCATGTTATTTGGATGTCGATGAATACGAAATACATTAAACCTCACAGTAAAATATCCTGCTGGAAGGCTAATAGAGGCCAAGCTCTCACTACTGATGAATATATTGACAAGAACAGAGCCTCAGAGATCACAATACATTTCCCGCTCCCTACATTATACATGCAGCGGTAATTATGTCTTTGTAGAATGACTGAATTAAATTACAATTATTCCTTCTATCTGTTATTCAGTCCTAATTAACTGGTAGGTTTTATTCAATCCACTGCCTTTTACTTAGACTTTCCTTTGCCCCTCACACTTTTATTCCCTTCTAAGCGCAAACATGATCAAAGCAGTTTTCTTATAATTAATTACAGTCTCTAAGCTAGGGCCCCACTTTAGCCTGTAGTTTCATGTTTAATTTAGGGTCAGTAATTCGTAGATTCTTCCAAGCGCACAGTAACAGTTATCTATATTCAATTCTGACTTTAATCTTGTTGTAAACTAAATTATATTGATATTATTAAGAAGGATTTAAATGGCATCGAGAGGCACACTCACCTCTGACCACATCCCTTACATAGCACACTTATTGTAATAAGATTCGACTAAAAGATCGTGCATTCATTGCCCTCATGATGACCCGAGAAATATAGCATATAACACCCAAACCTTATCTCTTTGGCTCAGTTTGACTGTATTGTCCATTAAATTGTGAATGATGCTCAGCTTATTAGCGGTCGGGAAGTACAGAGATATGATTTAATGCTGTTTCTTGGAGGGAACACAATAAGACTAAATTGAATGGTTTCCTTATTCACTTTCACGGACTTTAATGTGCCCTTAAAACTCTATAATTGGCACTGTAACTGGTCATATTATATCCTCCCTGACACTTGTAGCCACTTGTTCGTTGACAGTGGCTAATTATCTCACATAGTTGCATTCTGGAGGTTGTGGGATGTAAATAAAAAGTAGTCAGCAGTTAAAAACATGGTGATTCTCAAGGGCTGTCTCACTCCTCTGTAGTTCAGACTTCCAGATAAGAAGAGACACCAGTAAAATTATAGGACTATCCTTCCACTGTGTATAAGGAGTAATTTAATCACTATTAGTAGTCAGAAATTGGAAAGACTTAAGGCCATATTTTTGTGTGTGGATAAATTATTTAAAAGCCTTAATTCGAAATAGCCCCATGACAGTATTTTCTTAAAGGATTTTTTAAAGTAAGTGAGATGAGAAGATCAATAAGACTTTCATCTCTTTACACCAAATCTGATGCCAGATATCTTAGCTTAGCTCAGCACGGGTGGAAAGTGTTAGCTCATCTCTGCTCAGAGATAACAAAACACTTGAGCTCATTAATTAGGAGAGTATCCTGTTCATGTAATCCTCATAAAAACAACACATTGTGTTTCAAGCATCGTCCTGTATATCACTATATCCATGGTCTGCATCGAGTCTTGCTTTGGGCTTTTATTTAATCATTATCTTCACAGATGACCTTGAGTTCAGGTTCAGTGGTTTAAGCATTGAACTGATGACACTTTACAACAGATTTATGTATTGCAATGGTGTTACTCCTCAAGCTGCAAACTGAGCATTTTGTACACCCTAATGTGCAAAACTATCCTAAGAAAAACACAGAACCAAATGTCCCAAACAATGCAAGTAATTTTAAAGCTAACTCTTAGAATCAGCTTAAGAGACAAATGTACCCAATTGCACGGTTTAGATTTCTTTGTCATGGATGGCCTGTTGTATAAATTCTTAGTGATTTGGCCTTTTGGGAGGCATCATGCTGTGCAATGTATGAAAAGCCCAAGGACACTAGCTCTTCTGGGACTGAAATAATCAGCGTCTGCTGGGTTTTTTTTTGTTGTTTTTTTGATGTGTTAATTTAAATTCCAGAAAGCACTTGAAGTCCAGCCAAAAGGCAAACAGGGACACTTTACATTTATTTTGTGTTGATTTTTCTATACTTGTGACAGTAAAACCTGCACCGTTTTTGCTGCCTGCTGCATTTTATTGTAAAACTTTGCATGACTTACCTGGTTTTATCTAGCTCGGGCAGAAGCGTCGCGGTATTTAGGGTGGATGTGCCTCCATTACCCTTTTTATGATCTTCATATTGGATTTCTTTAGGTCAAAAAAAATAAAAAATGTGGTTTGCACATAATGTCTGTCCCAATTCTGATGACTGCTGTGCAAAATCGTGCTGCCGGAAAGCACTTCATATGTATTATTTACACAGTTCGCCCCCACAATGTGCCGTAATTAGTGTGTATCTGGTTGATCCAGAGATCAGGAAAGTCAAATGTAGCAGCAGCTCTGCTCTGTACAGATAGAAGCGCAGCCCCCTGTGATCACAACCCCCTGTCACAGGGCACGGGCCCTCCTCCTCAGATCCGCATCAAATCAATGGTGTCAGACACAGTGCCATTATACTTCCATACAGTAGACAGATTTTCCCCTCTTCCTTTCTTGCTTATAGCTGCTTTGCAGTGGGAGTACCAAGCATGTTCTGAATGCCTAATACTAATGTGTCCTGACATTCAAATTATAAGATCAGTTTCTATATGTATGCGTGTGCTATACAACACCATGCAGTTGTTCTGACACCATGCACTCAAACCACCACTCAGACTCATGCACTGTAGTCCTGTCTTAATTAGGATGCCAGAAACCCTTTGTGTTAAAATGCAGTTCACATGTTTTAATTAAAAATGAATCAGAAACACTTGCAAATCCAGACTAATTGTCTAGTTTTTCCATGTTTCCATAGCTACCAAGTCTTCTCCAACCAGGAAGTCAAATGGAATTCAGAGCTATTCTTTTTTTTGTGACCACTGACTAACCCATTCGTTCAAAAAGCAGCTCCACAATGAAAGTGAATAAAGAACATATTCAGGTAAAATTACCTGTAAGCACAATGCCACCCACATTCATTGCAACAGTTAGCAAACCCCCCATCCGGCGGATATGTGAGCATCCTGGGATTTGTGCTCATCTTTTCATTCATGTTGTATATTTCAACTATTTCTCCTAAATATATATTTGTCACAAATCTGTTGCTAAAATTAGAGACTGTGTCTCAAAATTCTGCTCATTTTCACTTCAAAAGGGCGAATAGACCAGATAAAACCTTCAGCCTCTTGTTGAGCCTGACTTGAAAGAATCTGGAGTATATCAAATGTCAGGAGGGGGGCACGAACGTCTGAATAAAATGTCAGAACAATCCTTCCAAATCTTGTTGAGACGTTTCATTGTAGTATCCCTCCATAGAGCCATGACTGTACTGTAGAATGACTTCAATTATTTCTTCTGCTCCAATATTAGTGAAGGAATTGGTCCCCATCATGGGAAGCTCCGTGCTGACTTATTTTAAACGTGACAAAGCTCCTGCTCAGAGGGCCACATCAGCTGCATGATAAAGGAAATCTGCAATACGTCTTTACCTCCTCAAATCAACAGCAGTGTTGCTGGAGAGCAGCGGTGACTGAAAAAAAATGTCATCAAGGAAGACGAGTGTTCATACAGGCTGCCTCAGTGATTAAAATGACAATCTGTTTGTGCTCACAGCTTGATTGCTGGCAGTCTGTAGCTTCAGGGAGCTTCGCCCAATCTTTAGTTATCTGTGAATTCTCCACAGTGAAATTTGTCATCAAGTCTATATTTCATTAGAACAGCTCAGGTCCTTAAAAGGCCTTACATTTAAATTGTCATTCTTGTTTTGCTGTTGTTAATTTGTCAGGTAAAGCTGGGTTTGTGACCTTGCATTATGTGCTTAATATGCTTAATTTACTATAAAGCTTGGTAACATTTACAATAATAATTCTTAATAAATGGTAGGTGCATAGTTAATAACATTTTATTCTTAACAATCAATTTGTTATAGAAGTTAGCTGGTTTGTAAACCACTCTATAAATATGATTTAGTTGTTATTATAAACTTAAAACTGATATTTTTAAGACTTTGCAAATGGTTAATAAATTGATGCAGTGCATCTATAAGCAGGATGTGAACTATATGTTATATGGGTGTGTGGGTATGGGTATGTGTTTTATCTAACATATCCTTCCGTCTCCTGGAATTATGCTCACATGCGTCCTGTATCTTTGGCTTTGTTGATTAATTTTAATATACCATCAAGCTGCCAGGGATTCCAGATGAAATGTAGTCTCTGTGACTAAATTTACATGCAGCATCCCTTTTAAATCAGCATAAACATAAAATGATCAGTAATCACTGACAAGTAATTACCAGATATGGTATATAAGATGTGATGTGTGATATAGCTCAGAAACATTAGCATTAATATTAATTATTTAGTAAACATTGGCAAAATTGTTTACAATAAAATAACTATTTAATAGTTTATGTAACGTGATCTTCAGACCTTGTTTGCTGTTTCTGGAGGACATGAAGTTTCAGACTTTGTAGGAGGCAGATTACATGACATCCAGTAACGAAAAACAAGGCGGATGTCCATCCATCCATTGTCTTACATTTGTCCTTATCTAGGTTGTGGGGTGGGTGGACTGGAGCTCAGGAGGCAGAGCCGGTCATCTACTGATCGGAAGGTTGGTGGTTCGATTCCTGGCTCCTCCAGCATGCATATAAATATGCTGGCATATAAATATGCACACTGTGTAAATACATCCCAAATATCCCTGGGAAAGATACTAACCCAAGTTACTCTCTGATGAAAAGAGCAGGCAGATGAATGTGTGTGAATGCTTAAATAGAAGGCACTTTTTTAAAAAAGCATAGAAGAAAGTGTGAAAGAAAGAATAGGTAATAAGGTAATGATAAGGCAATAAGAATCAGTCCATTTACCATACGCCAGTGAGAGGTGGGATACACCCTGGACACGTTGCCAGTCTATCACAGGGCTACCACAGAGAGACAGACAACAATTCACACCTATGGGCAATTTAGAATCAGCAATTAACCTAATCCCACCAATTGCATGTCTTTGGACTGTGGGAGAAAGCCAGAGTGCCTGGAGAGAACCCACGCAAACACAGGGAGAACATGCAAACTCCACACAGAAAGGCCCGGCCAGTTGATGGAGTCGAACTCAGGACCTTCTTGCAATGAGGCAAACCACTAGTGCCAACCACCACGATAAATTGCATTGCCACAAAACTGTTGCTTCACATCCTGCTTACTTGACTAACTTCTAATCTGAGTTTATATACAGGTGGTTATTATAAAGTCTTATCCACTTACAAAGGAGATGTAAGTGTGTGTGTGTATGTGTGTGTCAAATATACTATTTTAATCAGCCATTTCCTCATTCGCTCACTCCCCTGATGGAAATGGAGCAGAAATCTACATTATCAAAATGCAAGCTCCCTTCCTTACATTTCATCCTCTTCCTCCTGTAATAACCTTTGGAAGAAACTGTTATTAACCTGAAGAGCCCCTGTTCTTGTAAAAGGAATATGGAGGTAGAATGTGAAATGACTTAAAGATTAGATATGCCAGGAAGTCACACAGGGATAATGTAATATTTGGCTTGAACTTGCAGTGTAGTGCTTGGGCTTCTTGTTTAAATGAGTGATTTGATGGAGATGTTGTGCCTCGCCTTTGCTGAACAGTATATCTTGATAATGCAAACATGCTTCCCGAGTATAAATTAAATGCTCTTCTTCTTGCATCTCAGTGCGCTGGATCTACATCTGCCTCGGTGTTTACAGCCTCTACCCCAACACCTCGGGATTTGACCACTCAGATGCTGAACTCTGGCATTTTACATGCACTTCTAGATTTGGTTATGTTATTCAACTGTCTGGCATTTCCAAAGGTCACAACCTTTACTTGTTCATTTGGTGCTTTTGATGTCAATGTTTCTGTGTTCAACATGAGTTTTCCCGGGACAGATGTCAGAGGTCTGGGCCTTGTTAGGGCAGCAGAAGGGGCTGATCGGTACGATTGATCAATCCTCAGCAGGTCCTGTGTGATCTTTTCTGCCTCTCACTCCCTCCTTTAACTGCCAAGCCTAATCAATGCACCAGTGGTTCATCCAAGACAGAAGTAGAGAATTAAAGGTCCAACTGTGGCAAGATGTGCAAATCAGGGGCCATAAGAAGAGAAAACACCAAATCCCTGATCCCAGTCTTCTCCCTCAAAAATTCAAAATTCTGCGCCTCGGATCTTTACACCGTACGCTACAATGTGCGCCTTTCCTATAGAGAGCAGACCTGTCCTGTATGGTGTGTATTTTCCATAGAGAGACACTGAGAATATGACAGGTCCTCCTGTAGCATTAGGCATTATCTGACAGTGGGGAAAGAAAAGCAGAGCAAAGTGGTTGGTCTGAGTGGCTAAAGACTGAGAGTGATGAACCGCGGTGGCCTCTTTCTCTCCTGTGAAAGGAGGCTGGGCTCATCCTGCAGCAGGAAGGTTAAGGATTTATCATTGACCAGAAAATTCAAGTGTGTGTGTGATCAGGGTGGCTGGCCCAGCTCTGGGCTAAATGGAAGACTAATGGATAGAGGGAGCGAGCCTGACGGGCTCTGAGGAGCCCTGTTCGCTCTCCCTCCACCTGTCATCCATCACATTTCCAGCTGATACTGGGAGATAGCTGTGCCACACTGGTGGTGGGGGGGGGGCAAAAAGAGCAGGCAGAATGAGGGACAGCACCAGCTGGACGAGGACAGGGACACAGATGTGGCTACTACATGTCTTTAGGAGCAGTCGGTGTTTAGCAGCCATTTTCATCCCCAGATGGAGGAAGAGAGAAGCCTGTCTGTTTGGGGAAGGATGATACCACAGGCTGTGCTCAAACTACAAGTACTCTAACAAGACTAAGTTGACAATCAGTGCACTCAAACAGCATTCAGAGTACATCTTCAGGGCTAATTAGATTTTCCAAAATATCAATGAGCTGTTTGTATTATCCCGCAACACCTAAATGGATGAAAGAGGCTAAAATGAATGGGAGAGAAGGAGGCGAATGGCTTAGTGACTATTAGTATTGAAGCTTATGTAAGTAAATTAGAGCTCTTTGTGTTTTTATCAGTAAAAAGGATATAATGCCATTCATACAACGGGGTCAAGGTTCAGCTGTTTTCTCCCAGCGAGGAAGCTTTATAGGAACCTTTTCACATATCACTGGCTGTCCTTTCTCTTTGGGAGACAGTGACACACACGTGCACACACACACACACACACGCACACAAAAGCCAGTGAAATGGCTTTTTAAAGTCCTTTTATATCAGCTCAGATTAGAGTTCTTTTAAAACAGATGTCACCTTGAGGGCAAAGAAAAGAGATTATAAATTATTTGATCACCTCTCTACCACGAATCTTTTACCATGGTCGTGCCACAGTCCTTAGATTTAACGTCAGAAATAGTATCCCTTCAAAGTTAATGCTTAGCTTGGCTTTTCAAATAAAACGGGGAACAAGTGATTAAAAATCTAGATCAAAAGGAAATGATTTGATCATGAAATGCAGTCCCATTGTGCAGTGGACTGGAAACTAAAGCATTCTATTGTTTGGTAATTTAAGAGAATGGTATCTGCCACCGAGCACAAATCAGGGAATGTCCATCCATACATGCATCCATTTTCTTCCACTTATCCAATTCTGGGTTGTAGGGAGGCTGAAGCCTAGCCTGGCTGCTATTGGGCCATGGGCAGGATATACCCTCGACTGGTCACACTCACACCTACGGGCAATTTAGAATAATCAGTTAACGTACATCAGAGTACACAAAAAGAACAAGCTCACACAGAAATGCTTCGGCTAGATGGTAGATTCATGCCCATGACCTTCTTGCTGTAATACAACTGTGCGACCCTACCATGGCATGTGCTGGTTTTTATTGTATAATATATTTAGTTAGGTGATCTAGCTGTCCATAAAAGTTTCAAAAGCTATGGCAGAATTTCTATAGGCAATCCAGATGATTTTTTATATCTTTACCTGCTTCTTAAAATACAGTTTTCTCCTCTCCTTAAAAACAGAAACTTTGCTCCTCCTCCTTGTGAGTCTTTTGGGAATTTAATCAAGCCTGATTAATTTGGAGGAGCAGGTCTGACTGGTTCTTCATCCAATCAGAAAATCTACATATTTTCACATCAAAGGCTGCTATGACAACACACAAGTGTCGGGTTAATTAGGTTAATTAGCCCAACACTTCAGGTTGATTATTGGTCTCACCTTTGATACCTTGACTAGGCAATCAAAGGAGAATCCGAAATCCTCAAAATGAAGCAATTTCTATATGCAGTCTGAATATAAATCCAGACTAATGCTTGTAATTTAGAGACTGACATTTATCAAGTCTTCTGTGCACTTTCAGCTTATTGCACAATTAAAAAAAATATTTCAGAAAATCTGTGGGGAAAAAAAATAAAACATAATTATTGTCTATTTTTGGTTTTGCTTCAAGTACAGCTTCAGCAGACTCTGATGAGAAAAGGAAGTTGAAGAGCTGATGTAAAACTGCCAACTCAGATATTAAAAATGTTTCTTCATGTAATTTCTGCCGCCCACCGGTTTGGACCAAAGTCAGTCTCCCTTCTCGTATTCTCTCCCTCACCTTTTCTGGTTTTTAGTGTATCATCTTGTATGGCGGTGGCTCTTGACACTTTTGTGTACTGTGGCTGTTAAAATGCAAATTTCACAGGATTCAGCTTTCCTGTTCTGTCGGCAATTTACAGTATGACGTCCCCATCTCCTTGCCGCTGAGCAGAGATGTGAGTGTCAGCTATATCCATCCTCCTGAGCCTCTGTAAAATACCTTTTTGCACAGACTGCAGCACTGTTCCTTTCAGGCTCTGAGGCACGGCGACCAGCGCTTGTTACAAGCACCTTACTCTTGGGTCTCGAATGTTTTAGGCCCTGACATTGTTTGCACATCTGCTGTATGTGTTTTAAGGTGATGGTAGTTCAGGGAAAACCTTAAGCTGTGCTGTTTCCTAGATGCATTCAGATAGCTGTGATAGCTCATCTCCTGTGTAAACACTGGGAGACTTCAAGACCCTTTACAGCAAGAATAAATCTCAGACAAAACAAGCCCCTGAAAGACAGTGGCATGATAGTATATTCACGTCACACTCTTTTGTAATGCCAAAATGAACATTATGCAGGGCACCTTGCCACCTTTAGAGTGCATACAACAAGGGCAGGGCGCTATCTGGCTGATGTAAAGTTTTTAATGCGGACCTGCTGCATTTATTAGACGTGTGGTGATCGGAGACATGTCTGCCCATTGCAGATGTTCTGATAGAATTGGTCCTTTCCCAAGAGGAAAGTGTCTCCTCAGCGGTAGTTTGTTATTTGCGGCGCTAAAATATGCACAGAAGCGCTAAGAATACATCTCTTTCTTTGTGGAGTTCCCTGTTGCCGCTGTGTAGAGTTTCATCAAAGATGCTGGAACAACATTGGCATTTTGTAAACACGTGGGATTAATTGTCACAGTCTCATTAACTCACAGTATGTAGAGTAAACAGCCTTAGCTAAGGTGAAATGAAGCGTACTGCAAATAATGTGCACTTAGCAAGTGGAAACACTGTGCATCTGTGTGTGTGTGTGGGTGGGGGGGCGCCGGCTGGCTCAAGGTTGCTTACAGATAATAAGTGGAAATGACAATTGAATGTCAGGAACAGGACAGGATTAACAATTTAGAGACTGAGAGGAACACTTCCTTTTCTCTCCTTTCAGCCCTATCGTGACACCGACTCATACAGATGAAAGAATGAAATAACTAGCCATGAAATAAATATCAATGCATGTGCATCCCTACGTCTCATAGAGTATCAGGTTGTTACACATTCTTGACAACCTTGTGCATTAAATCGTCTCTTCAGTAAGTACAAGAAGGTGTAGCTGTGTTTCAGCATATGCAGCTTATCTGGATAGCTTTTTGGTTATCTCTCCCACATGCTCCACCCTTTTCTGTCCTCTGCCACGTCGGACTACAGATTGTGTCTTTAATATGAGCCGAGCAAAGGCACTGAATAATTCATGCTTCATATTGTCACCTCATACTAATGTGTGTATGGTGTAGTAATGAGAAGGGAAATTGTAGCACTTACAAGTCGATAAACACGGCTTCTTTTTAAGTACTCTAAGCGTAGCCCAGCATTGCAATAGCCACTTCTTTTTAACTTCCTCTTGCTGAGGTCTTCAGAGCCACTGAAGCTGTGTTGTACCATTCATTTTTATTCAAAGCCATAAGAGATACTTTATTTCCATCAGAGAGTTAGATAAGAAAACCCAAGATTGGAGACTGATCCATTGTGATCAGCGCTGTTTGTCCCGAGTGGTCGTTGTTGTTGTCAGCGTCACATCGCTGAGGTTCTTACAATGCTACTCGGGCTTCTCTCAGGCTCACGGATGAACAATCGCCGTGCCACTTTTTGGTGTGCTTAGGGATTTCATTGTGAGTTATGCTGACATGCTTTGACATGTAATTTACTTCAACCTGCAATAACTGATTGTATTTTAGCCAACTGGGGGCTGTGGAAACAAGCTGAGCAGAGCACTGATGTATTACCCTAGAAAGTTAATATGGCAAAATTGTTAGCAAACAGCTGTTTAGTTACACATTCAGCAGTTACAGAGCAGCATTAGCATTTATTCAGGATTCCTGTTTCTGGTCACCGGAAAAATCCTATTATTCACTGTCTGTCTGTTTTCCGTCTCCTCTCGCTCCTGAGAAATGTCTGATACTTTAGCTTCTAATGGTCCATGAGCTACACACCAAATTTGACTGTCTGCTGTTTTCAAGCAGTCACAGTTCCTCTTTAGTAAGAAAACTAAGACTGATCCAACGTAGTAATGCTAATGCCCATATAACCAAATCAGTGAGCTGAAAGATGCTGAAAGACTGCGCAGAGATGAGAGGAGCTGTAGAGGCTGGCGATAATTATCCACGGGTTCATCACTGCAAGCAGCGCCTCATTTGAGTCTGTGCTTATGCAAAAATATTGATTATAGCGGCTTTAACAATAAGTACTTTGATGTAGTCTGTGTATTATCTGTCATGATGATTTGTCTGGAGTCTTTTCAGACAGTGTTGCCAAAATGCCTCGCAAAAAAACCAACAACCCTCTAATCTCTTAAGAAAAGTAGAGCACATGCACATTCCTGAAAAGTGTTCCAGGGCCTCTGCTGTTGGAAAAGAAACTGGTCTAAGTCTGTCTCAGCCCCTTTCATGGTGAAATTCTCTGTGTACGGGCCTAGCAGAAGCTCTTGTTCTTTGATTCTGTCAGGCTTTTATGTAAAATATGTGAGATCTTAAATGCTTGGGGGAAGATGTTCCTTTTAAAGGCATTCAAAAACCAGGAAACCGTTATTATCTTTGTCTCAGCTGTAGCTTTCAAGACTTGTGCTGTTTGCTTCAGTCAGTTCAAACAAAGCTGGTGTGGATGCACGTCAGCAGTGCTGATTTTGATGTCAAAACCTGATGTTTGCACGCGCAGGTGAAACACACCGGTAAACACGAGAGGTTCGTCGCCTATCTTTCGATATCGTTGCGTGTGTGTTTGTGTGCGTGTGTGAGTCAGAGTGAGAATCCTGAAGGACACTCATCTGCCCCGGTGGGGTGGGAGAGAGCTTTTGTGCCTTAAGCGCTTTAAGGGCTGCTGCTCTGTCAGGTGAGTCTATCGGGTGTCCTCAGCTGTCGACCACATACACAGGACAAGGACACAAGCGTTGCTGCCCACTTCAACGCAGCTCCTCCTGGGTTTGTCATAGGCTTTGTCACCTGTCAGTCACGGCTGTGTAATATATTGTCAAGTGCACAGGGCAAGGGCACAGCAAGCTGTGCTTATAATTAACTCTGCAGAAGACCTTTGAGTCATATAATGGGGGTCAGCACACCCCACTGTAATTTTGGCATTGGCGAAGAATTGTCCTCCATGTGGAGCCGTGTGATTAAAATGACATACTGTGGGTTTCCAGGCAGCAGCGGTGGAGGGGGTGGAGCGAGGTGTTCCATCACCACTTATTAGGAAAGGTCATCTAGAATAGCTGTTTGTGATTTGGGAAAATAGCCCAAAATTGCAAACTGAGAGGACGTTTTGGATGTCCCATTTGGAAAGCTTTGTGGTCCTGGTGTTGACCCAACGTGCCTGCACAGTCAGAATCACATGCGCTACAATAAAGTCGGAAAACTGAATGGTTATCGCTAGGCGACTAAGTGGGACACATTGTGACTGTATTAGTGTGTATATGTCACCATGGCATTTTTATTTTTGGTCGTCATCATGTGTAGAAAAGTCTAAGCTACAACGAGGATGAAGACAACAGTGAAAACTAGAAAGGACAGAGTGCTGGGGTTCCTTCTGAAGCCAAAAGTGAACACACTATTGCTCCTTCACATCTTCAAATACAGCTCAAGTGGCCGAAGTGATTATGATTACTTTGATAACCCGGGGGCCAAGTGGGTAATATTTCAGCATTAAGCTATATTCATCTCCATGACAACTGATCAAGTGTCCCCTGATGAAACCACAATATGTCATTACAAGCTTCAGGAATAATTAATAAATGGGGCAAATAAGGATAAAAATGAGTTAAAGTGAGTTATATCAACTACATATGATGTGGCACTGTAGTGTCACTCTTAAGTAAAAGAGAATTTCACCAAACTTGGGACGTTTTCCTGAGTGATTTTATTGCCTCGTCGCTGTTTTCGCTTTATGGCCGGTGACTTTACTACAGCTGCAGCAGGTAGCTACTTAAATTCATAGAAAGGAAAGAAAAATTCAGTTTAACCCGATGTATGATATAAGGGCTATTGGGGCATCAAAGCTGTTTTTTTTATTACTTTTGAGGTGAGGATATTTAGTAGCGTCTTTCTTTATGTTTTAAGCCTTTTTCAGTTTTGATGATTATGGCTTATAGCTTATGAAAATCAGAACCCATATTTCCTTAGATTCATGTTTTTAATAAAGGGATTTACAGTACAGAAACGTGTGTTCATTTCTACACTCATTACTTGGTTGGAGCTCCTTTACCATGAACTACCTACGCCATCACAGTGATGTGGCTGCAATTAGGTCGTGGCACACCCGAGGTGCTGCTGAAGCCCAGGTTGCGCTCATAGTGGCCTTCAGCTCATCTGTGTTGTTGGGTCAGGTGTTTCTCATCTTCTTCTTGACAGTCCCCATGGATCCTCCTTTCGGGTGAAATCAGGCGAGCTGGCTGTCCAATCAAGTAGTGCAATAACATGGTCAGCAAACCAGTTGGTTTTGGCGCTGTGGGCAGGTGCTAAGTCCTGTTAGAAACTGATGAAGGGCATTAAAACCTCCTAGTGTACAGCTGTGTTGACTTTGGACATGATAAAACACACTGAACCAACCACCACCACCACAACCAGCAGATGACAGGGCAACCCAAATCCTCATAGACTGAGGCAGCCTCACACTGGACTTCAAACACCTTGGATTATGTACTTGTCTGCTCTAGGACTTTGATTTCCCAGTGCAGTAAAAAATTTACTTTCATATGAAAAGTATGGACTTGAACCGCTGCGTAACAGTCCAGTTCTTTTTTTCTCTTTCCTGAGCCCAGGTAAGACACGTCTGACATTGTCTCTGGCTCAGGAGTGGTTGATATTAGGAATGTGGCAGCTGCAGCCCTTTTCCCGAAGACGTCTGTGAGCGGTGATTCTTGATGCACTGACACCAGCCTCGGTCCTTTCCTTTGAAGCTCTCTCCCTTTTCCTATCACACTTTTCCCTTCCAGCCAACTTTCTATTAATATGCTTCAATAGAGCACTCGGCGAACAGCCGGCCTTTGCAGCCCTGACCTTCTGTGGCTTATATATCAACAATGGATCCTCGTGAATGGCTGATCGTCACCTGGACAACTGTCAAGTCAGCAGTGCTCCCCGTGATTGTGGTTGCCTGTACTGTTCTAGACTGAGACATAAACAGCATTTATACTGTCTGAATTATAGTTATAACTCAAATATGAAATGAAATAGTCTAATAAATTAAGATATTGGATTTTTGATCTTCTTGAGCTAAAAGCCATAATCATTAAAATTATAACAAAAAAGCCCTATTTCAGTTTGCATGTCATGAAGGTCTAGATACCCATTTGGCAAAGAAAGAAAAAAATATAGCATTCTTATTAACCTTCCTAGACATTTTTCTCATGCGACATTAATCAAATTAAGCATATGAATATATAATAGAAAATAAATAATGAAGGAAAAATTTAAAAAATTTTAAATTAAATAAAAAAATCCATATGATATAGAGATCTGACAGCAAAATGTGATGTCGTGTCTAAAGTGTTTTGCTCACACAGGTAACTTCCTGGTGGCAAGAGTAGTCAGCTTACACTGCATGGACTAGTAGCAGTTGGATGACAGCGATACAGCAGCTTAGGTGCCAACTGTGCAGTATGAATTGAGTCTTTAATAGACTGCAATGCCTTCTCTCCGTGGTGTAGTATGCTGTTAGTGGCTCTGTCGTTTTGCATGATTTGAAAAGTTCTGTCGTTACATTAGCGGCCAGTGTCTCCTTCTAATCCCATTTGCGTGGTGGTAACAAACAAGGCGCCGGCAGAGCTGCTCAGCTGAAAGAACAGGGAATCCATGCTTTATACGAAGCACCCCTAATTCAATTGACATTACTGGCTGGCTTTAATGGATTTTACCTGGTGAGCCCGAAAATTGAATATTTTAAAGCATATCAACTCCTTTGGAGTAACTGAAGAGAAGAAGTGCAATTTTCATTTTGTGAGCATTCGGTAATGAGAGGGCGACATAACTGAGATTGTAATCTATTCCTCAGGTTTGATTTGATTCATTTGATTTGTCTTCTGTAATGCGGTGTCCCTCTCACCTGCAGTTTGGGCTTTTATCTCCCTCAAGTCATTTGATGTTTTTCACCACTGCGTTTTATCCCCGGAGCACAGCCTTACACAGACACAAAGATAAATACTTACCGCATGCACAGCACTCCAACCTTTTGTACACCTCGGCTCTAGCTTCAGTCACGTCTTTCCGTGATGAGTCAAACTTTTTTTTTTCGGTGTCATCTCATTGAGCGTCTGAGGTTGTTATTGTTTTGTCTCTCACTGTGTTGATCTCTGTGTGAGGTGGGCGGCCGTCCTTCCCCTGCTCTCTCTGTAAAGGTCAGTGAGCTGTAGATGAAGTTGTGTCGATCAGATGAGTGTCATAGGCTGACAGCTAATTTTCATCAAAGCAACTATGGGTGAGGCAGGTGAATCACAAAGTCTGTTGTCTCTCTCTAAGGATTCTCCACTACTTATCAAGCTTACTGACTCACTGTGTGGTCCTGCATCTGCTCACATCTTCAGTTTATTGCCCCTATAAAAGGTTGTAATGCACCTGTAACACCACTTTATAGGCGATAGAGGCTACAGAGGAAGCAGGAAAGGAAATGGAAATTTTTCATTTCTAGAGCAACCTTGTCTGATAATCTGCACACTCCAGCCTTTGTTCCTCTCTGTGGTTTTTTTTGCTCTCTTTCCTCTTCTCTTCCTCTTTGCTTGTTCTCCAAACATAGTTTGCATTGATTTATTCTCTTTCACCAATTAAAAGCAATTTTGCAAGCATTAGAGTAAGCCATGCCGGGGGCCGTTTACTGCGGCAGGCTGTTCATTACCTCATTGTGTGTGTGCCTGTCTGCTCCTCTGTGAAAACTCCTGGGTGCCTCTGTTATGCTTATTCACTCGCTGAATGTGTCTGCACAAGCATTAGCCTACAAGTGTGTGAGTGCAAACATGTGCACTTGCATGCGTGTTTAGCTCTACATGAGCAGATGGGTGCAGGTTCGTATCAGAGATTCCCTGCACGCGCGGGGCATTAGCTTTCTGCTTGCAGGCTAAATCCTCATGTTGTTGAAGCGGTGTCAGTTGCCTCTGCCGCAACACAAAGCTTATCTTTTACCAACTCCCGTACCCCTTGGGAAGGGGAGACCTGGCGACAGGGTGGGGAATCAGGGAATATGAGAAAGCGGGCAGGAAGCCACGGGTTGGTGTAAATAACCCCGGGCTCTAGGGGAAGGTTAAGGAGCTGACTCTATGCTGAATACTAAGCATTAGCCCTGAAGGACCGAGTGCCCCTGCACCTCTCCTGTCTTCTTCACGCTGACAGAGCTCTGTACCACCATGCCAGTCATCAAATCACTGTGTCACTGCGTACAGGTTTAATTTGAAGTGCCGCACAATCTGGTGTCACTGCCTCGATGGTGTTCCTGCTGCATAATAAGTGGCGCTGCTCCAGGGTCATCATGCAACTGATCAATTACATTTTAGTGATGTCATAGCTTTGTGACCCCATTCAGGTGAATTCTGCTCTCATTCCCTTTCTTCCAGTTAATATTCTTTGCCTGGTCGTTCACACATGCACGGTTGGCTTTTTTAGAGGACAGCACACGAGTGTGTTTCCATACACTGTACATTAGCTGTATTCCCGCAATCCCTCCCTCTGCAAAGCCAAAGAGCTATGCAAATGGACATCAATGACTCCCACATTACCCCTGTGAGGATTTTGTTACTCTACCCTGTAACTACCCTCCCCGATTTTCTCCCAGAACGGCTGCCAAAGGCCAGCAAACGTCTCCCGCTACTCTTTGTATTTTCCCTCAAGTCACAAAGCTGTCACATCACAGCTACATAATTGTCAGCTGCAGTGTTGGTCCTGGAGCGACATCAATTCTGGTGTTGTTGAAATAACTCCAGCATGGCAATATCAGATCAACTGCCAGTAACCCTTTTGGAGGACATTTGCAGTTTTACCACATTGGTGTACCTGTGTTTTTTGTTTGTGTTTTTAAACGAAATTCTGCGTTTCTCAGTGTGCTCGTCCAGTTGTGAAGACAAAACAATTTTTTGGACCAATTCAGTTAATTTTGTCGCTCTTTGGCTTTAGATATACTTTGCCTTGTTCAGCACTTGATCATTTGCAGGATGAAAAATTTAGTAGCACTTGCGAAATAAATGGTTGCTACACTAAAATAGGACACACGCGCACACACACACACAAAAATGCAGTGCCAGGATATGATACTAATTTCTGTTCTTAATCACAATCTTAATTTTCTCAGCCAGACTTCAGCAGCTGGAGTTCATAAGAGCTGCTTGACTTTACTTATCATGCACTTAGGTGTGCACACATACTTGGAAATAAAGTATGCATATCTATTTTGAAATTAGTTTTTAGCAGTCGGTACAACGCTGGAGCCAAGTAACAAGTCTGAGTGATAAACTGTGAGCTTTTCTAAGGTACCTTTGGAAGTCTGCCATGTTTTCTTGTATTTAGCACTGACATAAATGTGCACCTACAGTTGCAGCTTGTTTAGGGCTATTGTCCAAAAAGACAGAAGTAATTTTCTTGACGACTCACACACTTTGCATAGTGAGTTTCAGTTTCTTCCTACATTCTGGTCCCAAAGTGCAGAACAACAAGATTTAAAAACAACTCCAGCGGCCATCACTCAGATGAACAAATTATAGCTTTGTTACATTGTGGGTTTTATGACGCTCAAAATTATTACTTGTTCTTCTTTAGTTTGTACTTTGCTTATTTGTCATCTGTTGTGTCTGTATTCAGAGTGTAAATGTCAGGATCACGACTGTAGAAGGCGTGACTGCTGTATCTACAGGTACAAATAATTGGAAATAAAGTATCTGAATTTCACGACCTCACCTCCAAACACGCTCCTTCCAGTTCTTTTCTATATATGATCCCCCAGTTCTACAAGCTGTTCATTCTTGTTTATGTGCCCCACCCTCCCTCCCCTTTTCAGTTCTTTTGCTGCTTCACTTCTGTTTAGGACATGGGGATCTGCCAGGCCCAGGAGCCGCTGCCAGTCCCCTTTGAGGCCTTCCCCAAACCGTAGCTCATTTCATGTTTAAGCCATTCACCTTTATCTACTAAAACACTGTCAAACCTAAAATGAGGACGTGGCCCCAGCAAGTGAAAGTAAGCTGAACATGAACCTGATCTGAAAGATCTAAAATCTACTTACGTAAACCAAAGTTAGGATCCTTACCCTTATGTCTGATTTAGACTTCTGTCTTTATATACTTGTATAAATAAGTATTATAAATAAGTAGCCGATGTTATTGTCCACATTTATGCTTGTGTGTGGTTACGTTTTATTACCGTGTGGTCATGTACTGATTTGTCATGTACTTTGTTGTATTCATGTTTTGTCAGAGGCTGACATATTTGTCCCTCATGTCTGTGTAGGTTCTCAGTCATCCAGGGCCATGGTAATCTAAGAAGCTTGGAAAGAAAAGCGACTGAACTTCTTTAAGTTTCTTGAAGATGTTTCACCTCTCCTCCGAGAAGCTTTTTCAATTCTAAGGCCAAATGGTGGAGAGTCCCAGGTATTTAAGCCCTAGTGGGAGTTGTCCCTTAAGAGAGTCGTTGCCCCACTATTGATCATGTGTCTCGTCAGAGCCAAGCTGTGAAAGAGGGTGTTTGCCATTATCAGCAGAGGTTTTGGGTGAAACTACTGTGAGACCTTGCCTCACCCGATCATGTGACTTATTAGCCCTATCTTGACTTATTGAGATTCAACTGACGCAAGATGCGAGTGGGTGTTAAGGCGTCTGGGAAGGGATCTCAAAACTGGACTGTAGGTGGAAGACAGCTGGTGCCATAAGCTGCCACCTACAGTCCAAGGATGGTCGTTCACAGCGACATACATGGCTTTTTTCACTCCTCTTTCAAACCATCAGTCTTCTCTGTCTGACAAGTGAACACTGGCATCCTCGAAAGAGTGACCTTGATCCTATAGATGCAGATGTACAGCTGAGTCTTGTCCTCTCAAGTTTTTCCACTTCTTCGTACATTCCCTTATGTCCATTTTGTTAGTTACAACAATCTCCCTCAAGATATCTGCTGACATTTTCATTTAGGTTATAATTGGTATTCTTTATGCTGAGATGATGACCGTTACTCTCTCAGCGATGAATTCAAAAACTGAGGTGAAAAATTGGTTCGAAACACGCAGGAGGAATCAACTGGCCAATCACAATAGTTGCGGGCTCCTATGACGTGACGTGTAATTACATTTCTCAGTTATGTGAAAGGTTACGGCTTAGGGTTAAAAGGGGTTTCGGGTTACATCATAAGTTACGGCGCAGGTTTCCTTCTGAAGCATAAATCAGGCATTACTCATCCTTTGGACCGTTTGGCTCTCTCCCATCTGCTGCATGAAGCCAGAGGTGAGACATCAATATGTGAGCAACAGAGCCCATAACCATCAGTACTGCTTCCCATTTACTAGTCGTGTGTGGGCATTGTTCTTTTTATTTCCCCAATTTTTTAAAACTGGAAATAAAATGAAAATGAGCTAAAAAGGTAAAAAGTGTGCAGTTCGGTCTCTTGCCAAGGGTACCACTGTGATTATCTCTTTGTCACAGGCCCGGCCTGTGAGTGTGCACACGTTCAAGCCATACACGCATGAGTACACGTGTGCTCGTGTGCACGCACGTTTTCAGTGCCAATCTTGCTTTTTTGCTCAAAATGAAAGGCATCATGTTTGTCTACACGCGTTCATCTGCAGATTAGCCCGTGGCTGCCTGCTTGGCCCCATGCAGGAGAGAGTGGAAATACACACTTTCCAGCAGCCTTTGTTGTGCCAACTACCGGCTCGCAAAAACATCAACCCCTCTACCTTAATATTTTTCAACAAGGGGATGATACTCCAATTCACAGAGCTGTTTCACAAGCTTTCAGGCTGAGTCAAGCGATATTATTGAATGAGATTAGTTCCAATTTATTCTGGCTTTATAGAAAACCTTGTATCCAATGAAACCGGAGGAAAATGTGTGCAAATATAAGTCCTAAAGTATCTGAGTAAACACATCCAAGTATTTTTGAATCTATTGCTCCGTTCTGCTTTTTCCCCCCCTGCATGTGTTTTTTTTTCTCTTGCTGTGCACTTGGATGTCATGAAAATCCAATTAGGTGGACTCATTCTGTGAGAACACCACAAAACCACACTCCATGATGGCCATCATATGAATTCTTCATATGGGATTTTAGATGCTCCCCTCTCTTTGCACACACCGTGTCTACACAAAAGATAGAGTAATTGGCAAACAGATCTCCATACAAAATGCTTTTCCCCTCTCCTTTATGGGCTCTCAGCATAACAATGGGCACTTCTGTAATCTCTGCTGTGTGATTCTGAAATGAAAAACCAATCAAATGTGTCTCCTGTTGGGCGAATACTACTGTATGTAGAGCAGGTTGCAGGCATTTAGTGGCTCCCCCATTGACACATGAGCCAAAGAAACATAATAGTCTAATGTATTTGATTGTTTTAGACTTTTTAGAGGTTTTTTTTCAGCCTTTTGTTTACAGTCCTTTTGTAAATCAAATAAAAGCTCAAATATTTCTTGTACGTTCATTGGCCACTTTATTATGTATGCCCATTCAACTGTGATTGTTTCAGCCAATCACATGGCAGCAAGTCAGTGCATTTCTGCACGGAGACATGTTCACGACAACCCGCTGGAGCATCAAACTAAGCATCAGAAAAAGGGTGATTTAAGTTTTGGTACTAGATGGGCTGATCTCAGTATTTCAAAAACCAGTGATTTACTGGGATTTTCTGCACAACCATCTCTAGAGTTTACAGAGAATGGTTTGAAAAAGGGAAAATAATCCAGTGAACGGCAGATCTTTGGACCAAAAGGTCTTGTTGATGTGACTACTCATTACAACAAAGGTGTGCAGAAGAGCATCATGGGCAACAGCAGCAGAAGACCACACCATGTGTAACTGAGGCTACAATGAAAGCACAGATCCATCCAGCCTTGTATCAACACTCCAGGTAATGGTGTGGGGGTTATTTTCTTGGCCCACTTTGAAGACTTTAGTACCGGTTGAGCATTGTTTAACCACCACAGTCTACATGGGTACTGTGGTTGGTCATGTCCATCGCTTTATGTTAGCTAGATAGCAGACAGAGAAAAGTGCTTGTATGAATGTGTGTGTGAATGGATGACTGAGACATGTTGTATAAAGTACTTTAAGTGCTTATAACCACAGTTTTCCCATCTTCTGAGGGCTGCTTCAAGCAAACTGGTTTCTTGAACATGACATTGGGTTGCGGTCAAAAGGCCTCCACAGTCGCCAGATCTCAACCCAGTAGTGCACATTTTGGGATACAGTGCATCATGGATGTGGTGCTATCAAATCTGCAGCAACTGTGATGCTATCGTGTCAATATGGACCCAAATGAATGAGCACAGCGCATTGTTTTAACAATACCATGAAGAACTTCGGAGTTCTGAAGCCAATCCAGGTGTAACTAATGTGTGTGTGTGTGTGTATGTTCCTCGGAGGGGGCTCTCTGCACCGGGGCTGTGATCGACCGTGGCTGCTGGGGCTCTGTGGGTCTTCTCAGCCTGGCTGGGGGGCTTCTTTGCCTCCCTCCTGCTGTGTGCCCAGCCTGGAGGCTGCGGTCTGTGACCGGCTCCTGGTGCAGACGGCTCCCTGTGATAGTGTTTCCTCACCTGGCTATGTGTGTGGGGGGGGAGGAATGTGTGTATTCATGATCGTTTATGTTAATGAGAGTGGGGGGAGTGAGTGGGGGGGGAGGAGCTGCTTTTAACCATGTAAAGCACTTTGCGCTACATTTTTTTTTTTTTTGTATGAAAAGTGCTTTATAAATAAAGATTGATTGATTGATTGATTATTGATGGGGAATCCTTTTGTGCTGACATTATGGTGCTCTCAAGAAGAGCAAAGTAATTGTTCTTATTATATTTTTATTGACTTAAAAAAAGGTTGACAGTGAGAGTTAAGGTCTGTGTCATTAAATTAGTTATGAACATTTTGGTTTTATCACTGTCAATCTCTGAGTCTGCGTACATCACAGGACATTTTCAATAACGCGTGTTAGGATTATTTGTAATCCACGCTATCAGAAGATCTTTTTTCTTTGCTGTTGAGAAGCCAGGAGCAGCGCCACGGGATAGTGCAGTCATGCTCTGTGGCTTCTGATGTATTGACTCAGTCGCTCTGCTGCTTCTTTTACCCTTTATCTTTGTCACTGTTTTTGTACTTACCCAAACAGTGTTTCTTTCCTTGAAGAGTGAATTAAAAGAAACAAGACTCAAAGTCTATACAACAAAACTCTGTGATGTTGCACAGCGGCGCTTTGACTTTAAAAGAACCAGTCCATCCTCCTGAATACCCCTGACCGACGCCCCCTTTTCAAAGATCTGGGAGAACTCATCTAAAAATCTGAAAACATTTCTACTTAAAGATGATTGTACAAATTGTTTTAAAAAATGAAGACAAAATTCAATTTTTCTGTTAAATATACCCAACTCTTTGAAGGAGCTAGCTAAGAAGCTAACATTAGCGTGCTAAAATGCTAAAAATCACAGTATTATCATAAAGATGCTAACCAGAGCCCTGCAATATAAAGCAAGTTCAGCACACCCAGAATATCTTTCTGTTGCCTTGCTTCTCTGATCCTAACACTGACAGTCAGGATATGCAGTCACACAAAGCTGGTTATGAACTTCCTAAGTTTATCCAGGATTTGGATGCAGCGTGTTTCCATGAAATTCCATCACAATTACTGGTAAGTATACTGGTAACAGAGTGACTGATTTTATACAGGAACATTAAACTACATGATAGGGTGGGGCAAGGTCTAACAATGAGTTCACCTGAAACCTTGGCTAATTGTGACCCTCACCTGTTTTCACACCTTGGCTCGTGTGATTAGGCAGAGGATCAATAGGAGGTCCATGACGCTCTTAGGGACACTCCTAATAGGGCTTAAAAATCTGGGACTCTTCACCAGTCGCTCTTAAAAGTGAAGAAGCTTCTCGGATGAGACGTGAAAAACCTCCAAGAAACTTAAAGAAAACCAGATGCTGTTCTTTCCAAGCTCCTTAGCAAGTTTTGTCATAATGTTGCCAGTTTTTGGACCCAAGCAGCAGACTCAGACCCCTACTAAAAATGTTTAATTACAGTGGGCAAATGATTAAAGCCAGTAATTAAGGTTATTTGGTGGAGAGTAGGCAGACAGGTGAGGTACAGGCAAATCTGTAGATCCCCAGAGAATGGTTTGCTACATGAATAGCGAAGGCTGGTGAATGGCCATGAGCGCTTGACTCTCCACAGAAACATAGATAGCCTACAGAGTGAACTCCAGATGAGGAACTTGGAGACAAACAGGGGCCCAAGGTCATTGGACAAATTTCTTAGAAATAAGCGCTAAACCATGGTGGATTGCGGAGAATTGTAGCCACAGACCAGTCTGCCTCTCCATCTGAGACAATAGAAAGTGAAAGAGCCCCCAGACCCTGAAAGGTTAAATATGTAATACGTACTTAAAGAAACACTGCTGCTGCAGACAAAGCAGGGGGATGTGTGTGTGTGTGAGAGGAACAGTACTGTAGACTAGAACAGCACCCAAGTGTGCAGCTTTAACAGCTTTGGTCAGTGAGATTGGGAACAAGCAGACTGTGTAAGTTAACAGTATCAAAATATCACAACTCTATCATTAAGCAACGGGAGAATCTGCTGTACTGTAATCAAGTAATTCATTAATTTAACATTTAAACGACAGTTTTTGTTTTTAAACTCTCAGCTGCAGCCTCGGTGATGTTTAACAGTCAGAAGGCACCTGCTGATCTCTAACCTGGAAGTTACCATAGCGATATACCCAGGTAAGATGTGAACCACAGTGGTAGTACAGACAACCCAGAGGTAACCCTGAAGTTACCTGGATAAGACAACAATGAGCCTGGTTGTGATGGAGGTTTGTTATTTAAAAAGGGAGTTTTTCTTCCCACTGTTGCCAGGTGTTTGCTCAAAGGGGGTCATTTGATTTTTGGGATTTTCTCTGTATTTCTCTTTAGAGTCTTTACCTTATGATATAAAGCACATTAAGGCATCTGCTGTTGTGATTTGGAGTTATATAAATAACATTTAGTTAAATTGATACTTGGACTTGGTTTGCTGTGCTTGCTGAGCTAGACAAATATAGCCTGTGTCCTCTTCTCCATGCTAACAATAAAGTTCTCAACAAACACAGGACAGGGGCTTTCCTCAGAGCAACTTGGGCACATTGCATAGCAAACATGATTCTGCATGGCAGTCTATCTGATAGCTGCTAAGATATTTTGCAGAATAAGTAAAAACTCTGACCTGATGGCTAAACAAAAGGCCTCTAGGTGTCTTGGTAGTCTTGAGCAATCCGTTCATTGGATGCCAAGCTAGCTATTATGACATAAAAGGATGGTAGCTAACATCAATAAGCAAAGCAAACTAACAGAGGGAGAGGTTCTGATGTTAATTCCACTATATAAGCATTTACACTACATGACCCCTACATGAACTCTGTGTCACATACGCAAACAAAAAATCAGCAAAAAGCATAAAAATAAAAACCATTTTTTTTGTTTTTGCTAAGAATCAGCAAAAGTTTTAAAGCCTTACTGTGTCTTTGTGAAACAGAATCCGTGTGTTTCGATATGTCGCTTTGGGATTTACGTGTGGGTGTTTGGCCTGATTTTTCTTTTTTTTTTTTGCATTATTATTATCATTGTTTTAGTTTTGGTTTTTCAATTCCTTGGCATGTCGTATATGCGTGTGTGTTCGTTCCGATCTCTGCTCTTGCAGCAGTTATGTTCTACGAAGTAGCAAACTCATAGATGAGGCAACGCTTTTTACTGTTCAACCATTACAAAGTACTGTCCTCCTGCTGTCTCTCTGCCATTCCCTCACACTGCAGCTTCCCTCTTTTCTATATTTCCCACTGAGCTCTTGCATTCCCTCCACACTGTTTATGTAGGCGGGATGGCACAATAAAACAGGGAAAGCTTCCTTGGGGAGCTGCTGATTGCGGATGCATATGGTTCTCAGAGGAGTCAGTGGAGTGAAATGGTCAGAATAGGTCACCAAGCCCTGTGATGCAAGTGAGCCAAGAGCAGCCCAGCAGAGACTGATGGAAACAGGCCACGGAGGTAAGAGGAGTGCAGCCTCAGTTGTGGGACACAGAACGCTGCATAGGGACTATCGTCAGTCTCAACCTTATTGGATTTCCCCCGGAAATGTTTATTTCTCTCACTGCCCTGCTGAGAAGTAGCTCTCCTACTTAGCTCATCACTATTTATTAAAGGAGCCCCTGAGGAGTCTGAGCATATAATCAGGTCTGAGGGAAAATGGCTGGCAGAGAGAGCAACGGATTCTAGGCAGAAATAAGAGGCTAGAATTTACAGTACCTGCAGCTCCTTCGCTTTATCTGAGAAAGAGTGATGATTGTATGTGTGTCGGAAAGGAATGAGTCACAACTCACAGCGTTAACTAATTAGATTACAGGTTAAATGTAAACTTTAATCCTTTATAATGTTTACAAAGAGGTTACATCAAACATTGTTTGGTAAAAAAATATATAGTCGAGCATTTATTCTGTTGCTTACAGGAAAGGTTAAAAATGTCTGAATTGTCATTTTACACTTTTCACTGCAAGCACAAATAGTTTGAATAGTTCTCTGTTCTCTCATAAAAGGATTGGTTTCTAAAATCTCAAAAGGACTTAAATTCACACCGTCGCAGTGCTTTCTTTGACCGATCATATAGTTATCGAAGTAACTGAGAGACAGACAGCATTTTCAAAGCGCTCATGTTTTACTCCCTCTGCCAGTCTTCCATAGTCAGGTGAATGATTGCACCACAGACAGTATTAAACATAGGTGTGTTGTTTTCAAGTCATAAATAGTAAGCCAATGTGGAAGTACCTTAAACCTGCGTTCTGTGTGAAGGCCATCAGATGGCGATAGCTGTGGTTAAAAAAAAAGAAAATTTTTAGCTCATATTGAACAAAAAATAAAAAGTATTTTTGAAACCTTGGCTGTGTGTTTCAAAGTGGAGGGCTATTTGTGCCACGACATGCGTTGTTAGCCAATCTGTGTGTGGATATCTTGCAGCCAAAATGGTCACGGTGGAAACGCTCATTCATAAGTCTTTAAAACATGACTTCAGAAACCAGTGGGTGGTGTCACGCTAGCTACATCCATCTTTTATGCTGTGTGTGGATTTGACAGATATAGCTAACAACATAAGGTCAGTATGTCCCTCTGCTTGATCAAATCTAGCCTCAAACTTGTCATATATTCTCATATTTCCTGACAGTGCCAATCAGCAAAGCCTTCGGGATGAGGCTTGGGTTGAAAAGCGCCTCTTAGCTGATTTGATTTTTTTTTTTCTTCCTTTTTGAATTTGCACTCACTCATCTGCCATTTAAATCAGTGCCTACAGTCAACAGACTACCTAATGTGTGGCTGCTTGACTCTCAGCTGTATTTTTGGCTTTTTCTGGTTTAAATATGTGTTTTAGGACTTTTCGGCTTTACTGCCCATTTCAAAAGTGGTAAAAAAATAGTAAATTACAATCATTTTTTCATCACTAGCTTGATGAAAAAATGTAAATACCTTACTTATAGCTATGTTACTTATTTCCTTTTTACAGCATAAATAGAAGGCTGTGATTTGAAAACTACAAATCACAGCCTGCATCCATTACTCTCATTACTCAGTCCTTTTGGCTCTGACTTACAGTACTGTGGTATAAATGAAGACTTGTCAGGGTCTCTTAGAGTCGCTGACACTTTGAAGAAGTTGCATCTTACGTCACTTTAAACTGCCAGCTAAACGCTCTTTTCCTCTGTTCTCTTTCTTCCCACTGTGGGCTGTTGTCTCTTTCCTCCCCCTGTAGTTGTGTAATATTTAATATTCAGAACATTCAGTCACAGTTCAGTGCTGTGGCTGCACAGGAGACATATTTAGTGACTGAGGAGAGCCCAGATGCATTGATATAAAGTGTTCTCTCCTTCACTTTTGAGGGGAGTGTCAGCTTGTCAAACTTTGAGAAGGATTGCTTTCTGACTTGTACTTCATTCTTTACTGGAGTCCTGTCATACAGCTGTGTGATTAAGTTTAGCTTGAAATTTGTAATGCAAGCAAAAAAACACATAAAAAATAACGCAAGCATAAAGATGACTCATGCATTTTTACAGCAGCCTATATATATATTAGTGTTTATTTTCAACTATGTTTATGTCACCGCTCTGTAGGGATGGGAATATTGCTGCATGGATTTTTAAACTCTTTTCATGCCAACTTATGTTGCAATTTCCTGACTGTTCCTCTAATATCCACTGCAGAATCACGCTCTGGACTTTTCTGAGATGACTTGACAAGTATTGAATGGATTAACATGGCATTTTAGTATTGATTTCCATGTATTTCTATTTTGATTTTATTTCCTGCATTACAATTAGCAGATTAGAACACCCACACCTAGTAAACAACGAACTGGCACCAATTCTTTACACCACATCTGACTTTGGCTGTAGCATAAGTTTGGTATGTTTATAATTGTCCTGCCATAATGAAACTATCCTGTACTGTTCTTTCTTTTAGTTTAAATTAGTAATGTTAGCATTATGTTTTTTAAAAAAGTGCATTTTGATGAGGATTATTTACATGGAGAATGCCTGACTGAGGTTTCAGCATAAATCCAGAAGTCACTAAGATTGAATGTGAGCTATTTAACCTGCAGGTGACTCTTACACTGACTGGTTCAAGCCCAAAGTGATCATTAAGTCAATAAAAGACACTTCAACCGCACTCCAACAACTGCTCTGTGAGCTCGGATATGGTCTGCGGAGTAATGACTGGTTCCCCTCTGGGACTGAAAACATTGTGAGACCTCACTAGAAGCCACTGATAGACATCCTGATCACTCAAGTGTAAAGAAACCAGATACAAGACCCTGCTGCACCCACTGGGACCTGTGGAGGACTGTACACGAGCTTTTTGTGTTGTGTTACCACTGCCTGAAAGTTTTACCACAGCATTGTCTTTCTCTCTGGTCTAAGCAGTGAATCTAGTTTTAATGGGAAAAAAACCTAGTGTATGATTAATCCTTTAAGAGCGGCATCAAGCTTTTATTTTGGGATGTTCTCTGTGATTGCATAACAACATGCAGTGGTAAATCTTTTTTTTTTTGATGTAGCTACTTTCCCTCCATCTGTGATTTCACACTGTTTCCGAGTATTTCAACAACCGGGATCTTTTTGTATTCCCTCAAAGGAAATACATAATAGCCTTGTAGCCAACATTGTGGACAAATATATTGTATCATGGCCACTTTTTGTTATGAGCTATTACTCACTCTTACTGCAGTGGTACACAAACATGAGTATGAATTTTATTATTCTACAAAAGCCTGATGATAATATAACAAGCAGCAGAGCTGGTACCGTAGGGCCAGTACAGTTTGTATTTATCTATTTTTTGTGCAGTTTGTAGCTTGAACGCCTGCAAGTAAAATAAATACTGTGAGAATTACATTCCTCACCGGATTTCTGAGAAGAGCAGCACTTTTCAGGGGCACCTTGGTGATTTTTAGTGCTGAATCGATCTCTGCCAGTTTACAGATTTAACAAATAATGTTCAAATCAATTAGGGGCAAAAATATCCAGAAGAAAAAGGATTCTTAGGCTTTTCTTTCTTGTCAGTGTTGCCAGTTTCTCACAGAGGATGCCACACAACTGCTGTAAACAGGCTGATTATTAAAGTTTCACTAGTTTTCCTTTAAATGTAAGTGCATTAGAGTAGCCTTATGCTCCTATTTAGAGTATTGGTATTCCTGTAGTATTAATTCACTAATCTTCAGTCGTCTTTCCTTTGCTTGATAAAGGCTGCAGAGCATCAGCTGAATAATGGCGTGACACCAACACATGCATTTTGTCAACGTGTTGCATCCTATTAAGATGACCCACAGGAGACTGCTCCTCATGTATGGATGCTCACTAAAATGCTACACAACAATCACTAAAACAATGGAGAAGTTGAAATCACAAAACAATAAGAGAAAATAATTAAAAATATAGAACTTGATTAAAACATAATTCTAAATATCTAAAGCTAACATCTTATACTCTTGACAGAATGACACTGGTGAAAAGGCTAAAGAGCAAAGGTGAGCTTTGAAAGCTATTAGAGAAGCAAACAACCTGACCTGAAGTGTTTTAGTGTTTCAGAGCTGCAGCTGCGAGGGGCTGACTGGCTGTAGAAACCAGTCTGGGACCATTAACAGCTGCTGATCAGCTGGTCTAAGTATTCAACAAGGGGTATAAAACTGTAATTTCTCTGCAAATACTCAAGGAAAAGCCTATGCAAGCATTTATATGTGAACAAAAGGCATTTAAAGTGAATCCTTTACCTCACAGGTAGCCAAAATAGGCAAAATATATGTTTGCCAGATACTTAGGAGTTCACTCTGTTGCAGCTGACTGTGCAACGACTGCCTTTTATTCACAAACCTGCAATTTGTCGGCGGATCTCACGATTCACTGTACTCTGAGCACGGTCTGAAAGATGGCAACCTATCACTGCATCGTCCAAAAATTGGATAGTCTGATCGAGACTAAACATGCGACTTTGTAGAAAACGCTATAAATGTTCTATATGATCTCATCTATATGCGCACATCTCAAAAGGGAAGCAGCTGGCAGAAAGACATCAAATTATCTTGGAAACACAGCGACACAAAGAAATATTATTTCACACACGCGCGCACAAACACACGGAGTATGCGCACTCTCACAGAGCTGCCTTAAGTGTGTTTATCTTTGTTCCTATAGAGAGTTGAAGAATACCATCTGTCATATTACCCATTTCACTTCTCACATATAACCGCTCTCACAACATGAGACGATATTACATCAAAGAAAGAGGCTTGACTTAGGAGGGCCGCTATATTCATTGGCATGGAGACATGCAATTGCATTTTAAAGTGCAGTAACAAATTCAGGATGAAAGCAAAGCCCTATCTTTGGTCTCATCTGCCAACCTGGTATGGATTGGATGGGGAAAGTGATTGGACCTTCTGTTATAATTTAGTCTTCTCTTCAATCTTGGAACTTTGCTGCCACTATCCGATAAAATCGTACGGGGCCGGGGCCATGTTATTGATTGAAACATTAGCCTAAACATATTTTATGTCAGCACTTTTACCTTTAAATCAGTCTCTGTTCAGAGGATGTGCTTTATAATCTGGGTTATGTTCAACAAAGACTTTGATTTATTTTATGTTCTTTTATTTCCTTTGGACTTTTTTTTTTGTTCTTTGTAGCCCGCTAAGCCAAGGACATTGATGCTGTAATTTTGCCACAGTCAAAAAAACCTTTTTATAAATTTTCTTTCAGACTGCAAGGGAGTGAATCTATTACTGATGGAGGCGAGGAACGGAGAGGAATAGCATAATGATACAGTCACATCCCACTTGATGTCATGGCAAACAGCACATTTACCACAGATGGCACATCCCGGCGAGGCTTTGCTTTGTTCGTTTTGATACATTTTCAATCAAATCCTGGTGAGAGTGTAGAAAAACGCGCACACGAAGGATGCACAAATATGAAATAACACACATTTTTACAACCAGCTGAAGGCACACTGGTGATGAACAGAACAGAATGACCAAAAAAAAGATTCATCCTGTAACTCGTAGATGTACAACAACATATGCAATCACTGTGCATGTTTTTCTTTGCTTTCTCCACAGAGTGAAGTTAAAAGAAGGCGTGGCATTCCTCGGCGCTCGCCCCAGCAACCCCACTCAGTGGATAGTCAGTCAAGATGTGAGGAGCGAAGGCCACCGAGTGGTGACTCTCCACTGCCGCAGGAAGGAGTCCAGCTATGATCAGCAAAGGTCAGCCCATAAAGTGCTTTTCTTTGAATGACTATATCGAGTTTGGGAGAACGGCCTCTTACTGACTTGTAAACATCTTCATGACCTTCAATTACAAGACGTTAAAGTAAGTTCCTCACTGACGACAGCTTTCAGTATGTGTGTTTTTTTTTTTTAATGTGTTCATAACTACTGAAATCAACAGCCTGACTTCACATTAGCCGCTAAAAAGGTAGTTGTCACTTTTCGGATGTGCACAATTTGAGTTGGTAGCATCAGTTAGATGGCTTCAGTGGGCTTATCTCCAGAGTGATTTTTACTGTCGAATTAAAAAGTTGCTGATCATTCACATTTGGAAGGAGACACACACGCACTCACAGGCACCGTGTGAATGGTTATTTAAGCGATGTTCTCTTTGCTCAAATGACACACTTGACTTGACATAAAGGCCACGTCTGTTGACACAACTGTGGAGAGAGAAAAGTTAATCGACTATTGCAGCATCCCCTCCTCCGTCTCTCTCTCTCGTTCCCTCGTGCTGTCGTTTTTATTTGCGTACTTACTTTCTCCACTAGCAGGCCTCAAAGTTGTTTTGGTCATTTCCCATCTGCATTCACATCCTTAAACTAATCTGGCAGATAGGAACGTGATCGCCAGCACAAGAGGAGGGGGGGTAGAAAAAAGGTTGCCGCGTTAATTAAGTGCTGATTGAAGGCCTTTGTGCGTTTTAATGGTTTTTCCTTCTCGGATCAGGAAGTAGTTTTAATAAATCTAACTTTCTAGTGACAGGTGTAATTTTATGGATTAGAGGCAGATGTGAAGCTGGGGAAGGCTTACTTATTCGCTCTTAAGCTTTCGTTCCACTTAGCAAATTCTAAACCACTCCCTTAAGAAAACAAGACTCCTGACATTGCAACTGCAACTTTATAATCAAAGTTGTGCAGGGGTTATTTAAGTGTAGAGCAGCCTGTGAAACATGTGTAATTTAAAGCTGCTGGTCCAGTGATTTTTTTTTAGACATGTTACTATTAGTGGATCATTACAAGGAGTGATTGTAGGCTAACTGCAGTGTTACAGCACATAAAACAAAGACAGCTGCGCGTGCCGTTGAATAGCTGCGCGTCTAAAATTAGTGGCATCTAATAAATATTTTCTTTAATAGATGTGTCGTTGTGAATCTGCACAGCCACATATAGGCCAGGAGCTGAGTCATGCTGTGTCTGTTGCAGATGCTTATGCTCAGATTTCAGTGGCCTTTTTATGTGAGGATTTAATATTTTTACTTCTCAGAACAGACAGTACATTTTTGGACTTTATTAACAGCCAGTTTCAAACATGAACTGCCCCGAGAACTCAAAGTCGCCTCCGCACTGAAAAAAACTTTTCAGACGCTCCATTCAGTCGCATAATAAGGTTTGACAGCTCAGTCTTATCATTATGTTTGCGTCTGTCTCTTCCAGCCTATTTTTACTCACATAGAAATAATGGTGAAAATATCTTAGGCTAACATGTTTGTTATCATGACCGAATAAGATATTAAATGCACTTTGAGGCAGCCGAAAGCTGAAATTGATTTCTGTTTGGGAAGTTTTTTGCTGCTATAAAGCTTGTGAGATTTTAAAGGACTAGAGTTGATCTTATATCGTATTTTGCTACAAACCTGAATACTAAAATGCATTTTGGATCTCTGTAGTACAGTTGTGATCAGACGTTTACATATGCTCATCACAGGCATCAGTGCTTTGCTAATTTGGGGCTTTTAATGATTTTTTTGAACTGTTTTTTTTTCATACATCTTCAGTGACTTTAAAAATCAAGAATTAGGTGGAACCATTAAGAATTTGTTTTGAATTTTCTCTGATCCACACAGGATGTGGTTAAATGTCCTTTCCTAAGTTGCAACTCAACCACCACCACGCTTAGGCTTAAAATCCTCACCTTTACTACTTTAAACATACCTCTTGTCATTGTCTTGTCTGACCATAAAACTTATCACTAAAAGACATTTGGCTTCCCCATGTGTGGAAAGCTATAAGTTTCAGTCGAGCTTCAAGGTGTCAGTTTAGGAGTAGATGCCTCCTTCTTGGTTGGCCTCTCTCATTCTACTGTGACTGGCTTCACTGTGGACAGTGATGCTGTTGTCCAACATGGTAGGCTTGAGCCTTGATGGTTATTCGTGAACACTCTAACCAATTTCCTCTCATCAGAGGGGTCTTCTTCACGACCTTGGCAAAGTACTTTACCTTCAGTTTTTTGAAAGGATGTGTTGGAATCAGAAGTCATTCAGAAATAGATTCCAGATGGTTTGTGTAAATCTATGATTCTCCTTCTTAGATCTTCACTGAGGTTTTTGGACTTTTCCATTGTTCTGAGTATCAGTCAATCCTGTCAAAGCGCTGTCAAACAAATCCTTTATGTGCCGGCAGAGAGAAACTATGAGCTGTAGTCAATCATGATTGCTAATGAGAAGCTAAGATTTAAATGAGTTTGAGTATGCGTTTGTCCCTGTGCAGAAAAGAGAAAATTCAAAATAAAGTCAAACATGCGAACATATAGATTTGTTTTCTGCTCTTGGCTCTGCTTGATGAGCATGAGAGCAAATATCCTTAATATGGTAACATGTGAGCACAGAGGCCCACCAAGCTAGTGTTCAAATCTTCTGTTTGGAAGGGGCAACCAATCAGAGTAAAGTTGGCTTGATGCGTCTTCTTTCATATGGTGGATGAACGGAGCGACTTCACCAGTCAGTATAAGAAAAGCAAGGATTATTTTGAACTTTGACTCATACAAAGCTACTTTAGAAGTCTCCAAGAATAAGGAAGCTTTTAAAGGTAGCATGGGTACCAGATGAAACTCGGAGGTCATGTTTCATTTGTTTTAGCTGAATTCATCTGGACTCCTTCCAGTTTATACAAATGTCCTCACAGCACTGCCTACAGATGCCACATGTTTTTTAAGATGACTTTTTATAGGTCTAATTATTGTAGGTCCAGTAAGCATTTTGGTCTAAGACTGTGGATGACACCCTTTAGAAGTCAAAACTGACCTGAGAGCTTGCACGCTAATCTGCATTTGTGCATTTGTCTCGTCATATGAGGCTAGCTCAAAGGTGTTTTCCTTCAAGGTCACTTCTCAACTTGAATTTCAACAATTCTGTCAAAGTTTATCCAACTGCATGCTTCGCCTTAGAAACTTATATTTTCATGCACCATATATACTTTGCTTTACTTATGGGTCTAAGCAGAGCTACAACAACAGCCTAAGTAGGACTGAGCAGCAACACTTGGCAGCTGGCTCCTCCTTCCCTCCGGAGCTATTTTCCTCCTTTATGCAGGTTTCATTCTCTCCACACTATTCCGCGACCTCACCGTCTCTCTCACCCACACATACACATGCTCCATTACAGTAGTAAAATCATGTTTTATTGATTTACTAAGTGAAGAAGCCAGAGACAAGAGTGAGCATATCTAGTCTAATCCCAGCTGTTTGGGCCATGTACATTGGGCTGCTCCTTAATCTCCACAGCTGTCAAAGTCACTTCACAGAGAAGACCAAAGAGGCCCCATGATGGCTATACAATGCACAATGCTCCAATTTTTCTTTCGTCTGGTCCTCCCCGCTCAGAGTGTTTTCAATGAAGCTCTTTTAAAAGGGGATTAAACATTGCTATCTCATCTGTTGAGCTGTCATTCAGTCTGCTTTGGTCTCTCCTCCGCTGCTTCCGTGCGGAGGGGAGGATGAGGGATGTGAATGGTACAGGTCAAACAAGTGAGGATCCCATTTGCATTTTAAAGTTGTTTTTGAACAACAGGATGTATACACCATTATCCAAATATGAGTTAAGCACTCACTTGAGCATTTAGTTATACTTCTTCACTGCGACTCTGGAAAGCCTTTCTTCTGTAAGAATAGAGTCTGTTTTCAATTGAAAGTTTTCCTCATCTTTTAAAAGAAAATGTCCGTATCCCTGCGTAGGTTACAGTTAACGATGGAGCAAATTAGACCCGTACTAATCAAAAATATGTTCCATTTACTACCAAAGTGCTTAGACCAGTCTTACATCTCAAAAGTGTGGATTTCATTGTACCCACAAGTTCACTGTACATGTACAATTACAATAAAGGGTCATTCTATTCTATTTTATTCTATTCTGTTTTTGTTTGCTACTACGTTATACTGCTGCACACTCAAAAGTCAGCAGAACAGTGTCCTGTGCAATTTCCTGGACATTTTGAGTCATTTCTCTTTCCTGTACCTTGTGTCTGATTACACGTGTTCTTTAACCATTAGGATGCAGCCCTGAAGTCACGTTTCTCATGACGATGTGTGGAAAACAGAATCATTTCTGAATAGAAGATAAATCTGAAAAAAATCTAATGATTGGCCAATTACTATGTTTGTGCACTCTCAAACATTTATGACAAGCATTCAAATTTTCCATTGAATATAAAGGATTTATTTAGAAATTTAGAAGAGTGTGCTCACCTGGCTCTGCAGCTCTTATTTAAATCAGTGCATTATGCTAACAAATACACAAGTTGTTAGTAAAATGCTCTCATGATTTTACCAATGTCGGGTTGTTGACTTCACAAACAGGCTGCAAAGGGACAAGGCAGGAACACAGACTTTTAATCATCGTTTTACATGCCATTTTTACAAATGAATAATTTGCACTGTCACTCTACCTTGGACTGCTTCCTAGACTTGAGTGTCTTTGAATAACGTCCGTGGAGCTGCTAATTGAAGCCTGTACATATGTTTGCCGTGACGGGGGTCCAGTTTCGATGCGTGCATGAAAGCACGACATTACAGACGGTGTGTCAGGTGTACACTATGTGCCGGTTCAGCCACTCGCTTTAAGCGGCTCGCCCTGGCCAGCTGAGTCCCTACTTTGTACACGTTCCCACCTGATGCTCTGACCACACCTGACTCCCTGTGACTACACGTGTAGCAAATACATGAAAAAGACTGCTTTCGCTCAACCTTCATTTTTTTGTATCACCATCTGATTTACAACTACAAATCTAATTTAAAATAGATAGATAATATGATTTTTGAACTTCTTCTCCTAAGCTCAGACATGGGTTTACTGGTTTACACACTAATAAGCCCAATAAATTATCCCTAGTTTGATCCCGGGAGGAGGCGTAAATCCCTTCGGGGGTTGTGTCAAGAAGGGCATCTGGTGCAAAAATCTGCCAAATCAAATCTGCAGGGTTACCTGCTGTGGTGAACCCTTGTGAATAAGGGAGCAGCTGAAAGTAGCTATTCTTCTTAGAAGTTGTTGAATTTGATCAAGATGAACAGCTGAATCTGTTCCTCAGCTTTGCAGACTGAATTTTCCTATGGAAATGCAAACCTGTGCACTTTTCCCTGATCGGCAGCATCTCCACCAATAAAAGCAATAGCGAGGTGACAGCTGTTCATCAAGGGTTGCTACAGTGAGAAGATGCGGTGTGCTTTTAACTGGAAACAACGGAGCTGAATTCTCCCTAAAGCCACCAAAGGAAAAGCTGACGGCAGGTCTTTCCAATTCAATGCACAGAAACAAAAACAACAAAAACACCACACAGTGATTCTTGAGAGAAGGGACAAAACAGGTTTTAATTTTCTAAAATATATTTTTTGATTTTTCAAAAACACATTTATATATAATTGTTACACAAAGTTTTGGCTGTCTCACCATGTTTTGGTACAATCTCCCAGGTGTAACATTTTTTAATAATTTATGTTTTTGCTGGAGAAGTGCAAGGTTTTTGTCAACACCGTCAGACACAAAGAAATGCAAAAATATATATTTTAAATTAAATTGTTTCAGCTATTTTGACTATTAGCAGCTTCTCTATTCTATTCTTTATGCACATATGTTTTCAAAGTAATTATACCACATTTAAAAGTAAGATTGTTTTGGCTTTTTATTATTAGAGTTACAGTCATACATATTTTCAGAAGCTTGTATTTAATCTGTATAAGAAACAATCATATTAAGCAGAATGCAAATTACACGTTTATTGAGAAAATTACATGTTTTTATTGGAAGATCATGAGGGAGGAAAATATATGGTTCTCCAAAAGAGAAAAATAAACAAAAACTCCATATTATGGAGTTGACAAGGTGCTGACGGTGTTGACACACTAGTAGAAAACAAGATATTATTTCTTTCAAAATGACCATTAAACCTTAACAACCTTTGTAATATCACAAGACACATTATAACAATTCTGTTTTTGCACATGTCAAGTTCTACATCTTAATAGTTCACCAGCAAATAGCTGCCTGCTACTCCTTGATTCCTAAAGTACTCTGTGGTTGTGTGTTTAGACCCTGCTGTACTTATTCTCCTTTTGTTTCTCTGTGCTTTCTTCCAAAACCTTCTCTTCTGCCTTTTTTCTCTTTCTTTCAGATCACTGATGTTCTTTATTTTTCTCTTTTTCACTCTTTCTCCATCTTTCCTTTATGAGAAACTCTTTCTTCAACTCAGGCTGGCTGTTAATTTTTCTCTCCTTCTTTTTTAATCCTCCCTGTTCCTTCTCTTTCGTTCCTCTACTGACAGGTTCCTCTTTGCTATTCTAGCCTGAAATGTACCATTTTGTAATTACTATAGTTTTTCTGAACCTGATGCTTTTTTACAGATTAAGAATGAATATTCACAACACAATTATGCATTAAGCAATAGAGATGCTATCCGGTCTTTAAGTCTGATGTCATTAGCCGTTTCCAGGTCCAAACTCCGCTGCAGATCCCAAAGTCAAAGGAACTCTGCGGCATCACTGAGCGTTACAAACTGTCCAAGTTCTTTCATCTTTAATAAAATGATCAGTGTGGCTGCTCTACCAGGTGTAACATCCAGGCATCCATGAAAACAGAATATATGAACTTCCAACATAAATGAAGACAGAAAACTAAACAGCAGTGACTATTGTCAGGTTACTGAAGTTGGGCTAGCTCCTATATTTTGATGTGCTACATGATCGCTAGCGACACAGCTATGTTAGCATAATATAAACACAGTGAAGCTGGAGGATGAATGCTAACTTTTTTCCACTTGATAAAAGTTAACGTGAGGGTTCGCGATGGTTAGGCTGACAGTGATCACTGACTGTTTTTAGGGGCTTGTTTAGATGTAATAGAACAAGATAAAAAGCATTAAAACATTTTAACAGCACAACAGGCTTAATAAACACAGAGTAGTTTAGGCCCGGAAGCAGGATTCATACATCATCACTTAAAGACCAGCTCTCGGGGCACAGCTAGCTCAGTAGATGCCACATGATCGGAAGGTTGGGCGTTCAAATCCAACGAACAGCGCATATCCTGGATTTGTAGCTGCCCACTGCATCACTGAGTGAATGGGTTAAATGCAGAGGACTAAGCATTTTCCTACAGGATTAATAATGTATACATAAACAATGAGATTCAAGATGAGGCAAATTTGATAATATTTGACAGATCTGTAAAGCAGAAATATCAGTAAAATACACAGGAAGTAATATATCTGAAATATTAGTTAAAAAAAAATAACTTAATATAAATATAGCGCACTTTTGTGGCATTTGTCAACACCATTAGAAAAAGGGTCAACACCGTCAGACAAAAATCCTGATGGTGTTGACGTCTGATGGTGTTGACAAAATACCCTACTTTCTCTCATAACACATGTTTTTCTGACAGAAGCCATCTTGTTTTTCATCATTTGCTTATGGCTTCTACAATCTACCTAAATTAAGCTCTTTTTACAAAAAAAATAATTAAGTCTTGCATTACATCGACTTTGGTGTTGACGCACTATGGTTGTGACACAGAGTTTTATCAGAAAGGTATGCAATAAATGAAATAAAAATAAAAAAAATTATCACAGCAGTGACCTTATGGCATGTGTATCAAACAGGAAGTGGTAAAGGGGTCCTCAGAGTGTAAGCTACCCACAATAATTCCTGATTTTTTTGTACTTTTAAAAAAATCTGATGGTGTTGACAAAAACTCTGGACATGATTTTAATCACTTAAAAAATATGTAAAAATAAATTTTCAATTGCATATTTTGATATTATATAAGGTACTGACTTAAATACTTAGTGACGAGAGCCATGATGTTTAATTTTACATTACTTTTAATGTTTTTTTCTGTATTTTAATATTATCACACCAGCTTCTGGACAATGGATTTTTAAGGTACAGGTAATGTATTATACCATTTAAAATAAATATATATGTATAAAAAATGCAAAATCATCTTTTGTTGTATAAAAATTGCCTTGGTTTGTCTTTTAGGCAGTTGGGTTTACACTTGTATGCATATTTTTAACCACAAAATTGGGTTTTATCTGCCGGACATGTTTTGTCCCTTATCTCAAGAATCACTGCACAGTGAGATAAGAGCTGTTCACATTATTGTTATGAAAAAAGTCAAATCAGATCTGCCCCAGCTGTGCTGTGTCACATAACACATTACCTTATAACTCAGTTCCTAAAGAGTTTGTACGTTAGTGGTTTTCTATTTCTATGGTTGCTATTTTGAAGCCAACAAAAAAGCAAAAGGGTAAAAAAAAATGAATGAACTCGCCTTGTCATAGTCAAGACTTCAGCTATCAAAACCAATGTATTTTGACCTGAAATGAGAAGCGTGCTTTTTCTCTCTGCACAAAGACAAGGATGCAAATTTTTGGGGTAGAAAAATATGTCACTTTTCTCTCTGCATACCTTCGATGTGCCAAGCAGCAGCACCAAGAACAGGCTTGGCCCCTTTTCCATATTTCTCTGCTCTTTGTTGTTTGTCATCCTGTGTTCTTAATGAATAATTGATATACTGTAAGAAGAATGATTTTTCTCTTATAGACACTTCCTGTTGTGTTTATGTGATGGGAGATGACAGTCTTGGATCTTAAGTGGGCATTTATGGCCTCATTTATATGTAAATTATTATTTAACCTTACATCCACCGCCCTTTCTCTGACAGGTTGAGATTCTTAGTGATGGGGCTACAAAGACAAAAATGCCCATGTGGAGTGCACATGTTACTGGGTGAAATGCACTAGATTGAAAGCTTTCCTTTGTCTTCATTAAAGGTGAGCTCATTCAAAACGAAAGCAGTCCTGCTTCTTCAGCATGTCACAAGGCATAAGTGGAGACCTCGGTAAAAGTGCCATGTCCAGCCCTTGGTTGTTCATTATGACTGTCTGGGTGCAGATGTAGCTCTCTTGAGAGCCACCACTTCATTAATCGCCCACACCACACCCAGTCGAGGGTCGGCAGGCAGTTCACTCATTACAGCCATTTCACGAGGGAGCCAGTCCAAGTAGGAGGCGGGGAGGGGGATATAGTATATATCTAAAAATCTTGTTTAATTTAATAACGGTCTCATCGCAGCCTGTTTTATATTGTCTGAATCACATTTGCATAGAGTTTGGATTAATATAATTACATTCGGCATTCATCCATTTTGCTATAAAGACACGTGACTTTTCCACTAAAGCAGCAGCTTGTAAATCTCATCAGTGTGAATACTTAGGATCCCAGAAGGAAAGAAATCACACAGCTGTGTAATAACGGGTGAGATTTTGTAGCGCCCCCACAATTTATCTCCATTTCAAAGTTTAGAAAACCTTTAAAACAGGATTATTTATTGTTTGTGTCATTTATTGCAAAACTGAAATGAAACAAAGGCCTCGAGATAGCTGTTATAGTCTTCAAGGCCCCCTGGAAGAACATTAAGCATGTGTGGTCCTTGTCATACTTGGGGCTTCAAAGAAATTCATACTTATATGTGTGTGTTTAGATAGATAGATAGATAGATAGATAGATAGATAGATAGATAGATAGATAGATAGATAGATAGATAGATAGATAGATAGATAGATAGATAGATAGATAGATAGATAGATAGATAGATAGATAGATAGATAGATTATCTATCTATCTGACTTACATATGAAAGAATTGTCTGAACAAATGAAGTTTTGTTAGGGTTCAGCAGTCCTGAGAATGAGCCACATGTTGTAGACTTTATGCTGTATAATACTGCATAAATCGAGGCTGAAATGAAATTGCCTAATTACATTAGGGGCAAACGGGAACTTGACAGTCCTTATGCTAACACCCTTAATAATGACTCAGCCCCGTTCTCAGTGGCTTCCATTTACCATAAATATACTCCGTCACTGAAGCCTCATTGATAGCATTTACCAAAATACACTAGTCCAAATTTTGGTTAATCTCTTAATTATATAATTGGCATGTGATCAGTACTCATCTGTGTCAGCCAAATTGGGATTTTTTTAATGAGTCCTTTTTTTTATTTTACTGTAAGACTGGTGGAGAAACATTCAAAATGCTTTTAGTGGGAGACGTGGTTTCCTTTATCAGTACTGGAGCAGAGATTTGGCGTATACTATGCCCCCTCCCTCCCGACACACAACCACACACACACACACACACACACACACACCGGGACAGCCAGATGATTACAATAGACAGCCTAGATTACATTTGACTGTTCGTGCTGGCCCCCTGCTCAACTGCTAGGGAAACAATATTGGGAAAGTATGCCCCTATGTGCCTCATTGCACTTTCTCCTAGTTCACCAATAGCCAGTAATAAAACTCAGCGGAGAACATTTTGTCAGCACTGCATACATCTACACCAAATGGCCATGAAACTTTTCAGGTAAGCTTTGTGAAAATATGAAACTTCTTCATCCAGTACATTTCACTGGCTTTATGTGGAATCATGAAAAGCTTTAGAGAAGTGTGGGAATGCAGCTTGGTAGTTCAGATTCACTCATGTCATGCCACAGTGCATGCCACCTATCAAAATGTTTTTGGCCAGCACCATGTGGTAGACTGTGTACATGCAGACAAGAGAGAGATTGAGGTTTGTATTTGAGAATTATGAAGGTTTATCAGTGGATATCCTGCTCTTAGAGATTAATCCCCAGGAGGATTAGAATGTGGTCTCTAGTATTTGGAGGGTTGCATCACTTTTTTTTCTTGCTGTGGTTATGTGGATTAAAGCTATTAATAATGCTTTCTTAATATAACAAGCAAAAGTACCTTTTTAATGGAGATAAACACATTTTTATTATTTTCACTTTTTCCAGCGCTTTTTCAAATTAATAGAAATTTGTACTGGAAATGTAACTGTTTTGGTCAACTTTTTCTTTATTTTTTAATTGTTCGTGTTTCCCTATTAAAATAAACAGCTGCACATTGCCTGATTACTTTCAGATTTCCATTATTCCTTTATTTTGTTCAAAAGATTTGGCTAAGCCAGAAAATAGGGTTTTTCACAACACAATTTTTTTTTTAAAAAAAGGTTGAAAAAAATCAGGAACATACCACGCAGCATGAGATTGCTTATAAAAATGCATCATCATCATTATTATCATTATTATTATTATTAACAATAATAATAATAACAATAATAATAATAAAATGTGTGCAGCTCTATGATGCTTTTTATTTACCAGTGATTCACGGGGTTGGTCAACATGACAATCAGAGAGAATAGGGATTATTCTAATTATAATAAATGAAAGCATGTGTGACGATGTTCATGCAAAGTTTCAGATTCACCCACCCGTTAAGGAGATAGAGTAGCTACAGACCTTATAGTAAGATTCACTCAAGATACAACACTATGCGGTATTCCACCTTAATTTGCGTACTTTATTCTAAAGACTATATGACAATAAATTACATTTTATTAATAAATCATTTTAAAGCCATAAATAAACGGAGATCTCACACACACACAAGTTTATACCATAGGCGGTAGAAAATAGCTAGCTTCTGGGTCGGAAAAATTAGGGCAATGGACAAGTGTTTAAGATACTGAAGACCACCAGATGGCGGTCTAAATCGCTCGTTTTGGTCATGAATTAAAACATTTTTATAAATCTTGATCATATCGTGTTTCCAAATTTTCAACGAGCTGTCAGTGTGTCATTAGCCACAGTCGCCCCTCCTCCCCACATCCATTGTTTTGCTACCTTTTTGCAGCGACAGTAGAAATCCTCAACTCAAGGCTTTAAAATAGGGCAGATCGCCTCCTTTGCATTTAACCCCCCCCCCCCCATAATCTATTAAGACCTTTCATCTTTGTTTTCAGTGTGAAACAAAGACCAGAAACAAGCACGCTTTTATTGTGTAAGTGATGATGCTTTTCATTCATTTGCATATGGCTTTAAAATGATTTAGTAATTAAATTTGACAAAATATCTTAAAGTCTAACGTTCCCAAATTCCACTCAGATTCAGGAAAGACAATCTGTGGGAGGGAGGCCGAATGGCTAGTCTGTAATCAGATTGTGGTCTGTAAAACATTGTCCCCTGATCTAAGAGCAGTTATAATGGCATCCCCCTCCTAGCTATTAATGCACTTCAAAGCTGAAGAGCATCACTTTGGAGAATAGAAAGTATATCATTATGCATGACTCTGGTGTTTGAGCATTTAAATAGTACCCCAATCCTCAGAGCATTTCTCACTTTTTTAACCCAAAAGCAGCCTTTGCCTGTGAAGAAGACGGCTGGCTTATGCAGACGTAACCTTGTGGAGGGGAAAGTCAGCCATCATGGGAACTTGCAGCCTGGTGCACAGTCTCTGACACTCTGCACAATGATAAAGATGCTGGTGGTTGGCCTCTCACCCACAGGGGATCCAGCATTTGCATTGTATCCCAGAAAAGACCCTTTTCGGGGCAAGATGATGTAGCTGTTCATCAAAGTCTTAAATATTCAATAATATGAATGAATATTTTGCATCCAGCACAACTGGGTGCATGGGCTCCAGACCAGGTTGGATACTGTGGTGTGGGCGGCAGCATACATGGATGAGATCATCTATCCAGTTGAATTCTGCATTGAGTACAGCTGGTGGAATCAGATGTTCTTCCTCCATAAACATATTTATGCTGATTACATTTTCTGGGCACGCAGGCACCGTTTTGGCAAAATTAAACCTGTGGTGAGATTGAAACTGTTGCTGGTGTTGCAGTGCTCACTTCAGTAGCACTCAGCCAGGGAGACAAAGTGAGCTAAGGTGTAAACATGTAATTGTCTACAAACTCACTAACAAACACACTGGTTGCTTCTCTTCTAATTACATCTCTGTAGTGTCTGCTGAAGAAGTACTAAGTTTGGACTGAATTGCAATGAGATTTAGCTCATTCAGCACTCCGGCTCTGTTGAACAGCAGCTGAGTGCGGAGAATAAGTCCACTTGTCTTTAATATTTCCATTCAGATTTAACTCAAAAACTCCCTCCCTACAAACGTGTCTAACTGAACGGGCAAAAGAAACCCTGGCCCACAGTTGGCTCTAATTAACCTCAGTTTATCTTGGCCTTCAAAATGACTGGCTTTACACTGAAACCCATTTCATTTAAAGAAATGCCTGGCCCGGCACCAACACTGTCTCATTTATCTAACCTGCACAGGAAAAATATTTAAATGAGCCCATTAAAAGAGGCCCTGAGCTGTTGAGAAAGGTATAGAAATGGTATTTGAAAAAACAATGACCAAAGTTCCACGTGTGTGTGTGTGGGGGGGGGACAGGGAAGAGAAATGGGCAGCGAAACAAACAGAAAAGGTACCAGTCACATCCTCTCATCTGCACTACAGCACTTGCGGTGCTAACACTGACAAGCAATCTTTTGCTGTCCTCTGTTATCATTCCCGGTTTAACAGGTTGAAAGCAGAGCTCTGTCTTAAGGATAACATGCAGGGAAAAGTAAAATGTCACTAAAGGCACTCCCTTCCTGCAGCCTTAGTGCCAGTTTAGCAGGACTGACCACCCCTGACATGTAATCAGGCAGCGTGTACAGCTGAGTGCTAGGGCTGGACAACACATACATTTGGAATTGAAGCTGTAATTTATTTAACTCAGCACAGTTATCGCTTTTAAAATAGCTGATCTGGAATTTGTATCTCAGTATTTTGACGAGATCTCGCGTGGTAAAGATTTGTCATGACTGCACGTCTTAGAAAATGACAACACAAATAGAATTTGCCACAAAAACAATCAAAATGTGACTTTTTTTTACCAAACTCTTCATTCTTATTCAGTGAGCAAATCAAAGCTGGACCAGCGAACACGTTCATGCCACGCTCTGTGCGTGTCACCTCTTCCCACATAAACACTCAGCACAGTTTTAGGAGTGCAGATTTTCCCACTTTCTCACAAAGGCAGACTCACGAGTGCTGTTGGAGTGATTCGAGTTGTAACCTCAGGTGATGATGAAGCATCTAAAGCGGTCCTTGACTTGTGGGAAGAGACACTGAAAAGACACCCACAAAAGCTCCTCGGCAAAGTGATGACTTCACTACATAACTTCACTACATCGACGGCCACTTGTGCTCAGAACAAATGCATAATTCACAATTATTAGAACACCTTGACAGGTGTCTGCACGCCTTTCACTGATGCTCCTGTTAGCGGTGGCAAAAAACCCCCACAATCTCAGTCTGATGCCGATGCAGTCAGATGTTTCCTGTGCGATCTAACTCAACTCTTCACAGCCTCTGGATCAGTCCTCCATCTCTCACAGGCCATAAGTCAGCGAGCAGCACTGAATCACTATGTTGAATATGTAAATGGATGCCATTAAAGCTCTCTTTCTTTAATTAGTCTTTTGATTTCATGACTGAGTGCTTCCAATTATGGATCAATGTCTCATTTCTGCGCACGGACCCCTGAGTGTGCGGAGGCACTTTTTTCCGTTACAAAATGCTTTATAATTTCTTCTCTGCCAACACGGCCGTTCACATCACACTTCCCGACTGCTGATCAATGAAAAATCTTGCTGCTGTAAGCCCGCTGATATATGTGCACCAGTAATATTTTTTTATAAACAGGATCAAATTTCAACATATTAATGGAATGGCCAAAATTTGTGCTGTGAGTGGGAAATGTAGGGGGTACGTCCGTGTACTTACTCTGGTAGTAATTTTGCACCAAGCACTTTAAGTGGTACATAAGAGGGGCCTGAATAGAGCGTAATATCGAATTTCTGACTGGGAGCCGCGAGTACGCTTAGGAAGAGGTGCTGACGTAGCATTTTCAAACGGTATCGTGCTACTCGTGTTCTGCAAAAATAGCGTGTAGGTGAATGGATTGGAGCAGATGTTAGCTACTCAAGGGTTTTATCAATCTAAAAAGATAGACATCTCACAGTATGTGTGCTATACTAATGCGTGCGTATGCTGGGAACATTATTTCCGATATAGGTGGGCTTTTGAGAGTCTTTCTTTTAAAGCCTAAAGCATACAAGATCATTTTTCTTTTCTTTTTTTCTTTTTTTATATACAGAATGAAATATAGAAACGCATCCTCTTCATTTAGTCTGCATTAGTTAGGTGGGAAGTAACAAAATTACCTTAAAATTACCTTAACATTACTATACTTGTGTATTTAGTTTTTACTTTTAACACAAATATCGGTACTTTCTACTCCTCACATTTTCAGTCTCGTTAGGGAAATTATTCAATCCCAGCAATGCGCAGCTTATGACATCAAAGTGAGTTGAGCCTAAATGGAGAGACTAACAACACACAACACAGGCTTATTGCATACAAATGATGAAAAAGGCAAAAAGCACAGAATTTATGTAGCATTATATGTACCTTCATAGTATTATACTTAAGTAGGAGGAGAAGGAGTTAAAGCAGGATGGAATCATCCAGAACATTCTTTTTTTTCTGGTGCAGATGTCCATAAGTTGTGGTTTCAGTTATTAGTTGGTGATGCTGCAAATTTTGGTATTGATCCAATATTAAATATATATAGGGCCGGTATTGCCAATGCCAATATCAATACTCATACTTTTAACTTATAAAGGCAGCTTGTGTCATGATTCATCAAAAGAATCATCATCAATCTGCAATTTCTGAACACATTTAAATGACAACTAAATTACTTTTATTTTTACTTTCCACAATAATTAGTTAATCTAACAAAGCACACCACCCAGTTTTTCATTTATTTAGAAATTGGGTTTTTTGGAGACCTGAAATGTAAATGTGTGCTTTTAGGTGATTTTCTGTTTGTTAACCCTTATCCACCTGCCTAGTCACACGATAGGCCTTAACTCCTTTTTCTTTTTAGGTGTGAAGGCAAAGTAAAAACAAAATACAGTTTGTATTTTCATGTACTGATATTTTGTTATTATCATATTAATATAGTGCAAGGTTCAGTTAGCTTTGCAACTTTTTAGACCCTCTACTGTATCACTTTTACTTCAGTACAGAAGTACTTTTGCTTTTGCCTCTGGTTATAACAATTAAATATAGCAATTTCATTTTTTATTGAAATCCTCGTTACATCCTTCAAAGCAGGCCCAAACTGACCTTTTTCGATCAGTGGGGGGGCCTGTCCACACGCACAACACAGATTTATTGACGTACATAATCAATTATTGATTTGCAGTAAAAATCTGAGGGGAGCATTTGTTTGAAACTCGTGTTTGAGCACCAGTCCGAATGCCATATGTACACAGAAGCTAATGTATGCTAAAAGGAAATTGATTTTAGTTTAACAAGAACAATCTGCCCTTTGCAGGTAGAGTAACAATTTGTTTCCTTCCTGTGTTTCCTCGACATTCCCTTGACCCCTAAAACCTCTGATTCTCTGATTCTGAAGCCCAGCTAATCTCCGGTGCTTTTATGCTAAGTCTCACTTAATCTCTCTCGAGACTCTCTTCCTGTCCCCATAAGAAATTTTCTTCTACATTTCACATTTAAGTCACAGAAAACATTAAAATTAAGTCCCATACCCCGATCCCTGCTGGCAAAAAGCTTTCGCCTGTTAGCACATGGACATGCGACCTGAGCCTAATCTCATATTAATGGATAAGTAGACTGATGATTTATATCGTTTTTTATTTGTATACGTGACTGAGCTTCAAAAAAAAGTTAGTAGTTAGTTTAGTAGTAGGATGTGAAACAGTGCAGTCAGTAAGTGGGTGTCAAGATTATACCAGCCTCCGAATTAAAATTGAGCTCTCGTGGACTTTTGAGACGGGTGGCTATGCGCAGAACTTGACTCTTCATCACTAACTCTGACCTCCCAGATCCATTAGACACTACATTAAGACTTGAAGGCAATCACGCTCACGCAGCCTCCGCATCACTTCCTCAGCGACACTGTAATTATCGCAAACAAAGCAGTTCAGTTTACACATTTATGTTTGTGTTTCTGCAACTTGTACATTTAAGCAAGCATGTCCTTGTGCACACAAGTATTCGCGGATTAGTTAATGCGACTAGGCCTGTGCGTTTTCAATGTTTGTCCACATGCATAATTCTTTGCATAGATTTTAAAGGTCTCGTCTGTAGATCAGCGGCGTTGAAATCCCCTCCATTTGGATCTATTTTTTTCATAAGATGCTGGCACTTATCTCGCTCTGCTGTTACAGCAAATTCAACATCTGGCCCTGCTGTCCTTATCTACCGCTGACCTGTTTGCAAAACACATGCTGCGATATGATATTGAGCCGATTCTTTCCGCGGCTCTTTCTCTGACACACTTTTTCATGTTTCACAGAGCGGGAGCTTAACCTTGTGCAGACAAGCCTCGGGGCTGCAGGGCTAGGGGGTGTGCCTGTGTGTGTGTGTGTGTGTGTGTGTGTGGAGGGGGTGATGCCTAGGTTGCAATAGGGTATCATTGATCTGATAGTCTGGGCCTCTCTGGTCAATGACTCTTGTGTGCTCTCCAGGTTCTGTTGCCATGCCAACAGTGGCAGAGCTAAAAGGTTTGGTGGGTTTTTAAGGACTTTCCCGAGAAGGACAGGCACCGTCAGTGTCGGAGCACCTGCAGGTGCTGGTGCAGGCCCGCACGGTCACATGATGTCGCCCACAGATCAACCAGGGGAAGCCTGTAAGGGGGGGGAGGTTTCAGTTTATCTGCACAAACACTTGTATCAGCACCCCAGGGCACAGTGTCTGCTGCCCCCTAGTGTGTGTGTGTGTATGTATGCGTGTGTTTGTGTGTTTCTAAGAGCTGTCAGGAGCTTTGGTGGTCGTTCCCAGTGGCTAATGTCTGTTGAGACGAGCGTTTAGATGTGGGGAAAATTGAGTTTGACTATCAGGACAAGTAGCAATTTATTATATTGCAATTTGCCATTTAGATAGCTTTCCCACGAATTAGACAGATATAGAGTGTAACTGACTGAGAACTGATGCCTGATGCAATAAGGTCTGAGGTCACCGGTGGTGATGAGTGCCATCATTAGGGATCCATTACACTACGGAGCCTACTTCAGCTGATGGACTCTAATGATGCTGCAGTGCAGAAAAGCATTTGGTTTTGATTAGACATCGGTGGAATGGTGCATTTCATTAACTCCAGGATGAGCTTTTGTTGTCTGGGAGTTGATATGCCACTGTTTGAGCTCAGGCTAACGCGCCGACTGTGCTCATGGAGCAATTTAAGAAACAAATGTAATGAAAGAGTATTTCCCTCCTAACAGTCTAATGCCTTTCACATACACTGTCCTTCCTCTATTTATGCCACCCAAAACAAACTGATTAGGCCTCACCTGGCCCTAACTTTCTTGACACGATATTGTTGCGCTATTAAAATGCTTATGTGTAAAATGTGTCTTTGTACCTTTGGAATCTAAAAGACAAACGTTCCCACATGATTTAAGCAACCAAAAAACCCTCGTGTGTCCAAATAAAGGCCACAAATGGCAGTTAGGTACGGTGCAAGCCGAATCCCTAATTTTTACATCTTGTGTCTCACAGTTTGCATGACTTACAGACGCAGCTTAGCAAGCACAGAAAGAAAGCGTTGAGTGAGTGAGTGTGTGTGTGGGAGTTGAATTTTTTAGCAGCTGAATGCAGCAGAACACTGTTAAGATAATTAGAAATATGATCCCCTTATTGGGTTTGATGCACACAAGCCAGAAGCCCTCAGTTTGCGTCTATGCTTCATTATAATTGTATAATTAATAGTACTCAGCCCTTTTGTCTGTGTCGATGTTAGAAAGGGCTAAAGAATAAGCGATTAAATTAAAGGGAATCTGATGCTTAGTAAAAGTGGGTTTTAATTTAAGCACTGTAGGTTGTTTGAAATATAACAGCCCGATCTTTTTGTATGCACCCCGTGAGAATACAATCAATGGAAAGTACATTTCCAGAAGTATTTCTTTCCTGTCGGCTAGAACAACATGAGCATACATGTAGTACTTTCGGTTAGCCTTTTAAGCCTTTACTGGATAGTTCAAAGAGGAGCGATAGCGGGAAGTGGCATGCAAGCGTTGCAGACAGATGTGAACCAGCGACACTGGACTTCATGTTTAGTGGCCTAAATCCGAGGCCATCTGGGCACCCCACTGAACACTAAGCAGTCGAGAAGCAGTATTAAGAAAATTGAAAATGGAAATAAGTGCAAAATGTAAAAAAATTAAACACTTAAGTTTACTTACTTAACTTGGATGCATTTATATGTTTCCAGAGAGCGGTGGGGGATACATAGAATTTGATGAACAACCTAAACCATGTCATTAGGATGAGCATGCACTCACAAATCTGAAAGCAAAAATCTTGCATGTGTAGTTTGTTAGTTGCTGCTAACATGACACACTGAATGCCTGAATCTCAGGTGCACTGTGGTGAAACTACAATGGGCCAAAGATGCAGTACAAAAAACAATATCTTTCATCCTTTTGCCTGTGTGTTCTGTGTAAATCAGGGCGATCGTGGCTCAAGAGTTGGGAGTTCGCCTCGCAATCGGAAGGTTGCCGGTTCAAGCCCCGGCTCGGACACTCTCGGTCGTTGTGTCCTTGGGCAAGACACTTCACCCGTTGCCTACTGGTGGTGGTCAGAGGGCCCGGTGGCGCCAGTGTCCGGCAGCCTCGCCTCTGTCAGTGCGCCCCAGGGTGGCTGTGGCTACACTGTAGCTTGCCATCACCAGTGTGTGAATGGGTGGATGACTGGATATGTAAAGCGCTTTGGGGTCCTTAGGGACTAGTAAAGCGCTATATAAATACAGGCCGTTTACCATTTAAAAGCAAACCGAGAATAACATTTTTTTTAAAATGAAGGGAAAAAATGGTTGTATTGAGACTGGTCACTATGCATTGAAGTCATTCATTCCTTCTGCTGAGGAGATCATGTAGATTCTAACTTTCGCCTTTCTTAGCGCGCAGGCTTTCAGCGTCTTTCATTGAAGTAAGATTAATTAAAGACTGGTAATGCAGCAACACTTAAATAAGGACACAGCTAATGCAACAAGGTTAGCCTCACCGTGATTATCCATGGTCGTCACGTAGATAATTCCAGGTCACTTCATTTAGTTAAGGACCTTCCTGAGCAATAGGAGACTATTGAGCCTTTACCGCAGAGGAAACTAACAGCAGGAGTGTTCAAAGAGTGTGTTTAATAAGACAGTAACTCTGGTTGTACATTGAAGAAAGAGGCCAGCATATTCACAGTGAGACTGCCAATTTTTACGCAATTTAATTTAAAAAGATGTGAAAAAGCTGAATGCGGGGGTGCATTTACCTCTTTTTTTTAATGTTTTTTGTTTTAATTTCCAGGTTCATTTCCTAAAAATAATTGTCAAACAGATAAGATGGTTGTTTTTACCATAGAGGAAAAGCTTTCTGTAATTTATTTTAGCATCCATGTCTTCTTAGCAAAGCAAATTATTTTATGGCATGACTGTGTGGATTGTACTCAAGAGGAATTCGTGTGCCAAAACAGAGACGTGTCAAAGGATTTATGCTTCCTGCCGTCAATTTTTATAAGACTATTACCAGCATGTTGTATTTATTCCATATCCCCTAACAACCCTTAAAACAGAGACTTTCTTATAACAGCCCCAGCTCGGTATTTCCTCTATTTTTGTTCTGCCAGTATAGAGAGGTATAAATGAATGTCAGTTGACGCACCATAAATCAAAGCTATTGGTTTAGTATCTTGGAGGAAATTATAGCAACATGAGTGATGCTCCGACTCGTGTGATTGTATCGCCAGCCATTCATTGCAGCCTCGGTGTAGGAGGCACTTCGACATGGTTGAGACGGAGGAATCTCGGCGGCGCGCGCATGCAAATACGCGCACGAGCGCATCCTTACGCAGGCGCAAGTGTCCCGCAGATATCCAAACGTTCAGTGAAGCTCGGTGTTAAAAAATGTTTTTTATCACATGTAGAACTGGAAATATTTTGAATGTCATATTGACGAGTTAATGTTGGGTACCAGGGGTTCCTGTCAGCAGCCACTCAGTACAGATGGATTTTTATAGCTCAAGTCGTGGTGATGATGGAACGAGCACTCACCAACTGGAGAAAAGTTTCTGTCAGGTAAAAGGAAAGAAAGGCTCTTTGAATTTGATGTTCTTTTCTTGATTTTTTTTAAAATGACTCATAGCAAACGTAACAGTTTGTTCACCTTTTCACACATAAACCACTTTTCACTTTCATGGAATGTGCAGATTTCTCAAAAAAAATAAATCAGAGGAAGCGATAAAGTATGTTTATTGTTTTTTTCCCGCACATTTGCATTAAATCATCACATAAATGCACTTTATTTGGTACTCTATATCTTCTATCGTCTATATTCTTGTACTATTATATCCTCTTCTAACTGAATTTAATGCTCTTGTGGCCACCGCATACAATATGTCACTGCATAACCATGAACCTCCAAAGCCAGAGAGGCAGCTACACCTTGGTGACATTTATCACTATTATAGTCATTCTTATCTTCCCTTTATTTGACAGTGTTTTGGGGGGAGTTTACACCTTTTTCTCCTCCTGTCACTATCTCTCTTTTCTAGTCTGGACGAGGCTGAATTGAAAAGGTCTGCTGGGTATAACGTCTGAGGATGCTTTCTCCTACACCTCTTCCCCTCTTCCTGCCCTCAAACACATCGTGTATTTGACTGGGGGGGAATAAAAGATATATCTGTATTATAGAATTCAAAACTTTAGCATTCCTTGTATTTGTTGTTATTAGTAAACCTTTAGTAAGTATTTATGTTGCATCCCTTATATGCTACCGGGTTTATTATCAGTAGCCAAGTTGTGCCACACTGTGTACTCTAGTTATCTGGTCTGTTATGTTATTGGTGTTCTTCTGTGTAACTGTGTTGACAATGTTATTTCAGTCCTTAAATACTACAGTACATCTTATTAGCCCTTGTTTTAGCCATCTAGGGCCATTTTATACTGAAATAAGGTGTCTGACCAGAAGATGAATTGCTAAATATTTCTTAAAGTCAACTGGGTTGAATTAAAAACAAATCTAGAAATACTGTGGGTTTGTCGAAAAATTAGAATGAAAAACCCAAGAGAGGATCATTATTTTGTAACCAGACTCTGTATACATTCTCCCAGCTAGTCTGGAAGCACCTGAGGGAGCAATTTGAGCAAGTTGCTCTGGAAATGTCATCTGGTCTGCTCGGCTCTATCTTTTCATACCCCAGCAGTATGGTATGGTTCGTGGTATGAAACTATTTACTGTCAAGATTGCACACATTTACTAAATGGGGATTATAAAAATGAAAAATTTCTTTTTGCAAGAAATGTTATTAAAAGCCATTTTAGCACTAAAGTTATTGCATTTTCCAATGAGAATAAGACTATTTATTCTTCCCGTTTTCACAGAAAGAAGCGTGACCATCGTGTGACATGAACACAATTTAATCAGAAAAAGAAAAAAAAATCTAGACCGTTATTTTCAAGCCTCATTTTGGGAAAAAAACCCCATATTTTTTACACCGTGATCCAGTTTAGCCTTAGCACGTGTTTAATGTGAGACTGAGCTGTTCCTTCAGTGTAGCCTTCTAGCTCTACGCTCAAACTCTAATAATAAATATTACATTAATAATAAGTATCCATGGAGACTCCGGTTCATAGACACTGTTTGTTCTCTTAACTTCCCAAATTGAAGCTGTGTAGTTTTAAGCTTTTGTCTGCGCTGACATTTGCCTTTTGAATGTATCCATGACTACAGTACATTCAGGCACGGAGTAATTTGCTTTGATTGCAGAGAGGCTAATCAGAGGGCAGCGAAAATGTGACTGGGCTCCGGTTAGGGCTCCCTCGGCAGAGAGATTACGCTTCATGCTGGGATCATCGGAGTCCTTTCTCAGAAATCAGGCCTTAAAAGAGGCTCTGACCTCTGAGGTGAATGCTCGTTGGAATTAGCCTGCGGTAAATCACTTCTAATGGGCTTCCCGCAGACTAATAAATTAAATTCACCTACAGCTTAAAGAAATTAGACAGTTGTGTGTCTTCCTATTTATGTGCTATTATTGCTGGAAAACCAAATATTTGTGCGTCTTCCCATTGTTTTTACTCCCATGTGTTTTGCATATTTTATGCAGCCAGTGTAATGAGCAAAATCACCAACTTAATACAAAATAAATGTTGAAAACAATGATTTTAAAGCATTTTTTGGTCGCATAGCCAACCTACAGTTATGTGATAAAGAAAGTTTTCACAGGACTCTGTGCAGTCATGTAAAAAACTACTTGAAACGCCTTTTGATTCAGTAGCATGCAGAGCCACCTTTAGAAGCAATAACTTGAAGTAATCATTTTCTGTAGGACTTTTCAATTTTTCAAATAGTTGAGGAGGAATTTCGGCCCGCTCTTCTTTACAACGTTGCTTCAATTCATTGAGGTTTGTGGGTATTCGTTCATGCACAGCTCTCTTAAGATTCCACCAAAGCATTTCAGTCAGGTTGAGGTCTGGACTGGGTCGTTGGAGAGCCTTGACTCTTTTCTTTTTTGCTGTTGAAGATTTGCTAGTGTGCCTTTTCACATGACTGTATATATATTCTTCAACAGCAGCAACAGTTTTACATGCATAAATAACAAGTGTACTACATGCATCATAATAATGCAGAAAATCAAGCAGTCCACAAAATCTGGTCGTAGCAATTTGATTAATCAATCGACAGAAAAATAATCTGTTTGAATTTGGCTCCTTTTTCCTTTCTTCTCATGGGCTAACCCTCACAGAGAGATGATTTTAAGAGCAGGTAGGTGGTGTTTCTGGACTTAGAGCCAGAGCTGTGTGCCGGAAACGACCGTGTTAGGGATACCCACTCTCTCTCTCTCTGACATCATGAAGAGCTTAGAGAAGATAAGTCTGGAAGGATTACTTTTACGTTCCCTCATCTCATCATTTGAAACACTTTAATATGACCGTCAACAAATGATAGACAATAAGAAAATCCATAATCAGTGATTGGGGTGCACAGTGGTGCAGCGTGCAGTGTTGTCAGGCTCCTAGTTGGGTGCAGGACCAGAGAGGCCTGCTTGGGATCTCCTCAGAGTGCTCGAGTTTCCTCCCACAGTCCATGGTTGGAGTATTAGCGTACGGTAGTTTAACTGTTATTTCTGAACTGGATATAGATGTGGATGTGAGATTGTGTTGTTGTTGTCTGTCTCTCTCTGTTAGCCCTGTGAGCAACTGGTGACCAGTTCAGGGTATACTCTTGCCCTCCAGCAGTTAGACAGACTCCTGCTCCCTGCAACCCTAATATGGGTAAGGACAGCAGAGTGTATGCTTAAGTCCCCTTGAATCAACAAATTCTGCACTCCCAGCTTCTCATTTGGGTGTTTTTTATTTGTAAAGACAAAATTTTACATTTGCACTAATCTTGTATCATTGATCTTGATCTATCTTGATTATCTTGATCAGATAAATAAGATATCTGAAGACACATCACAGTTTCATTAATAATGGCTAGAACTTGTAAGTTACAGCACTGAAGTCAAGCTCTGTTAAAAGACATTCATTTTTAACTATATTTTTTGCCTTTTAAAGAGGCAAGGGACTCCTTGGAGCAGACGGTCGTAATTATTATTTCTAATTTTTTTTGTTAACTCAGTAGTGTTTAAAATAAACAGATTAATGCAGTCTTCAGTGAACACACTGTAGTTTTTGCCTGTCGCAGAAGCTTATGTGAAAATGTAAACACATAGCAGATTATTAAATATTAGATCCTGGGACAATAGTAAAGAATGTGTGCTGCATACTGTAGTTGTATACGGTATGTTTAGATTTAGATGTTTGGCTTTAGGGAATTAATCTCATACAGATTGGTAGTTGAACTAGAGCAATGATGCTGGAGAGGACTAGCTGTTAGCCTCTGTGTTTACCTGTGCTGTTAGACAAGCAGAAGGAGAATAATCTCAAGAATAAAACTGGGTCAGATTTCATTTTAAGCACACTACCACACTTCCTGTATGCTTTGTGTGTACATCAGAGTTAGCTAATCACCCCACATTGTTTAGGATTGAATAAATATTCCCCAGTGGTTTTTCCATATTTGGCTTTGGTTATATGAAAAGCAGGGAAAGCACTTTGAAATAAAAATGCTAAAACACACTTTTGAGATACATACACTACCCGTCAAAAGTTTTAGAACAGCACAATTTATCCTTTTAAAAACAAAAAATGATGCAGTCTGTCTCTTTGCACTCTGAAATGAAAGCATAGTACAAGGAGTTAAAAAAAGAAATCACAGAATTAATTTATAGACCAAGTGTTTTCTACATTTTTGACTCATCAAATTAGCCACCTTTGGCAGATATAACAGCTGAACCCGCACGTGGCTTTCTTTCTACAATCGAAATCAATGTTGTTCCCATATCTGTTGCAAAAGTTCCAATAAATGTGTAGCACTTGTAGTTTGCTTTACTTTCACTCTTCTGTCCAGTACATCCCAAACCAGCTCGATGGAGTTTATGTCTGGAGACGGTGCTGGCCACTCTATGATTTCAAGTTTACCATTTTGTTCTTTTTTCCTGAAGTCTTTCTGGCATAGCTTGGACCTGTGTTTTGGGTCATGCTGTAGGATCGCTGCAGAATGCTGTGGTAGCCATTTCGGTCCATAATGCCTTTTTCCAGTCTTCAGTAGTCCAGTGGCTGTGTGTGTTTCATGGCCCGGACAAGCCTCCTTTGTCTCATCCTGTCAAACCTGTAGCTCTAAGTCTTCTCTTCACAGTTGAAATTGAGACTTGCTTACTACGAACACTATGAAGCTGTAGCCAAAATGCCAAAATATACACTAGATGACAAGCTCTCTTTTCATTGTTCTTGCTAGAATCTTACCAAATAGACATTAAGCCTTGGTTGCTAATTAACCAAATGCTATTATACCTGAATTAATTTAGCATAGCATTAGTAAAACTTTCCGAAGATCATGAAATGATCCATGCTCCTTGTTTTGTGAAAATTCTGTAACTTATTTGAAACAATTATGTGTCTGAGTTTGACAAACGCAGTGAAAATCTTTGAAGTCTTAGTGTTCCCCTGGGTGTTGACACAGACCATGTGGCCCTACTGAGCTGCAGCAGAGGATCAATAACACATGAATTTTATACAGTATGTAATATATACCTTATATGCAGTATTTTATTTATTTTTTGTTTGTTTTGTTTTGTTTTTTGAACTACATTAGATCAAATCAAAATAGTGTTTTCAAAATGGACAGTAGTGTGGTTATTTTTGTTATTTGTGTCGTAATCTTTAATTTGAAAAAAAAAAACCAAAGTGTGAAGACCCAAGTTTGTGAATGCAACAACTCCAGAATGAGGCAACGTACAATTTTCGAATCAATACCACGGTTGCATCTATTAAAAATCTCAGTTAAGTTTAAATCTCAGTGACCTTGACTTCAAGATCAGAGGTTAACTATTCTGAAAATCAGAGGATCTTCACATTTATACCACAGGTGTGTCTACTAGGAGGCTGAAGAGAAACAAGAACTATATTTTTGAAGAATTACAAGTGGCACCCCTGTAGGAAGCTCCACAGCTACCAGCCCCAGAGACCACATGTCAATTGCGTCATTATATGGAATATGAAGCATAACTTCGGGTGCCCTGTACCAAATGGTCTGCACACAGGTACCAGGAATCACTGCAGACACGGGACATGCGAGGCCAAAGTCAATAGCTTTTGACTTTGATGGGAGACTGTTGGCGGTTCACAACCATTATGTTTCCAGGTTTGAGATCAGCATGCACTATTCCCAGGGAACTCAGGTGGAAAAGAGCATTTGCTAATTGTTGTATAATTGGCCTCAGTTCTCTTATGGGGAGATCCTGGTGATTCCGATCCTCTATGTAGTCCCACAAACTTTGATCAAGCAGTTCAAAATTTATGCAGATACGCTCTCCATCTAGGAAATAGCCATTCCACTTAATAATGTTGCAGGTATCTGCATCCACACGTCGCAGTTTCTCTAGGATGAAAATTTCTAATTTTGCCTGTTGCAAAATTTCAGGTTTGCTCTTATTGATTTTGATAGCCATGGCTTTTTTGTTTTTTGACATTTGGTTACAACACCAAAGGTGCCTTCTCCAAGGAAAGCCTCAACCTTGTGGTCTTTTCCCAAAATGCTCCCAACAAATATTTCACATGACATGGTGGAATGTGTTTATTTGCTCATAAATTGGTGAGAAACGTTTTAAAATAGTTTTGGTTGCTGTTGTAAAATTCTCGCTGTCAGGTCAAAGTTTTTTAAGCACTAAACTACATCAGATCTAGGTTCCACTTTATGGACTCCCCATCAAAGCAAGGTTAGTGTGTGTGTGTGTGTGTGTGTGTGTGTGTGTGTGTGTGTGTGTGTGTGTGTGTGTGTGTGTGTGTGTGTGTGTGTGTGTGTGTGTGTGTGTGTGTGTGTTATTGTTCAAAGTAAATTTGACTCCTGTCAATTTATAATGAGTCAATCAAAGAATACGTTGGTTTTGGAGAATTAGTTAATTATGAAACTGACAATTATGAAACTTTTTGTTTGTTTATTTCTTTTTTCTTTTGCATAGCCTTTTTAAGCTTTCCTGTACATAGTCATGTCCTAGATTTTGGAGGAAAAAAAGAAATCTATTAAAATGTTCTATTTTATTTTAACAATCACCAACTTCATATGTTTATATTTATACAAGCAGTGTTTATAATTGTGTGTGTGTGTGTGTGTGTGTGTGTGTGTGTGTGTGTGTGTGTGTGTGTGTGTGTGTGTGTGTGTGTGTGTGTGTGTGTGTGTGTGTGTGTGTCAAGCGACAGATTCCCACACTGATGCACCGGTGCAGAGCATGTATTGTGTTTGCACATACTTACACGGACAACTATTTGTGTGTGTGTATGTGTGTGTGTCTGTGTGGGGGTACGTGTGTGTCCTAGCTCCATTCTGCTGACTGGTTTATTGCAGTTCCAGGTGACGGAGCATGAGAACAGCAGAGATTCAGGGTGCTGTTTTCAAGCACCACTGAAGCCACAAATTTCATTATTTTCACCCACAAGAAGTTTGGTGTTCCATGCATGAGCCCCCCCCCCCAAACACACACACACACACACACACACACACACAGACGCTGTCTTAGAGCGTTCTGGACAGCATCTCCTCTGGTCCCATCAGCCTGCATTATGCATATTCATTTTGACATTCTGTTCAACAGCCCTTGTTGCATGTATCCGCAATGTTTCTTCAGTTTCTCTGCTGCTGTTTATTGTGAGCCTTTGTAGTGTCGTTTACACCTTATCCTGCGCATCCCATGGCATACAGTTAGAAAAGACGAGTCTTGCTTTAACTACAGATGTGCAGCTGGGCGTGAGGATGTTATTCTACTATAACTATAATATGACGAGATGTCTAAGAATACTTGACCTACAAGTTGAAGAAATGAAGAAATTGGACCTGAAAATGTCACTTTACTTATTCTACAAAAGCTCCCTGTCTATCTCCCTCTCTTATTCTCCAAATCCCACGAGGCAGTGGACACAATGATCCTATCACATCAGAGGGAGATTAAACAAGGAGTGTCACAATGACACAGTGAGTTTGATAATGGCACAATAGAAGCACTTTCAATTATAGCTCCTTCTCTGGAGATGTCTGCTAAAAAGGAAATTCTTCCAATAACTTTGTCCTGTGTCTTTTTATTCATTTTGACATTTAAATCTATCTTTCTTTAACCTTCTCGCAGCCTCAATTCAATAGCTCTCTAGTATGCTGCTAACAAGATAAGATTGAGCTGAATAACCTGTGCAAGGCGCTTTTTAGACTGTGTAATTAGTGAAGACAGAAGTTTGAGTTTGTTGATAATGTGCTTTTGAAAGGGCATATGGAAGAATATTAGCTAAATATACTAGGGTATTTGTTTTAACCTTAAACCTACGTGCTGCACCTTTGGTAATTTGTTCTTTTTATATTTGCAAAACAGAGTTGACAATACGAGCTAATTAACTTATTTCACTGGCAAAACCCCCCCCAAGAATCAGGTACTTTTGGATTCACGCTTTTTGTCATCCAAAGCATTTTTTTAAAGAAATAAAAAACAATTCTCAGTCGTGCTTCCTTTTCAGTGTGATACATGGCAGTAAGCTGAACACACTCTTTTAAGAGTGTTTACAGGCCATTTTAGATGCTTGTTGCTTTTTAGATTGCAGCATGTGCTTGAGAATGTGAAAAAAATGCTTTTTATCTTAGAGTTATGTGAAGGCTGATATTACTCCTTTATTTGTCTGTTAAATGTAATGGAATAGACAGCAGCTCTTTGTCTAGACTCAGCAGTGAGTCACCAAACTCCACCAACCCACATTCCTAATGTGCTTAAATAATACAGAAAATAAAGAGGTATTTTTTTTACAGTTGGCTTCTAACTCTAACTGGGAGTTAACTGTCTCCTAGCCGAATGTGTTCAGCTACTGGATACTGTGGATTTAGGCATTTATAAAACATTTTTAAAAGTCCCCTCCTAAGACATGCAAGCCTGTGTCTTAGGAGGGGGTTTGCAGGTGTGAACATGAGCATGAGTTGCTGTCTTTAAGTGTCAGCTCAGTGAGTGACTGGTGATGAGCCTGCCTGAGGTGTACCCTGCCTCTAACCCAATGTAAGCTGGAATCAGTTCTAGCACTCCATGACAGTCTAAAGGATAAGCCGATATATGGGTGGGTACGACGGAGCTGATGGATGGTATATAGCACACGGCAGTGGAAAACTTTAGAAAAGTAAAGGCAGTCTGCATTTCTTTAACCTGTAGGGATACCAGCGCGCATGCAAATCCTGTGAAAGGGTCCCGTTATCATAATCACATCCGTTAACGGCAATGATTGACTTTACATTGTCATTTTGATGCATTCCCAAGCTTCATATAGCATTTTAAACACATTATGATGATAGGGTGTTCACTTATGTTTCATTGTGCGTGTCTGACAGATCTGCTGGTGTCATTGTGATTTATGGGCAACCTGAATGCGACCAAACACCATCCTCTCAGAGATCTCTGTGCTATTCTCAGTGAGTTGGTTGTCAGCCGTCACCGACAGCACCTTGTCAAGTCTGATTTCCTCTCCAGTCCGGTCCCTAAAACCAAAGGGCCAGCTGCTTCCAACTTTTGGGCCTGTTATCTCTCTCTTGCCTTTGGCTGCCCTCTGGTCGTTTGTCTGCTCTCAGATTTAGTCAAACCATGGCTAGCTTACAGATAATTATCAGACCGAGCCAGCTGTGTGGCAAGCATCCACAGCCCCCTTTTGTTGCTAATTGAATTAGACCCCATGCTGGAAGTGACAGAGAAATGAACAGTTTCCCCCAGCGAGCCATGTGATTAGCAGACTTGCAGAAAAGAGGTCAACTCAGGATGGCATGCTGGTGTATATGGTTGATGTCACTGACTCAACAACTGTGACCACAGTCAGCCTCACACCGATGTTTCTGTCAGGTTTCATTTTATGATGTGTGTCAATGGGGGTCAAGTACAGAGGACAGTCAGTGGAGCGGTGCCAGGGCTGCTATGTGACTTTAAGAGGCTGGAACGTGTCGTTGTATTTCTTCTTTTTGCCATCTGTTTTTCACTTTATTGGTTGGCAATTCATGCTTTGGTTTTTAAGTGTCATTATTTTAAAAAAGAAGTTTAGTCAGACACGGGCAATTACAGATGTTTGATTTTTGCAATCGCATGCACAAATGCATTATAAATTAGCCATTTGTCAAATGTTGAGAGTCATTCACATATTAATGTAAATATTTTTTTACCCATTCTTTCTCGCAGGTCACTTTATTATGTTCATGTAAGCATAAGCATACCACTTCTCAGAGATATTCAGCAATGCCCAGGAGACAGTGAGAGCTACTCTTAAAGCTTTTAGTTTATTCTGGAGGTGTCCTTTGGATCATTGTTGCCTATTGTTGTACAAACTTTCTTTCAGTGTCACTAAAGCATCCATTCTTCCTTTAATGTAAGCGGACAACAGATGTTAGGGTGTGCAGGTCCAAACATTTTTAATATGTAATTTTCCGTTACATTTTGTTGAATATAAGAGACAGTTCATTTTATTACATACATAAATGCGGCTATCTGTCAATTAATCATTTTCCCAGTTGCAAGTATTCATAAGTAATCCTTAAGTAGTTTTGAATCTACAGTGCATTTAGATATGGAATGCAATGCTTCTGCCATAAGGTGGTGCTAAGTGTGGCACGTTTTTAGGCAGAAGTGGCAGAAGAAGAACTGAGTTTAATATGTGCTGTCAGCACAAGCTAGGTTTTCGGGGCACCAGAGGAAGCTCTGGGCAGATTGGGAGCCAGTAATGTTGCTTTAATGTGCGGATTTAAATGATGATGGAAAAGCCTCACAGCAGTACATATTGATCCCCACAGAGCTTTGACATTCTTATTTTTGTCAAAGCAAAATCTCCTAAAAATATGTGTGCAGTCAAAAACTCAGTTTAACTTTTTAATTCAGTTGTTCATGTCATTGTTTCCAAAATGAGTGTAGCTTATCAAAATGTCTCCTAGCATACGTTAGATATTGTAATTACTGTAACGTCTCCTTAAGATGTCTCTTCCCTACAGATCCTGCCTGGGCATCAATGCTGTTAATAGGACTAGCACATTATTTGTCCCTTGTTAATCTTTCCTGTAGGTCTCAAACTACAAACTCTGGAGCTGAAAAATGAATTGAGTGAAAAAAAAAATGGATTTCCTTACATCCAAAGGTCAATCCCTGTGGACTCGCACGTAAAAAGGTCGAACGTTTCCAACAAAGAGCAGGCAGTTTACAGCCTCGTGCAACAAAATGATTGTGATCCCTGCAGCTATATTTCTCCATTATAACAACTCTCTGGGCTGAATTTTCTTTATAACTAAGCCTTTCAGGGTGTTTTTAAACCTTAAAGTTTCAGTTTTTAAGGATATCGCAATAACTGATAGCTGGTTGCTAACTAGACTGATAGATTTGTGCTAGGACTTACCTCGATATTCTGAACTAGATCACTCGACCATGTTTGTTTCATTTATGTTTTTTTTTTTTTTTTATAGCACATTTAATTACAACAGCAACACTGACCAAAGTGCTGTACAGAAATACAAAATAACTTGTATTAAATAACTTATAATATTAGTACCAAATACCAAATAACTCTCATACTGTATTAAAAGCCTGTGAATACAAATGTGTTTTAGATGAGATTTAAAAAGGAGCCTGTCTGATGTGTAGGGGTAGATTATTCCACAGTTTAGGCGCTACGACTCTAAATGCTCGATCCCCTCTGTGAACCAGCCTAGACCTTGGTATGGCTAAAAGATCATTTGATCTAAGAGATCTAGAGAGCGCATAAGGCTGCAAGAGGTCAGGCAAATACCCGGGAGCCTGTCCATCCAGTGCTTTGTAAGTCAACAATAAAAATTTAAAACCAATTCTGGAGTGATCAGGGAGCCAGTGAAGACAGACAAGCACCGGGGAAATATGTTCAGAAGACGAGCTGCAGCATTCTGGACCAACTGCAGTCTTGCAAGGCTGGTCCGACAAAACTCCAACATATAAGGAGTTACAATAGTCCAGCTGGGATGTAATAAAAGTATGGATTGCCTGTTTTTAAAACATAAAAATGATTTCACCTTAGATAAAAGCCTCAGTTTGAAAAAAGACCGCTGTAGAACTGAGCTAATCCGTTTTTCAAAGGTGAAATTGGTGTCAAATTTAACCCCTGAATTTTTGCGTGTGACTTAATAAAAGTCTCAAGGCTGTGCAGGTTTAAATGAGAAGTGCTGGGATTGCCACTTGGTCCTAACATTATCACTTCAGTTTTGTTCTCATTAAAGTTAAGGAAGTTAGAGGCCATCCAGGATTTAACTTCACCAAGACACTAAGGCCATGTCCACACTAATACATCTTCGCTTGAAAACGCATCTTTTTGTCTCCGTTTTGGCCTCCCGTCCACACTGAGACGGCGTTTTCGTTCAAGGAAAACGCAGCATTTTCAAAACGCTCTCCAAAGCGGATACATTTGCGTCGCAGTGTGGACAGCGAACCTGGAGACTTTTCGAAAACTATGACACATTTTAGTCATGTGATGCAGTCATGTGACCAGTTAACCTAAGATAGTGGAGGGCATTACACAGCAGTTGTTCTGTTTGCTCTCAATTTTGACAGCCCTATTAAAGATGAATATCAGTCTGTACATGCTCTCTTTTTTTCAAATTCTTTAATTCTCACTCGCTTTCGCAACCTTATACTTTTGTGTTACTCGCAGCAACAACTCCACCTCATTGTTAGTCCATTTAAAAAACTCGGTGCTTTTCCTCAACATTTTCTCCTCAACACAACGTTTCAAAGAGCCGGAAAGTAAATAAACGGCAGACAGAAATGAGGCAGGTCGAATCTTCTTGCGTTTCACGCATGCGCAGTACAGGAACGTAAGCGTTTTCGTCCGTTTCAATGTGGACGCACAACTCTGTGAAAACAACTGAAAATGCTAGTGTGGACGCGGAGCATTTTCAGGCGAAAACGCCGTTTTCAAATCTATCCGGGCTAGTGTGGACGTAACCTAAAGTAAGAGTTCTAGTGGAGCAGGACAGCTTCTCTTCAGTTTGTGGTGTCGGACGACTATTTTAGTCCAATTACTTGACAAAAGAGATGACCAGTGTGATATTTTGTACTAACAGCTTATCTAAAAAGCTGGTGCTCAGGTGTGTTTGAATGATATTCTAGCTTGTTACTTAGGATTAATTAGCAGGCATCAGTGTCTTTGTGATGTACCGCTATTGTCTATGGACACAGCTTTCTAGCAAAATTTACTGGCATTAGCTGGCAGCTTTGCAGTCCACTCTCTCGCATATGGTCACTTCTGGCTCAAGGAAAACCAAAATGGCAGTGGCCAGAATGCTAAAACAATGGCTTCAAATGCGACTTCCACAATTTCATTAAACTTCAAAAGGAAGCTGTCCTTTAAAGTTCAGGAAACTGAACAAGTGGAGGACAAAGAAGAAGTGGCTGTGCTAAAAGTGAACTATAGCAAGTGAGTATCTGAAGGTCATGTCCTCAAGAAATAGGGGGGGGGAAATCCAGCAAATATCTGACACAGGACCTGAGAGAGGCACCTGCCCCTTCAGTTTATCCATCTACTGTTCACTGAAGCCTCATCAGAAATGGTCTCAGTGGAAAGGTGGCTGTCAAGAAGCCACTCTTAAGGAAGGGAAATAGGGGGGAAAGTCTGAGGTATGCCAGATTACACAAAATCTCTACTGAAAGTCAGTGACAACATGTGTTCTCAAGTGATGCATCCAAATTTGACATTTTTAGTTTAAGTAGTCATTATTATGTATGGGGAAAGTCAACAATGAATGTCTACGGCCATCATCAAACATTTTGGAGGGTGTGTCATGGTTTAGGGTTGTATTTCAGCCAGTGGTGTTGGTCTCATCAAAATTTATGGAATTATGAATGCACCAAAGTACAGTCAGATTGTGACCCACCATGTATCATCTGGAAAGCATCTGATTGTCAACAGCTTCTTTATTCCTAAAGGCAATGATCCCAAAACATGAAACTGTGAAAACCATACCCAGATAGAAAAACATACAATGGCACAGTCGTGGACTGGCCTCCTCAGATCTCAACCCTCAACATTATTGAAGCAGTGCAGGATCATCTGACAGAGAACAGACCAAAAAGCAGCCAACATCCAAAGATCTTTGAATGTCCCTCAAGAATCCTGAGGAACTATTCCTTAAAACTACTGAAAGAAATGACAGGAAAGTTTGCCTAAGAGAGTTCAGGCTGTGCTGAAGAATAAAGGTGATCAAACCAAATACTGACTTTTAAGCTCATTAGAATTATACAGATCTTATATACTCTATTCCCTTGCGTGTTTTGCACATGTTTCCAATTTCACTGGTAAAATATTGGGTAATCTTATAGCTCACAATTTTTTTGTACCGTACTGAATTCCAGACCTTTGCATAGAGCTGCGTTTGTCACACTCTAACTTATTCCCATTAGTCCCCAGCAAAGGTGAGGTCAAATAAACACCAAGCAATGACTAACATTGTGCATTCTCATGTCTGTGTTTATCCTTCTCTTGCACTTGTTATTATATTGCTGTCATATGCTGTCTGCTTTTGAAGGAAATGCATTTCTCTCACAAAACTGCAAAATTAGCAGCATGTCTGCATCCTAAAATGAGAGTCCTGTTTGTACACTGTACAATCTCATAACCTCAACATTTTGTTGACACTGTTATTATAAGGAGAAATAGGGTAACCTCATAAAAGTCGTAGCATTTACGGCAGCTATTAAACTCTGCCAAGTGGATCACGCAAGGAGGGAAATAATTGACATGTTTCAAGGAGAGAGGGGGGAAAAAACTAATAATACATTGTGTCTGTCTTTTCTGGAGGCCCTTTGACTTTCCCATACTTGGCAGTGTATGTTAAGTATAATCAAACCTTTCTGCTGTGCAGTCGCTTTCATTCTTTTGCCTGTCTTTCTTGTTGGCTGCCTAAAATGTGTGATGTTTTTCCAGAACAACCCTTTTAAAAAAGAAGAGAAAAAGCCTGTTCTAAGAAAAGTAGGCCATTTGGACAGATGACTGACACGGGTTTTGTGTGACACTGAAGCACTTTATTTCGGGACGTTTAGTGCATCATCTGTTGAATTTCTTCGCCTGCTGAAATTTGTGACTTTGCTCGTCTTTAAATGATTATTAGTATCTGTGTTTTTTCCACAGCGATGTGGAGCGGTTATGTAAGTCCACGCTGTCGTTCTGTGTTTTCAGCGAGTCGTACACTCTGATTAGAACAATAATATGAAATGTGACACAAGTTGTTTGGTTGTCATCTTAATTATTTATACACACCTCTGTTGGATGTGAAAATTGGGTTGTTGTGCTCTGCTGCGTGACAAATCTTTCATTCTTTCAGTGTCAGACGCAAGAATATGAGACCGATGTGAAAGATGTGTCCTCTCTGAATATTTCTATTATTTATTTTGCCGCTGTTTTTAGTCTTCTATTTATAATTTAGGATGTTATACATGTGCGTGTGCTGTCTTTCCACGAGTTAAATTTATCCTCTCTCCTCCTGGCATTGTATTATTTGCTTTTTTTCTGCTTCATGCCTGACACTATTCCCCACATGTTGTATACACACAGGCTCTTCTCTCCAAACAAAGAACCATGTGACTTTCTTCACCCCTGCTTTGCTCTGTCTCTCCCCCACACCATGCTCAAATTACATGATGCTGTTTTGCGCCGGTGTGCCACAGAGACCGTGCATGAAATTTATTGGGCCCGAGTCCTGCCATTTGACACGCAAGATGTGGCTAACAGATCTTGTGCCATTTCCCATCTCCTCCGGCTCCCGTGTAATGCTGACCTTTCCTGCCTCGGGGCTATATTTAAACCGTGAGCACCGGAGACTTATGGCGGCATGGGAAATTTTATTATCGACGCTCTCCATTTGTCTGACTTAATTCAGGCCTACTGTAGATCGAGCTGAGGCATGCCGTATATTTATACTCCTGCAAGGCAAACAAGGGCACCGGTGACAAACCCAGCCATCAACAACTTAGTGGGGGTTACTCTTGGTGAAATATTCCTTTGAATTGCTCTTTGGAGTGTCGGGGAGATTATGCCGTAGGTTGTGTTTACATTGCACATCACCTACTGTAAAGTGTGAGAGGAATATAGAGCGGGCGGGATGATATTCCACAAAGCAGAGAGTTGAACAGAGAGTCATACACAGAGGGACTTGGCATTTTGGAGAATCTCAGCTGGTAAAATGTCATAGATATCAACCTCAGACACATTCATCAGCCTTTACCGTTTGTCGTCATTAGACCAGAAACCGGGTTGAATGAACTCACCGACACACATGAGTCACGACATCCGCACACGCTCTTTTTTTTTTCAAGCCACCTGCTTAACCATTCACTCACGCTCTCTTTTTTTCCTGCACGCTGATAGGCCTGAGGTGGGAGTTCAGAGGGTGCTCCAGGTGGATCTGAAAATGGAAAGCTTCCCAGAGCCGATGGGCAGCCGCTGGATGGCCTGGCAGGTGGAATACCCGGCCAGTCGCGCCACCACTCAAGAGGTGGAGACAGAGATCCGCCTGGCTCAGGAGGACGTGGCGGGCATCGTGCCCCTGGCCATGGTGAGTGATGCCACTTCCAGCTCAGTGCAGTGCCCAAAACATATAAATGGCTGGACTCATTACCCTGGATGGGTGTAGTAGATGCTGCTAATATGGAGCACCATATTGTAAATTCACACCAAGAATCAACATTTGCATGTGTTTGCACGAAAAGAAAGAAATGCATTGCAAAGACTTTTTGCTCTATTAGTTATAACCAGGATATCAGTATAATTATGATTGGGTCAGATTTAAAAAAAAAAAAAAGATTGGATTCAAAGTATTAATAAAAGATTGGTGCAGCAAGGAGAATGCATTCGCATTATACAGAGTGACATTAATTTAGCTGATGCTGAAAAATCTTTGATAATAGTATGTTTATATCAGTGATGCCATCCCAGGGGGAAGAGCACGTGAAATTATTCAAAATCTTTTCTCTGTCCAGTCTGTTGCTGTCAGACATGACAGAATTTAATTTTAACATGAGAGTTTGCTTAAATTCAGCTTTTGAGGAATGGCCTTCCTCTCATCTCAGTGCGATCCCTATTTAAGATCCTAAAAAATACTCATTTTCTCTCACTGCTCCCTCACTCTTTATTTGACTGTCATAATCAGCTTTTGAGATAACAGTGAGAACGAAAGGAAAACTTGATTGGTTTATAAATGGGCTTGTGAAATGTAAGAACTTTGTTTCATTGATCCAAATTGAGGCTTTACCTCCCTGTTTTTCTTGTGCTTCTCCTGTTTTTTTCATCAAACTGGACAGGATGATTAATCCTGGACTGATTTCATTCGTTTTGCTCTTTATTTCTCCAAAGGGGAAGCTTGGGAGAAACAGTTTAGAAATTAGTAATCTCCATATATATGAAGATGATTTGTTTTGTAATGAGACAGAAAAACCAGGCTATAGTGAGCAGGATTTTTTCTTTTTCCTCTGGGATGCTTCGAATAATGCGTCACAGACAGTTGCTCCTCAACTGGGGTGGAAATTAACAGTATTATTGAAGCATTTTATTTTCCTTTTCCAGCTTTATATTTGACGCTTCATTACATTTCACAGAGAATTATTACGCTTTCTAATCAACTGCATGTATCCGACAACAGTAGCTTAGTTCTCTGTTTCAGGTTTTTGTATATACAAAAAGTTAAACACATGTTTCAATAAAAAACCTTTATATTTAATAAGCTATTAAGCTATTCTGCATAATAGGCACTTTAACTTTTAATTCTTTAAATATATTTTAGTGATAATACAGATAACTGCATTTACTCGATTCTGTTTTTTAACTTTTTCTTTGTAGTGTACCTGCTTTAACTTTGCTAAAGGACTTCTAAACTTCTTCCATGACTGTTGTTTTGACAGAGAAAGCAGAGGCAATGATGTTTGCTCTGTGCTCACAAAGTGTGTTTAGGAGCAGGGCAAGAAGAGAGCATCTGTAGCTCCCAGCAGGCCTCAGTTGGAGTCTCGAGGCTGGCTCTGGCCCGAGGGTTCGCCCGGAGCTGTGTGTCTCCCTCAGCGAGGCGCAGGTAGTCGGCTGTGTTGCTCCTCCCTCGTCGAGGTTCGTGCAAGGAGCATTTCGTGCATCTTTGTAGCTTTGTTCAGCGACCCGGAGAACACGGTTTCTGATTTAGATCAAGAGCGTTCAAGTGAATAAATGAGTGAAATCAGTTGTGTTGACAAAAGAGAAAGACATAGTGTCACAACGGTGCTGATTACTAAAGCAGAGATTGCGTTTGTTTCTGATTCGGTGCTTCTGATCTGCATGATACAGACCTGACTGCTTTGTCATTGTTATTCTGTAAGTATTGCCTGTAGCTGCGTAGATGATAGATGCCTGTGGGTGGCTGTTCCAAGATTCAGAGGAATTCGAGGCATCCTCACTCCCAGATCCAGTCTTGGGATAATTGAAGTTATGTTTTTAATGCTTCAGTATTGCTAGAGTTCCCTCTCTCGCGCCCTTTTTTCATGTCGCTGATGCATGAACAGTGCATCTTCCTTACTCTAGGAAAACATGACTTCTAGTGACATAAACTACAAAGATGATTTGCATGATTACTTTGCAAAAGCCTGTGCTTGTAAAAAAAGAGACCCAAGCAGAGATTTTGCACCCGCTAGCTCGGTGAACGCACTGTAAATAAAATCTTTATTTGTATTATCTGATTGTATTTAGCTGTTGTGCAAGGTCGTATTCTTGGCAGCATTGCCTTTATTGTTTTTGTAAAATGAAGTATGTGAATGAGTGCACAAGCCTGCAGACACATCCCTGCATTTTCACTCCACCCATTGCACACAGAGGAAGGTTTTCACTGCTAAGTATAAATCACACAACATTTTATCACCGTGACAAAATGCATCTCAATTAACCAAATATTGCAATTATTTGCTGAACTTATAGACCGAAGCCTTAAAGATCGCTAAGATGTTATGTGTCCCATAAAAAAGATGATGCACTGTCTCTTCATTTGTGTGTGTGTGGCCTGTATGCACTGAAAGGCTTGATTTTCGTTTTCCTTACCTTGATTTTCTAATCTGCTCAGAGGGCTTGTCAGTGAGTCAGTGAAGCAGCTGCTATCATGTGTGAGTGTGTGGATACAGTATATAAAAAAGGACTGGGTTCACTGATCAGCCTATACCTTTGATACTAACATTTCTAACATTTTCATCATCAGAAATTAATTTTAAAATTTCTTTTGGGGACTTTTTTTTTTCTTCAAAATTTCATTTTATTTGGGTTCAGCACAAGACTGCACACATATTCTCTTTGCTTTGCTATTTCATTTTCCTCCATGACAACAGCCAAAGGTGCACACTGACTCCAGCCACCCCAGTGGTGCAGTACTTAACACATAACGCAAATAGATGGAGATACATTCAGAACTCATTAACTCTCATTAACTATATTTCTCTGTCCCCCTTTTTTCCTCCACCTGCACACCCACACATACACACAGGCACGTAAGGCTTTTTGCAATCTGCATGCACCAGTATGAGAAAAGCACACAAGCGAGAAAGAGGAAGGCTGAATTAGATTACTTGGGATCACTGTGGCATGAAAAAGCCCAGAGATAAGTTCCTCACCCTCCTCCCTGCTACACTCTTCGCTGATAGAAAAGAGGAAGCAAGGTAATGTAAGAGCAATGCCGTCAAGCCCCCTTTACACACGCACACACCTGCAGGTGTGTCACCATCACCATTTTGCCTCCGAAAGGGAAAACAAAATCTAATATCAAAACAAAACTGGTCTCTGCACATGGAACTGAAGTTGCCATTTTCACAAAAATGGAAAACGTGGAGCAGAAGTAGACTTTAATGGTATGTGGGCTGCCCTAATGCTGCCAAAGCAGCATGGGCAAGGAATATCTGAGAGGGTATTATGATGTTCAGGAGGCCTCTATGGATTATGCCTAATTCTGGGGCTTTCCGCTCCTTTCCAATCTACTGCCCACTACCCCTCTGCTTGATCCCGAGTTTTCAGCTGCTAGCCGGCTGCCTGCTAGCTTGCTCTCTAATCTAGCCAACCAACACCCCATGTGTTAGGTTCGGTCTGCTTCATCTTTAGCCAGGTACTCCTAAGCTACTCTTAGTACTAGCCACATCCACCCTTTCACACACACTTTTATTCTGTGCCTTGAAGTGTGTGTTTGTGTGTGTGTTTTTCCTAACACTTGTGCATGCACTCAGACTCACACTGCATCTGGGGCAATTTGGGGTTCAGTACTCGACTGGTAGATGACCTCCTCTACCTCCTGACCCACAGCTGGGCCTTACTTTTTCATCTCAGATTCCTGGGAGTCATATTTTTTGGGACTGAGCTTACTTTCAAGATGATTTCTCAATAAAAAGTAAATGTCAGAACTCTCTTTGCCAGAAGTAAGATCGGCTTCCTGGTCTTACTTCTGGTCAGAAACACAGAACAGTTTGTTTGATCACCTTTATGGATGACATTCCTAGATCAGCTGATGCCAAGTTGAGCCTGAGTTACTCACTACTATCTCTGTTGCTAATCTTCTTCCTGGTTCAGTCAATGTCTCTTCTGTTCATTCACTGTTCTTTCCTGTCTCTTCCTGGTTTGGGTGAAACCTGTTTTTTGACTGATGTCACATATAGTCCCAAGTCTTTATTCAGGTCAGTCAATCCAGCCTTCTTTAGGCTCATGTTAAAACTGTCCTGTGTGTACAGGTCTGTTGGCCCTGCCAGTCTGACCTCTTCCGTTGCTTCTTACTATAATAGTGATACAGAAGCTCTTCTAAGAATTGGGACCACAGGGTGCAGTTTTGCTCGATAAAAACATCCATAATCCCACCAGTTATCCTTCTGTTGACTGCTTTTATTAAGCCGCAGCATCTCAGGAACATCACACTGTTTTGCAGATGTTCTGATCCAGTCACCTAGCCATCACAATTTGTAACTTGTCCAATTTGCAACCTTTCCAAGTCACTTTAATCTCTATTGGCTTGCCCGGTTTTCTTCCTTCCAAGAACTGACTGTTATTGCCCAAAATATCCCATGTACTGTCTTCTGTTCTGACATTAAATTGTTCTTTTCTCCTTCTCTGAGCACACAGCATCAACTAAAGGATACTTGGGTGAATGTATCAAGGAGTTTAACAGTTTAAATTATCTAACAGAAAGATTATGGTAGGCTTATTCAGTTTCTCATTGTCTCAAAACTAATTGTTAATGTTTATACACTTACATGCTCTTACATCTATCAGAAACACTGATACTCCTTCACAGTACAAACCTGACAACTGACCAAATTTTATATATAGTTGCGTTTTTAAAGGCTCAGCCAGAAATTTTTTTTAGGTTATTTAATAGAAAATGCAAGCTGTACAAAAATATACATAGAATAATGTTTCATTACATCTTCCAATAAACTGATGCATTCTCATAAACCCATAATTAATCTATTAAAAATACACAGAAGATTGTTTGCTGTTTGTGTAAGCTGCCATGATCCCCCACCATATTTGAGTACAGGACTTCTCCGTGATCACATTTATAATACGTCAAAGACAAAGAAAAAAAAAGTCGTAGGCTTCCACGTGCTGCAAAGGGATATTTATATTCATGCCAGTCTTAACATATGAAGGATCATACTGTGCTTTTGTTTTATCATCACAGAAGGGGTTCGCTTCACCAAAGAAGCTAAAATCCAAAGGAAAGCAACGATGCCACTGGCATCTTAGTAAAATATCATCCACTTCCTCCCCACTTAGGACCTCATCTGTTAAACTGAAATTATGACTCTAACACACAAAAACATACATAAACATGCTAATTTATTCCTGTTTTTGCCGCAGTTACCTGTCGTGTCCCTGTCATCACAAAAAGAGCTGGCTATACAACAACACCTGAACATAAGCTAGCATTATGCTAGCTTATGTAGGCTAAAAAAAATCTGACTTTTCCTTCTACAAACAGTTTGATTACATTCTCACACTGTTTGAGAGTTTATTTGCTAAGCATCACAGTCTAGCGCTAGACTGTGGGTGCAATGGCGCACTTTAAAGAAAGTTTTACTAATGCTGGCAAACACCCGCTAACAGAGGCTAACAGTAGCTAACGGCACAAAAACAGCAGCATTTGCCAACAGTTGAGCATCTCCTCAACTGAACTGAAATGAGCTTCTCCTACTCACTGACTCATATCGGACTCCTTTCACAGAGTCTTACAGTCTCTTCCAGAATAAATAAAAGTGGGTGCTTTTCACCTGGCATTGACAGCTGGGATAAACAGTGGACTGACAGCCGTCCACTGATAGGGAAAAGCTCCAGGACGGATCCAGATCCCAGCCAACAGTAGTAGAAACACGCCTGTCAACTTATAAACTACATTCTAAAATTAACTTTTTTTATACTCTTGGGTGATTTAAACATGTTTTTCCTATACCAGCCATTGTTGCTATGGTATGCACTTGATTATGCAACTGGGAGAACTAAGCAAACAGAACTCAGTTGACTGCAGTGAAAATTTTAGACCCTGCAAATTTAGGGTATATAAAATTTTGTGTCACAGAAATATAAAAATGTGACTTGCTGGAGCTCCAGGTAGCCAAACCACTAGCTTTTTATTCACTCATTTATTTGCATTTGTCTTTCTCTATTATGGCTATTGTTGTAATTTGTTTAAGGTAATCGTGCTTAATGATCAGTAATGTTGACATGGCATCAAAGTTATAGGTAATATGGAAAAAATGGAAAAACAACTGCATAGAAGAGCAGAAGCAGCGGATGGTAGACAAACGCAATCACAGAGGGCAATTTTCCAAACTTCATAGAGCATGCTGAAGGCATCTGTTGACACAACAGCTTCTCTAGAAAGTGTTTTTCATCTGTAATTAGCTCTAATTAGTCTAATAAGCTAGAGTGAATTTTGTCACTCGTACTTTAAAAACTGCTCTAATTGTGTTTTGAGCAGAAATCTCATAAACTCAATGCAGATCCATAACTGACCACGTCTCTAAAGGTTATAACGTAATAAAGCTAATGAGTATTAGTAATGGGAAGCTGATTTTTGGTTTGATCGCATTTATGGTCTATTACTCCAGCGGCTCCTCAGACCCATTCCCTCCCCATTTACGGCGTGTTCTAAATTATTGCGCCCTTGCTTGAAGTGATTATTATAAAAAGCTCCTTTTATTTCATTACCCCAGCCAAGTGAATGGCTCTGCTATGGGTGACGCTTCTGGGAAAGCACTGACATCGTTTTGAAAGATGAGCGCTCCTTTTTCTGCTCTCTTTGAAGAGGGCTCCTCCTGTGTGTTGTCACAGATCCACCTGCACTGGGAGGGCTTAGAGCGCTGCTCTCCACTTTGTCACCAATTTCAAACCGTGAAGCAGGAGTTCTGCAAATGCAGCAATTATTTCAAAAGACGAAAATGAAAAGAGTACTCAAAAGTTTCCGTCAGTTTAGAGCGAGGGAAGGCTTCTGAACTCCCTCTGTCGACTGTAATACCACTGTGGCTGTCCTAGCTTGTCTCCTCTCCCCCTACTTTTAGATGCTTTCTTCTTTTTTGAGACCTCTTTCCACTCTGTATTTTTCTCCTGTTTGCTCCAGATGAGCATAAATTTATTTAATAACAATGCAGATTAATTGCCTCCCTTCTCAACCTCCGCCTCCTTAATGCGGGCATCCTCCATTTCAGTAAAAGTGTGAAAAAGCTTTGTGGTTTTTTTTCTGTCATCTTGAGATGGATTTTAAGGGCAGTAATTGGATGCCTGAGCAGATTCCCCTGCACAGTAGGAGGCTGGTCCATTATCTTTTACCATCGTAAAGTAATGTGCTCCTGTCCAGGCTACCCTCATCATCATTACCCATGCTGTGGATGCCCGGTGATGGAGAGGGAGCGGGAGGACAGGGCATACATCATATCTGGACTCATCAGTCTTCCTATTCCAGCCGAGACACCAAACTGTGCTCACTCACACGAGCATTCTCAGGCATAGAGATGAGGAGAAATGAAAGAAGCCGTTAGCATTCACGTACTGCTTCGATGTATTGTTAACCAATACATCATCACCCCGGCCCTCTCTGGCCACTTCTGCTCTCGCATGATAAAGTCATCTATCAGCATCTTCCAACCAATGTTTTATTTTACTCCTTTCTATTCCATTCCCTCTGTTGCAATGCATATCTTTTCTCTACCAGGCAAGTGAAATCTGGAGTGCCATTCATCAAACATATAGTTAGACATAGAGACATGAGCACTTACATCCCAGCTAATCCTGCAGAAACGCATCAAGGGCACTGGTAAAATCATGCAAGCTGTGTATTACACAATCATGCATTGTACAGTTTTCACAACCACCTTCCCTCAAAACCCATCCCACCTCCCAAAAATCTGATTTTGGTCTACTTAGCAACTTTATTCCACTACAGCCAAGCCTGTGTTGGATACCCCTGCTGTTTTAATGAAACATTGCATTTTTTACCCCATCTCATGAGTCATGCAGTTTGCAATAAAGAGCTGATGGATGGATGCACCCCAAGCAAACAGTCCATTAGCATCTACTACAGCTTAGAGGCTGATGATGAAGTGGTAGCACTAATTGAGGCTGCTGCCGTATGCACGTGGCATACTACATGTAATGCTAATTAGGACGGACGATTGTGACAAATGCTTTTCTAAACCACAACATGATCTGAGTACTCGAGACTGCGTGCCTAAACATTTTCTACGTGCCTTTGCTCCTTTGTCATCGCAGGATGTAAAATGCTCTCGGAAGGGATTGACACCCCATAACTGCACTTACGGCGAGAAGTGAGTGGGTGAACAATCACCTTTTCACTGCACCACTGCACACAAACGAGCACACACACTGAGGTTTTTATGGCAAAGCCATTGTCACTTGGATAGACTTTAAACTCTTTTTATTAAACAGAGAACAAACATTATAGGTGAACAGGATGATACCTCTCAAAGCTTGCTCATTACAGTAACATTTGCAAATTAGCGGGTCACCATTAAGACAGCTAACCTTTCCGCTGCGGTTTGGAAAGCTTCTCTACAAGTCAGGTCAGAGGACTTGTTTACTGTGCCACTGCAGATCTCGGAAGATGGCCTCCGAAGCGTTGCATAATTCATGCATAAAACACCGCATTTGTGCACAGCCTTATTTTCCAGCACCTACAGAAAATGGCCAGGACCTGCACCGCCCTGTGGAACCACTTATAGTTCTGTTTTTCTAATAGATTGCGCTGAACCTAAATCGCTTCCGCTGCAGACCTCTCTATCCTGACTTTGCCAAGTTGAGCTGAAAAAAAAAAGTTTGTTCAGCTCAAAAAAGAAGAAACGCAGGGATGACGCGAAGGGCAGGATGCAGACTGACAGATCAATTTCAGAGTGACATGTGTCCATATCTCACATCTCCCCATGATTGTTAACATCCTACTTCACATTCCGGTCCAGTTCTATTCACTCTGACTTTAAATCCTTACCCACTGAGGTTTGAAAGGAATGTGTGTATTTTTTTAGCAGTAATGGACTCTCCAATAGAGCTGACCTTTGTGCCTGTTGAGAGAGGTCTGTGTCCAGAGGGCAGCTAAGCCAGGCTAAGCCAAGCTAAGCTGGCAGTATGGATCTCGATCAGAGACGGGTGAAGAAATCAGACAGAGATCAAGAGGTCATCCCCCTACAGGCATGGCTGGCCGTTGCTGAAGAACTCTTCATCGATCGGCTGTGTGTGATAGATATCGGGCTGAAATTGAGCAGACTGGCGCAGGCGGGGTTGTTTCCCTGCCTTCTGGCCTCTGGGCTCTTGCACAATGGGCAAACAGCAGGGGCACGCACGAGGTGTACCGGAGCCAGCATCACTCAAAGCACCCACCGGCTACCTCCCCTGAGCCCCTGCAGCTTTCGCGCTCATCTCTAGGCGAGCTCAGAGCTGATTGTGTCCATGGTGGCTGACCTTGATTCTGGGTTCTGACTGTTATGGAAATTCGCCAGGGACGTCTTCGCCTCCCTTCTGACCCACTGATCTAGATGTATTATAGGTATAGTATTCATGAGAACTGCAAGAGGATTCGTCCCATAAACTTAAAATGCAGAGCTTCTGCAGGCAGCCATGTTTTATTCACAAGCTCCCTTTCTCAGCAAGGGTGGCAATTCGGGGCCAACGGGCTCTTGAGGATGGCTCCGTCCTTTTAGGAGCCGTCCTCAATTATCCATGTATATTTAATTTTGCAAGCACAGACACTAATAAGTCTGTTAATGTATTTTCATGGACAGGCAGGTTTACAGATTGCCTGAAGATGAATAGATGCAGCACAGAGTTTTATAATTGAATGCCCGTTCACTATGTCGTATTAAACTTAAAATGTCTCCCTTTGTAATGCGTTTGTGTAATTTTGTTTTCTTCTTTAGATCTTATGACATTAACCAAAGCACACGCACTGCAGACAGTTATTTATATTGTTAATAATCCACACAGGCTAAGGAATGAGGCACAAATAAAGCAATCATCTGTGGAGAGATTTAGCCTGTCTACAGCATGTCATTGTGACACTTCCACATCGTCAGAGTTTACCCATAACTTATGTGCACTCATAAATAATTTACATTTGAGAGCAAGTCAGCGTGACTAAAAGATCAATACTGTCCATAAATGGTTGTGCGAATCCTCTTGCATAACTGTGCAAGCAGATTAAACGAGAGGAGTTCTTCATACATCACTGGTTGCCCTTCTTTTGAAGGGTGTGAGGGCAAAAAGACAATAAAGAACAGAAGGAAGATGATTTATTCTTTTACTTCACTAAGAGGCACCTCAGTCAAGGACCCGACTATCTAAATGGTTATATAGTCAGATTTAGACGGAAGAGGCTCAGAGGGACTTCAAAGAGTCGGAGCAGCAACAAGGATTCAGCTGAAGAATTCACCAAATAATGAATATTTTAATAACTTGAAATGGCTTTATTCACTGTATAGTCAATTATCACAATCAGTTTATTTTTTTGACAGTACATATGAAACATAAGAAACTGCGGCCATTAAAGGCTCACCACAGTATAAAAAGTGTAATAGTGGGTAAAGAGTAGCATTATTTACCATTTTCGAAAATGTCCACAACAGACCAGAACTTAATTTCTTATTTTCCTGATTTTAAATGATTAAACCAAAAAGCACGTAACTTGTTTTCATTGTGGTATTTGATAAATGGTAAACTTTTGCTGTAATCGGTGCATACAGCACATCTTAGTTCTCCCATGATGTTGTGAAGGGGGTAGAAATGGAATGGATGTACTGTATATAAGCAGAATAAAGCTGTTACCTTACCAAAGCTGCATATGAAAATGCAAAAATGCATTCAGAGAGCCTACTAGACCCCTGGTACCAGCTGCATCTATGTTAGAATAGCCCCGGTAAGCATATGGAGTATCGTATTTCCACTAGTGAGAATGTGCCGTTGTGCTACACTGTGCAGAGAGCAACAGCAGACAGTGTCCTGACTTGATTCTGCCGACATAGTTCAGAGTTCATGTGTGAAAACAGCTTAAAAGCTTAAAAACGCTGGACTGTAATGCTTATATTGTACAACTGTTTGAATATTACTAGGCAATAATTAGTCAGCTGCTAGAGAAACAGCTGACTAATTATGGATGTTCACAGTGATTATGAAGTACATATGAAACAGCTGATGCTAATCAGTTGCCTCTTTTCCTACCGAGGCAGTGACGGTGCATTTTAAAGGGAAAAAACGGCACAAGCCCCAGTATACACTCTTGCACGCATTGACACCTTTCATGGCTTATTTCTATTCTGTACTTTAAAAGGGAAAAAGGTACCCTTTCTTTGATGTCTCTTAATTATTGACTGAGGTATCTACAAAAGTGGCCCCCTTAACAGTACATTTTATTCTGAGGTGCCAGTTCATCCATGTCCATGTCCTCATTACATCTCCTTTTAAGCTGAACAGATCAAGTATCAAAGCAGCCATCAAGTTAATCTTCTCTCTGCCAGCCACAGCCCACAGTAATGAGCAGATCAGATCTCTGACCGGCATGTACCCCAGACAGGGCACTGCTACTGAAAGGCGGTTAGATGTCTTTTAGGAGGCAGTGAGGGTTGACCGCCAAGCAGAGATGGGCTGCGTAGCGCAGCCACCTTTATCCCATCAGCTGGGAGGAGACAAGGAAGAGGGGGAAATGAAGGCAGGAGAGTAACTTGTTCTTACTTGGAGAAGTAAAAGTGGGATGAAAAGAGAACGATGCAAGGGAGAAAGAGAGAGAGAGAGAGAGAGACCCTCATTAAAAGGCACTGTGTTGGCTTCACAATCATCCCACCACTTCAATGCGCTGTCATGCAGTGATGTATCGCTCTGCATGGCGCTACCAAGGCCTTTATTCCCACTCTCCTCCATGTTTCTCTCTTCTAGCCAATTAAACGCCCACTAGAATGGAGGGGAGGAAGTGCCACATTGAGCATTGCACAATGTGGAGAGAGAAAGCTGATGAAAGGACATGTCTCTTTTAGTCTGCTTAATAGCTCCAGGACACTGTCTGAGTGGCGTTTAATGTCTACAGCATATTCGCCGTTCCTGTTGTCCCATTTCAGTTTCCTCACACGTACGTATACTTTATCACCAAGGGATGAAAATGTTTATCACAACTATGAATATTTCATTCACTGTAGTTAAGCTGACTATTGGCAGGCATCACAGCTGTCTTAATGCACCTGCTCTTGAAATGACATGAAAGATCATAAAGAGGCTCACGTCCAATGATGAGTCATCAGTCAAACCAAAACACCAGATTAGGTGTTTTGGCTCGTAGGATTTTTCAATGCTGATGTCTTTTTCTTTCTTTTATTTGCCTTTTTGTTTTATCTTGGCATCCTGCTGGCTTCAGGACAGCCACACTGACGTGGGGGTTGACACAAACAGGTGCACACGCTAAGCATTTACACTGTATTTACCACACTCTCCTCTGTCTGCCGCGCTATGAATAATGCAGGCCCTAAAATCCTCAACTCGACAATGTGTTTGACCTGTTCATTTGTAGCTGCAGCGCGGATGGCGGGGTCAGAATATGGATGTGTTAGCGCCGGGCTGAAGCAGAAGTTAATCGCAACACCGGGACGGGACGGGCTTTGCTGCTTCTCATGCTGCCTGTGTCACTCAGGCTGACACCATAAATCTCACTTATTTTCAGATCCAAGTGAGACACGGGCAGAAATTACGGCCCAGAGCACATTACCAGCCTCAGCTGCGTGCTGAATGCTAACAGAGAGATCCTTGATAAAGCAGACAGGCAGTTCTCCTGCACCTTATTGGACAAAAAAGAATCCCATGTATTAGACTTGAGGGGCCAGACTGGCTCGCAAGTAAAGCACAAACACCGGCGTCAACAGGTGAGATGCAAACTAACATTCAACCCACATACTTAGAGGGGTCTGTAAAGGTATCGGCTGAAAATCTATATAATGCACACAGAGGTGAAGGACACCACCGTTCAAACCCGAGAACATCTCGATTGGTACAACAGTTTCGGGCCAGTTCTCATTTTTATTACTGCTTCGCATGAAGGAATAAAAAGTACTCCGTTTTTATTACATGTGTGTGTCATTTTCAGATGCATGCTGCACATCACTGTTCTAAGCCAATGTTCACTGGAGATGGTGTTTCAGGTGTGACTAAGCTATAGCATCTTTGCCTGGCTGTCATCATGAGGATCTGTTTTGTTAAGGGTCTTTATAAGAAAGCCTAGTATCTTTTCTTTCTCCCCGTAAGGCCGCCTAAAGAAATAATATCATCTGATAAAGATAATGCCTACTCTCCATTTAAAGGCGACACTGACATATGACATATAAACACAGAATATCCTTAACTGTACGTTTTGATCACAAGTCAGTAGCCGTGCTGAGGACGTTGCAGTTACTGTATGTCACATATCGTTCTCTGCATGGCGCGTCATTTCTCCCGATAAAAACATTGTTTGTCACGGCTCATCTTAGGCCTTGTTATTCTTGTAACAACAGATCATAAATCGTAAATAATTTAAAAGATAACATAGTGGCAATACTGCATTTTGACGTGATGTGTTAATTTGTTAGAGTTGTAATCTGCTGCATTCAGTACAAAGGAAGCTCGCTTCATGACACAACACAGAAACCAATTATTTTATAGCGTGTCTTATCTCCTGTTCAGCCAATTTCACATTAAATGCAATACGTATTTGGTCCTATCAAAGGCTGCTGTTTTCTCCCGCTGTTTCTGATACGACGCAGAGGAGGCCTTCGGAAAAATCTTTACATGCTAAAAGTAGCACTGGTATTATAAATGGCACATTAAGAACTATCAAAATAAAGCTTGCATCTCAAAGACCAGCCTGATCTATAGTAAGAACACGTGCATTTTTTTTCTAGTTTCACAGGCCCATATTTCATGGTGTCTTCAGTCACACTTTTTTAACCTGCTGATGTTCACCACTGGTCTCTATTATGTGTTTAATTGCGCTGTCTATGTCCGAGCGCGCGGACCGCTGATGCATCACTGTGCGATCCCGCTGTGGCTTATTACTGCCAGGCTTCGCTCTCTACAGCTCTCGGCCCGCTGGGTCATATCCAGCTGCTGTAATCTAACATTAGCGCCAGCTTTCACCAGGTCCCCACCATTTACCCTATCATATATTATAGATGACCCTCTGAAAATGGAGGAATCCCAGCAGACGTGGAATTAATTTACAGCATTCCTCGGTTTTAAGACGAATTGAATCAAAGTCAGTGGCACAGCAAGAGAAGGGTTTATATTGCTATATAACACTGTCACAGTCTATAAAATTGTAATGAAATGCCATTTGAAGATTAAGTGGGGTTTTTTGTGATTCATCGGTATCTCTTGGCTCAGCTAATAATCATTTCACTCCAAAGCTGAATGATGCTACAAATGACCAGCCTTACAAACGACGAGCTTTCTTTCAATCAAACTTAATCCTCCTTTTCTTTTCTTTTTTTCTTTTTCTTTGAATGAGTTCCATTGGAAAGCTCACAAACAAGTCTTTGGAAAGCGAGTGCACGGCTCTTGTGTACTTCCCCGGTGACTGTGGAATACATATGAATATGGACAGGAAGTCAGACACTGTAGATTGGTCCTGTCTGTGGCTGTCAGGTTTAGCAATAAAACACTAAACAAATGTGACGTTTAATTCAACAGGCATCACTCCAGAGGAAGATTTCTCTGTTAAAAGGGGGGGAAAAAATAGTAGGAAAACATCTTCAGTGCTGGCAAAGCTTCAATACAGAGGGGACAGAAAAAGATGCCTTGGGGTTCTCGCCTATTGAAATCAAGGAAATCTGAGCTTTTGTGAGGATGTCTCTTTAGCAGAATGAAAACATCTTGAAAATAGAGACTTTTGTCATGCTTCACAATTAGCTGAAGTCCCCTCAGTTCACCAGGCGCAATATATGCGTGCTGTACACTATAACTATTGAAAAGTACACTTTGACCTTAGTAGCGGCTATTTACTGTGGCGCCCAGGGTTCTGTAGCAATTTGTATAATTGAAGTGCAATTTCTTTGGGCTGAATAGGCAGAAGAGACAATCCAATGTGCTTTGGTGACTTCAGAGAGAAAAAAGTTAACTCAGACTTATCTTAATTGGTCCCGATTATCTTCTGTGACAATGCTGGTGTGTGTATGTGTGTATGTGTGACTGCGTGCGTCTGTGTGTGTCTGTAATGAAAGGTTAAGATTTCTGTTCAGAGTAATGAAGCTGTGCCAGTGGACTTAAAGGACCAGGGCTGTCTGATCACTGAGGTCATTTACTGGAACGATCTCTACTGCAGTCCAGGGGCAAATTGGAGCATTTGGTATTTCTTTTTTTCACATAGACTCTAGTTAAGTGAGATTGGGCAGTAAGTGCCAATTTATACATAATGGAACTGACTAGTGTTGGCAGGTTAAGTTTCACTTTGACTTTTATGAAAAACATTGTAGGTAAGGCAAGGTAAAGATAAAGGATAAGATAAGATAAGATAAGATGTCCATCAGTTATTAGTCTGAAGGTTTATCCACAAATGATTAACTTTCATTTCTAAGCTGTTACTTTCTAACCGTTTCTTTGCTTTGATCTCTGTCTTCCTTTTATATCTTCAGGACTCTGAGATTCTGAACACCGCTGTATTGACTGGAAAGACGGTGGCTGTTCCTGTAAAGGTGGTGACTGTTGGAACTGACGCCTCTGTTACTGACATCTCTGAAGCGGTGACATGTCGCTCAACAGACGAAGACGTGGTCAAGGTCAGTAAGATCAACTTCTGAAAAGAGGGGGGGAAAAAAGACTCCCGCAATCTCTGCTCTCGCATAAACACCGTGGCATCGCATGCTTCAGATAGGTTTCTGTTGATGTTTTTCAAAGAGTGACATTTTATTTATTTATTTTTACATGAGCTGCTACAGCGCAGTGCAGTACCAAGGTGATGCCCTGTGCAAATATGACTTTAGATATATAGGCGCAGTACTAGTATGTAAAGAGTTTAGATTCTTAAGTAATGTTGTGTATGTGTCAACTCTTCGGTTTTAGTTCAGTTTGGTTTCATTTAGTTTCCAGAGTGGGTTTTATTGGTTCAGTTTGGTTTTTACTGTTTGAAAAAGTGTAGTTTTCTTTAGTTTTCATTATTTTCTGTGTTAGTTTTACTATTTTATTATTATTTTATGAAAGGCATATGTCAAAAGCAAGATTTACAATAAAAACACAGAACTTGCTGAAAGCAGTTGACTCCCGGTCTTGTAGACATCCATCAAAGTCTCATTAGGCAAGCTGTAATAAAATATTTTATGAAACTAACAATTTGGGCATATTTTATTTTATTTTATTTTTGTTAGGTTTTCAACTTAACAACATCATTTTTTGTAGTTCTTTACTTTTAGGACTAGTTTTTATTTTTATATTAGTTAACAAGATTTTGTTTTTCAAATTTTATTTTATTTTAGTTATCTATAATATAACCTTTATGTGTGGATATACCGGCAAAATATGTTTAAATGATTAATAGTTGATCTGTTAAATGTGAACAGCATGTAATCTAAATTAACCCACATATGAGCCCGTGTAATTATATTAAAGATAAGGTAGGTAGTGCATTTTTTATAGGAAGTGTTGAAATGATGTTTAGTACATTTAGCACACATGCACCCTGAAGAAAATAAAAACAAACACTGGAAAACAACATGAAAGAGCATGTTTGATATGCAGTGACTACTGACAACTTTTTCTTTATACGGTCCCTTTTAAACCTGCAGCGTGAGACCAAAAAACAAAAAAGTGTAAAAGTGGCTTTGCTACGCAAACAAAGGAAGTCACTCTGAGACAGGATCCAAGAGACTCAATGCAAACCCAAAGAAGAAACAGTCACATCAGTCAGCACCCCCACGGCTCATTTGGATGAGTGTGCAGGCCCGTGTACAGAAGCTTTGGCCCTTCCTGCAGTGTCTTGGTTAGATTCTGCCTGAGGCTCTTTGCTGCATGTCATCTCTCCTTTAATTGTCCCACTATTTTTTCTGCCTCCACTGGCTCTATCCAAAAAGCCCCACAATGAAAAGGCCTTTGGTCTGTTTCCATTTCTAAATGGCTGTGATGTTAGTTTATATCAAAAAAACACCACATTGCTGGGTCATGTTTCCTGTTAAATGCTGTCACGATTCACCTTGAAGATTAGGGGAATCGACTAATGTAAGTACGCTGAAAAGCAACAATGAGACAAAAATCAAAAGCTATAGTAGAGGAGAACATTTACCACAATTGATCATCTTAAATTGTCTTAAGTGTGTCCTGGAGGATGATTAGGTGGAGAAGGATGCTTCTTCTTTAAAAACAAAAAGGCCCACCTGCAGCATACTTACTGTTGCTCACTCAGGAAGGCTTTTTTGCTAATCATAGCCTGTGATCGTATACATAAAGGTGACAGATTGTGACCTGGACGATTAGGATTAAATAAACACAGAGTGACATTAACATAGAACAGTGAATCACATCACATGAAATGGTGCTTCCACTTACTCCAGCCTCCTAAATTACAGTAAATTATAAAGAAATACCAGCTTACGTGCTTTTTCTTTAAACCTCTTTGGGAATTTGTGCAGTTTACACTAATTTGGTCTGTGTAGGAAGAAATAAGGCTGTGTCTGTGCTTATTCTGGATTATCATGTTGACAGCTACATTTAAGGCTCATGCAAAGCTCACCATATGAGCTGCATTTACTGTGTGTGAATGTATGGGAAGCCAGTATGGACCTTTTCTACTTCATACCTGCTCTGCTCCATGTAGCCACAGTCATTAAAATGTTTTTGGCCAGAGAGCAAGCTCTTCTATTGGCTGTGTTGTCAGATTGAGGCAATTTTGATATCTCATTTGTGTCATTGTCCTCTTTTTTCACTTAGTTTGCCTACATCACCTTATACATGTTCACACAATCCAAAACAAGTGTCTTGTGACCTCTGGCTCAGATCCAGCACTCTTCCAAAGAAAGCCAAGTTTCTTGTAGAAGGCATATTTTTGTTTTCCAGTTGCCTCCTTAGCTCATATTCACCTTCCAACCAAAGCCATAGGAGTGATAGCTTCTGCAATAATGTTGATTAACAAGTTCTTCTTTCTTCAGGTTGCCTCCACTGGCTGTGGTTACCCATGGTTTACTTCATAAATCCATATCCATGTAAAAGATTTCATTTTTCTCTTAGTGCCAATCACAGCCTTTGATGTGTCACATTTTCATAAATATCACCCCTGGGCAACTGTGCAAGTTCATTGGATGTCCCTTTGACAAAAGCTTTTTAAGGGTATAGAACTTACCTCTGTGTGAAGAAAGTACTGATACAGCAAAACAACAATTCATTCATAACATTCGTAACATTAATAACTTGGAGCTCTCTCTTCTCAGCGTTAAACAATTTCTTGTTTCAGAACTGACCTCTGATTTCTAGTCAGAAAAGATGTGCGGTATTTCAGCGGCTCGCACAGATGGAAGAGTAGTTGAAATAACAACAACAACACACACATTCATGAAATTGCAGGGAAAATCTTCCATCTTCACATTAGCCATGAAGGTCGTGTTATGAGCGAGCTCCTGCAACTCCTGCTATCGACGCGCAGCATAGTCATTAGAAACCTCGCTATGTGCAAACTCTTTCCTTGCACTGAAGTGAGCGCTGAATCTTATGCAGAGAAGTCTGAGCAGCTTAATTGCTTCTGTCAAACCGGCTCTGTGTACAAGCCAGAGACAGACTCATCCTACCTTCATGCTCCCTACTCCCATCGCTCATATCTGCCTTGGATTGTGTCTGTCTGGTGAGTAGTTAATTTCCTGGGCTAGATCCAGAGACAGCCTTAATGTCCTCTGTAAGTATTCTCCCGTTAGCTGCCTAATGCGCCTGATTAATGTGGCGGTGGATCCTCCTGGACGTTTATGATACTTTGTAAAGAAGAATGACAGAGAGCGTGCAACTTGCAGAGGCAGTTCCACCCTCGGCGTGGCGCGATGCATACCCAGTGGAGGAGGGTGGAGGAGGGGTTAAAGGGCCTGCTGATTAAGTGGCAGTGTCCCCTTATGTCGCAATATTGATTTAAGTCTATTCTGGCCAATAAGAGCACACAGCAGGGCGGTATAAGCGCGCCTGTGTAATTGGTCGGGACAGCACGATGTCAGCTGCCATGTTTTCTGTAATTGTTTCTCCCTAGGTTACTGGGGTGTTGATCAAATTCCTAGCAGGCAGTTACAGTAATTTCCCTGTCATTAAGAATACCGTAGCAGAGCTGTAGGTTAATAATACCAGATGTTTACAAATTCTTTTATTAATTTAAATTTTGTAGGCTAATAAACTCTCCTGTACTGTTTTTTCATTTAGCTACTAGATATGGTCAGTGAGGCCTGCACGTCGTTCGGTCAGGCATCGCATAGCCTGCAATTCGCTGCTCATGCAGCTAAGTTGCTTCACACCAACTAAGCAGAGTCAGAGATGAAGAGACTGTCAAAAGCACTTCAGTCTCAGCAGACTGAGTGTGGTGAGAGAAAAAGAGGCTAACAATGAGAGCTGATAAAGAGCAGGGACTCCTCTGACATCTTTATCTGTTCAAACACACTCCCACATCGGGAGCGCTGAGTCCAATCTGCTCCATGACTGACTGTAACCAGGGGAGGGACGCCACGCTCGTACAGACGTTTAAAAGCTTCTTTAAGCCGTCGGTCTGTGTTTCGGTGTGCTGTATTACAAGGTACCACTTTGTACGTTCTCTGTATTTGGCGTAATAAGACAGAGGAAATATCCACTCATCCTGCATGTGTCCACTTGAAAATGCAAGGCCTGTGCAGTCCTTAACAGAAGTTCTCTGATGGTTAGATGTAGCCTTGAAGGATGCCCTACAGCGTGCTTTTCATCTTTCTCACAGGGGCTTTCAGAGCTTTTTGGTCTCTGGTCATAAAGTCCACTGCCTTTGATAGCTCGCTGCTGTGCGGGAGACTTTTTAACAGTTTAAGAATGGCTGGTGTAAAAACAAATGTCCACACAGAAACTGACACGAAAACAATATTTGCTAAGTAATTTTTGTTAAATGAAAAGCAATGAGAGGAAATTGAGGCTGTATTTATTTTCAGCCGCAACAATGCCACCTGTGTCTGTGTTTGGTTGAGTGTGTGAATATTTGGTGCTTTGTCACGATGTTGTTGTAGTGGTAGTTTTATTGGTACAATAACGTTGAGGCAGACACAGTAAACTGTTTGTTATATCACCTTATTTTCAACAGCTGAACAATGGCCCACAACAAAGGGTGAACTGTCCCAGAATTAAATGGAATTTCAATGTATTTTATTTGAAATGAACATGTAATTACGTTTACCTACAAACACGTAGCAGTAGATACGCTATAAATAAGGGGTAGCAATTCAAGTTTGTACAAAGAAAAAATAAATAATTATGCCATGAGTCATTTTAAGCAGTGTGCAATCAGTTCAGTTACAGCATTACTTAAAGTTACTTACAGTATAATTGTTTCTTCTTCTGTATAAAAATAATAATTATTACTCTTTTACTCAAGTGTATCTATTAGTAGATGTTTGTAAGTAAGTTTAATTACATTGTAATGCTGCAGAATTACACCCTTAGTCACAGGCAGTATTCATACATGCCAACCCTCCCGATTTTTCCGGGAGAATCACGAATTTCATTGCCCATCCCGAAAATCTCCCGGAGCCACCATTCTCCCGAATTTCTCCCGATTTTCCACCCGGACAACAAAATTGAAAAACCATATTGCAGAATTCATAGCGCGGCCCAGCCAATTCCAGTTTCCAACAATGACGGCAGCTACTTAGTTTTAATATTACTCTTATTTCTCTTTCTGGGTCGCAAAAAAACTTTTAACATATTTTCAGGCGAGAATGCAGCTGTGTAAACTTCAAATATCTGAGCCGGCGAGAACAGCGAACTCCCAGCACATCGTTTTCAAACCCCCACGGTCTTTCGCTACTCGGGTTAAACATGATATATAAGTCACTTTGATAACTTAAAAATGTTATTGTTTGGCTTTTTCAGTGTTTTATTTGTTCGTGAGTAAATCGGTTTGGCTGAGATTAAAGTTATTAGATTAGATTAGATTAAATGTAACTTTATTAATCCCTCGGGAGGGTTCCTCCGGGGTTTTCACACAGCTGAATAAACATCAAACAAAAAACTGATTAAACAGAAGTGTGAGATGATCAAGAATTTACGCCAGCGTCTGGTTATATTTTAGATAGCAAGGAGCAGACGGCAGAGTTTCACTCCACCGAGAGAGCTCGTGACGTAATTCTGAAGGCTAGACCGTCCAATTTCACAGTCGCTCATTTCCGGCCTACCCAGCTTTCTTTAGACGATGAAGGCCGGATCCTCAGGTGGAAGTAGCCTCTGAATTTGGACACCCTTGCTGTTTCCGGCCAGCCAATAATAACGGTGACATTTGACTTATTTTATCAGATAAATAAACACTGTAAAATGTATCCCCCCCCCCCCAACAGCCCTTTTGAATGTCTCCCTAATTCTGAGGTCTCAAGGTTGGCAAGTATGGCCGTATTATAAAGTGCTACTGAAGTTCCCAATGATTTGGCTAGTGAGATTCCATCCCTGCGTAAATTAGAGTAAAATTCAAGCATAACAGCAAGTTGGATTCCATAGTACGTGCTTCAGAAACACTTAAAATAAGATAAAAACTTTTTAATTTGGCTAATGTTGGCTGATGTTGTCCCCTTCAAGATCCTCTCCTTGTGCAACTCTGCACTATTTCCAGTGCTGTTACTCTAACAAATGTGTGAGTTTGTGATGCATGCTGAATTTCATGCACTGCATCCAAAAAGTGATTTTAAGCTCCACAGTTCAGGCCATTTGTTCTGAATATTCATATATAAAAAAACAATCATAAGTGCTTATGATGCTCGCCACATGTGCCACCTCTTGGCTTGGTCACTGCGAGATCTTCCGCTAAAGACTGCTGTTGTAGCCGGAGACCCGGCTCACCTCTGATCCCTGATATGAAGGTTTGGTCACTTTGACTCTGAAGTTTTCTGCACAAATGCACAAGCAGTCAGAGGGATAAGCGGTTTACCAGTGGAGAAGGAGACAACCTTACAGAGAAAAGCAGCTTAATTCAGATCAGATTTGGGGGAACTTTGTGAAACTTGTGTAAAGTATAAACTTGTATCATAATCACTACCATGTCGTCTTGTTGACAAAAGAGAGAAAGAATCACCTCTCTGCACTGCCGACCTGCTGTCAAACTCAGGAAGGCAAAGAGAAAAGAAAGAAATGAGCAAATGTGCACATGTGGACTACAGATATGTCCAAAATAGTTTTATACAAAAACTGAATAAGAAGACAAAGTACCGAAATAGTGTTGAAGGTATGTATTTTCTTGCACAAAAACTGTACATTGCAAACACTACTATGCATTTCATTTCAAAGCAGATTTTGCATGTACATGTTATTGCATCAAATTGTTCTTTCAGTTCTTTCCTGACTTTGAAGCTGCGTGTTTATATCCATATGTCAAGATGAATGGAAGCAAAAGAAATCAGCTGGAAGGTCTCTCATGATGCTGTTTTGATGTTCTGTTGTTTTGATCAGGCGTACACCAAGTGGGGCTATACTTGCAATCCACATACCAGTTCTTGAGGAATGCCACTAGTTCAGCCTGCAAGCTCAGTGGTGCAGACAGAAAAAAGAAATAAATAAAATAAAAAAAATCGATGCAGCAACTCTCCAAATATCTGCTTTTATTTATACAAAACAGCCACATTTACTTTCCACGGTACCACACAGACTCCACAGCTAGCTTCATGCTGAAGGTGAAGTGAACAGAACACATTCTGTCACACACAATTTTTTTTTCCTCCTTTGGTCTCAGAGGATATCCTGCCACAGCTTCATGATAAATGGTTGTTTATGGTTTTATCTCGCTGTAGAGAAATAACTTGGAAGAAGAAGAAGCGAGGAAAAAAAAGATATTTTTCCCAGACCATCGAATTCCATCTGGTACCAGCCATGGCAGTCTGTTACATGATGAGATTAATATGTACGATTGAGAAAACGCCCAGAGGAATAAAAAAATGTGTTTCTACATTCAAGATATACTAAATAATTACCTATTAAGTGCTTAGACTTAAAGAGATAATTGTGTGTGTCTGTAAATCCTCACAATCAATAATCAAGGAGTAACCCTCTGACGGTTACATGTTTCTAAAGCACAAAACTGGCTCACTTATTCTTTCTATGACATAATTTACAAAACCACTAGCTTCAACTTTGGTCATTTTTATCAGCTCTCATCTTACTAGTGTCCATCTGCTGGTTCCTCTTTCAGCTGCAGGCTGAACAACAATAAAACAGCAGACCACGCTGTGCTTTCCCTCAGGTTCAAAGATGTCCTCGCTGTCCTCCCCCCTCTTCTCCTGAGAGTCGAGCAGATCGAGGACCTTTCATCTTGTTCAAAGTAGTTACAGGAATGCTATATCAGAGGAGTGCTCAGAAGTGTAAAGCCTTATAATCAACTGGCAGGGCCGGGGCCAACATGGTACTCTGTACAGTATATTGCACTGTGTAATTTGCTGTGTAGTCATCTAGCGCAGCTGTCAGAAGAGCTCAACTTAAATGCTGTCTTTTTTAATCCTTCCCCCTCCTCGCACGCAGGTGTCTGACAGGTGTGACTACGTTTTTGTGAACGGCAAGGAGATGAAGGGCAAGGCGAAGATGATGGTGAACTTCACCCACGGATACCTAAGTGCTCAGCTGGAGCTCAACGTGTGGATCCCCCGTCTCCCCCTCCAGATTGAGGTGTCAGACACGGAGCTGAGCCAGATCAAAGGGTGGAGGGTGCCAATAACGGCCACCAATCAGAGGTACTGCGGCGCGTGCATCTGTTGCTAAAGGGGCTTTGCGACTGTGTGTTCTGCTCTCTTATTTTTTCAGGGAGACATTTGTTTTACTAATTGGATGGAATATAACGTGATCTTTATAATTAATGTTTAGTCATTTTCTCACTTTCGTGTCAGCTCCTGCGCAGCCATTTCCAGGCGTAATTTACAGTTATCCAAGAAAGAACGCCAAGGTTACATCACAACCTTTAGTACAAGTTGTTAAGTTTAATAAAAATAAATTGGTAATTTGTTCACTTTTGCAGCCCCAGTTTCAAGAAAGTACAAGTTCAAGAATAGCCTTTCTCCTCGGTGATGTATTTGATTTCAGTAATGGCAAAGATAAGGTAATGATGTGACATGTGACGAACACCACTCCACCTGTCTCTTCCTGACTTCAGTCCTACTGACAGGTCTTGGCTGATAACAAAATGGCTGACCTGTGCATTACAGCTTGTCATTACGACTGGCTCAGGGTGGCCTGCCATTGCGCCTTGTGCCTGTCAGTTGGAAAGAACATTATTAGAGCTGTCTGGAGGTCAGACTTCTCCCCTGGGGCCTCATCACTACACAGCGCCTCTGCTAACGCTGCTGCGCAGTGTTACTCTGCAACTGTTGAAATCCATCAATTGATGGAGCAGTTATCAGCCACCTACGGTAATTACTTCAGGAAAAGCGTTGAAGTTGGACTTTAAGTCATCCCACGCACCAGTGTGGCTACTCTAATTATCCCTGCTCCCCTCTTATTTTGAGTGACAGCATTCAACTAATACTGTGGCTTGTCCAGGTTGTTGCTTTTCCAGCTGTGTGCTGCTATGCCTTTATCAGCGGAGACAGCCAAGCTGTGTTGTCACTGTTGACGCCAGCACCGGAGCTTTGTTTTTCCCCATCTTCAGCACGTCTTTGTTTATCGGGGGATAACAGGCGTGACCTTGCAAAGAAGCGCTATACCTGTTGATGAGAATAAGCTTTGGTCCACGGTCCGTAAGCACACGGAGGAGTAAGCCAGCGAGCAACAATAGCAAGCGGCACGCCATTCCTCTATCGGGGAAGCTGGCAAGTTGTGGCCACGCTGGGAGGAGAGAGACAGAAATATATAAAAAAAAAAATAAAGACACATTAGGCCTGTTAGTGGGAGAACTGCAAATGTACTCCTCACACAGTTTTGACTGACACTGCCTGTATGGCTCACCTCTTCCCTCCCTAAGCCCTGTCAAAGCACAGACAAGATAAGCCTTCGCAGACAGCAAACCTAAGTGTAGGCGTAGCACTTGAGCATCCACCATCCTTTACCGCTTCTCTCAGGATATGTATGTTGAGATTTTACTTGTTTAATCAAGTTGATCATTTAATATTCAAACTCAAAAAGAAAAAGCAGCCCTCAGTTATCCTATAGAGTGCATACCGAGTGTTTTCTTGCTGCTGTAAAACAAATAGCTGTATTGACATGCCTGCAGCATTCAAATTCGAAAAATATCCACCAGTGTTCTTTCATATAGAAACAACATTCCTGCTATAACGACCTTCATCGTGTCACTGTAGTAGAAAATAAAATGCTAACACAAACACAGCACATGATCCACGGGCACAACAAAAATAAGCATGACACACGCATTAATATGCAGCACCTCCTCTGAAGTCAGAGCTGGGCTTGAAAGTGAACGGAGCGGAAAGAAAAATTGCTTTGTGAAGCGGGTTGTTCTCAGCACCGAGTGTGATTTGTTTATTAGATTAACCTTAGATTAGATTTTGAGATGGTTGCACAAGTATTGGCATATAAGATTTATGCCGAGGCTAAAATGGTCAGACTTCACCATCAGCTTGTTTACTCCTGAATGTGTTACACCTAACTAATAATCACATTTATAAGTGTAACAATTACATGCCGGTTCAGTCTGCATGTCAGCGCATGCTCTCGAACATCAGAGCTGTTTGTCAAATCATTGGCTGTGAATTTCAAGCGTTTACACTCAAAATGATTCAAACAATGCAATTATTGATGAGAAACTTTCAATTACTGCATTGGGAAAATAATATGGCGATGGTTGCTATGGGCCTGGACTTGAACAGGCGATAAAGGCAGGGATGAGCAGTCAGGCTTGTAGTATTTGAAGTTTCATTTCTACCTCTTTGTCTCTTTGAGCTGGTTTTCATCTTTGCTTTGTGTTGCTGATTTGTGATGGTGTGTGGAACAGTAGCCTAATGTTTATATAGTCAACTGGCAATTATGTGACGGTGCATTTCAGGTCATTTCTGAAGTAATGCAAAAGTATTGTAACGAGTAGTGTAACCTCACAATGTACAAGGGACCAGTTCAGCACGTCTCTAGACGCTGGATCACTCTGTGTGTGTCAATCTCCAGCTCCACTTTTCTCTCACCCTGAACACCCTAAAGCTGTTCTCCACTTGAGGCAGCAACTCATACTCAATCTGGAGCAAGCAAACCACCTCTTTCAGGGAGGGAACTGTGACCTCTGAGTTGTAAACTCATACCTGTCAGTTTACACTTGACTGAGCACTGAGACACCAATGTTTGGTGCTGCAGTAGGCATCCAAAACCTCTTTCATGGAGTAAAATAGGGCCCATTCAGACTCGATGTTACAAAGCTCCATCGGAAAACTGTTAAAAGAAGATCTCCCAGACTGCTGTGTCTGCTGTGTGCCAGGTCTGCCCAGAATCCTCCCTGGCCACCCGGCGGGGGGCGATCATTTGAGAGCTGAGCTCCTCTGCTCACCCAGGAGTCTTAAGACTCATGCAAAGCTGATGATATGATTACGAAATCGATCCCCGATCCACTAATTGGAGTTAGCTGGTGCCAAGCGTAATTAAGCTCAAACGTGTTATTCATAATGCAAAAACAGTGATTAGCACAGACATTCAGTAGCAAAACACTACTCAGATTCAGATCATGCCCCTCTAGTTTTCAGTTCCATGTGCTAATGCCAGGCTAAACAGTGTTTCCAAAAAGCCTCTACAGCAACCTTAGTTTTAAGGTGGGGCGTGGTGTTCCTTTTTTTCTGTCTTTGTTTTTTTTAAGTCTAGCCCATCACCTGAAACTAGTTTACCTTAGGATGTCTACCTCATCTGTCACTGAGCGAATGGCAGGGTGTATCCTGGACAGGTCACCAATCTTTCACCAGTGTTGGAGACATTACTCAAATAAAAAAATGCCAAAACAAGTGAATTATTTATATAGCACATTTTCGAAACAGCTGACAGTGACCCAAAGTGCTTTTCAGGCACTTATTATTTTGCAATCTTTGTCTCCAAGAACCCAAAAACAAAGCCTGGAATTCACATAAAAGACAAATATAACAACTAACTTCAAAATATAGTAAAAACACGTAGTAATGTATTACATGTTGTTACTTTTGAAGAAGGTACTGGAGAAAGTATTTCATTTTAAAGTTCCTTGCATTACTTTTACATTACTCCATAACAAGGTCTGAAATCACTGTCACATCATTAGCAGTTAATAATACAGACCTTGAGCTAATGTCCCACACGCTGACATTTAATGAGGACACAAAAGAAATCTTTGTTTTTGTGTTTGCACCTTGAAACTGCTTTATTGCTTTAGCGCTATTTAAATTAAAAATAAATTAAATTGAAGTTTCGATATGAACTCAAACCTAACAACATGTTATGTAAGTAATGTTGAAAATCAACCCAAAGAGACTTTAAAGAGATCTGGGCGGGTTCTGCATACGCTCACCCTGGGTTCTTCGCTAGCTTTGTGTAAACATGCTATCTGTGCAGATGCTCGCAAAGCGTCCATGTTCTGTGAGCAGTATAATGCAGTTGTTTCAGGACATACCTGACATGACAGCGAGATAACCATAACTTTAATGTGATTCTTCAAGTTAATAGAATAGAATAAACCTTTATTATCCCACGGATGAGACATTTTGGTGTTACAGAGCTCTTACAGCAAGGGAAAATAAAATATAAAAGGAAGACATAAGGTGGTCCTATAAACATAAGCAACTGAAGTTCGTACATACAGGTATATACAGGTAACAATGTACAGAATATGTATTGAAAAATTGAAAAATTGTACGGAGATATGTATAAAATGCAGTAAACCTTTAGAATACTGTGTTAATTAAAAATGCAATGTGATTATGTGTTACCTTGTAGCACTTTGTATTCCCAACACTTACATACACAGGGCACATTATGGAAAAAAAATGTATTTGAAAACCAAAATACAGTTAAATTGCAAATGTACTTTTCATAACTGTATGCTGTGACTTAGCTGGATCCCTAGTGATGATGCCACAAATTGTTTCCTTTCAGTGTTACAATATTGACTCCACAGTAATTTCTCCGGTAAAGGCGGTCATTCACTTGCGAATATGAAATCAGTCCCTCCAGCAAAGCTTTTAAGCCCTTAACTTCAAATCTCTCTCTACCCTTGGCTTTCCTCTGGAGAATGCAGCTGACATCTTTATTCCCACAGCTTCGCATGCAGTCCGATTTCTCAGGGGATTCAGACAGAAAGAGACAAGCAGAGCGGATAATCGCAAGAAAAAGAGTTTAAGAGATTAATTTCGGTTTTTTTCTCCCCTTTATCATGATTGCAACCTTTACTAGACTTTATGTGTGTGTGAGAGAGAGAAATAGCGACAAAGGAACAAATGAAGATGATTAGATGAAAAGGAAGGCACAAGTCTATACAGTAGGATATATGATTAGTAGTTGTGTTGACAAAGTGCTTTTCTTCCTTTGCAAGAATCCCAACTGTGCCTCAGTGTAAGCCTGAAGAGCTGTAACAGCATTTATTTCCCCAGAATAACCATTCAAACAATGCTTTGTCAACATTCAAGGCTGATTGTTTTCTTCAAAGGTGTTCGTTAATGCGAAAATGTAAAAAAAAATACAGTTATAAGTAAACTCTAATGATATTGCGGCTGTATTGTAACCATTTAAACCTAGTTTGTCACACTCAAAGCAATTTTCCTAGTGAGAGATAGTTGTGCCTCTGTTGGCTGATTTGTTACCGAAAGTAATAAAATTAGATTTGCTTGCAACAGAGCGATCTGGGAGGCTATTAAGTAAAGCCGTAAGGAGGTGTATGCACATTTACAATCCAGGCCGGGTGCTCCAAAATAGTAAAGGAGAGACATTTAGAAAGAGAAATGATGGCCATTCGCTGGATTGATTCCCCTCTTACTGGTTTAATCAACAACATTGCATCATAGCTTGAGCTTTGTCGGGTGAACATCCCAGTATGAGTTACACCCGTCTGCGTGTTTGTTGTTTACTCCAATTTAAAATGCTACTCAAAATACCACAAACCATACATCAGTACAAAATGAGTTTTTTAAATTCTGCCTTTTCTAGATTGTTGATAGCGATAAACACAAAGAGCACAGCAGCGTTTTGTTTTTTAACATCGTATAACTTTGATTTACTGTACTGTGTAATGTTTTAATCAAGATAACACACAATGAGCATGCATAACAACTGTAGCATGCATATGCATAGCTCATATAATGTTAAGCACCAGATACAAAGGTAACCAATTAGCAACACATGTTGCTAAATGCACTTGTCAGTGCATTTTGGATGTAGGCAAAGTTCTGCAAGAAATCCCGTCTCAGCCTCAATTGTACCAAATTTCATGGCAGCTTATCCAATTTTTTTTCTTGTAGTTTGTAAAGCAGCCAACACTGCTGTCTCTAAAGGCATGCCACTCTCACTGCTAAGAAAAGAAATTCTTTCCACTTTGCACATCAGACTGTTTTATTTTTTATTTTCTTTCTTTCTTTTTAAACAGGTCCACACGGGACAGCGAGGATTTTAAACAGGTCCACCAGCATGCCATGGACAGTCCTGACTCATTTTATAGGATGAAGAAGGCAGACCAGACATGCTGGGCAGCGATTGGCAGGTGGACATTACAGAGCTTGTTTGGGACTTCCTCAAAGTAGAGAATGCACAGGTTGCACAGCTGCTGGACAAGAAGCTTGACACACTCTGACCACTACCAGCATGCCATGGTCAAAGTCCTGACTCATTTTATAGCCGAGTCAGCTGATCCTCGAGGCCAGACCAGCTACATGCTGGGCAGCGATTGGCAGGTGGACATTACGGAGCTTGTTTGGGACTTCCTCAAAGTAGAGAATGCACAGGTTGCACAGCTGCTGGACAAGAAGATACTCGTGGGCCTTGACACAGGCATGACCACTATTCAGGTATAGGAAGAATCTGTATCTGTATCAGTATTTGTTACAACAACAGATTACAGGTGTTGTCTAAAATTACATTTGCTGCAACGAGACAAAATCTGAATGTTAGTCAGGCAGTGGGGGTTTATTAACACATAATAATCATAAAATTATTATCTTTAGTGCACATGCAACCAAAACACAATTTGTACACCGGCTGTTTTGATAAAGTTTAACTTCAAAGCACAGTTAAAATCTTAGTGGGTACGATTGTAACATGCTTGGTGCAATCCTGGGGCCCATGTGAATAAGTTTAGTGGAGTTATATAACGTGTTTTGGAGTGTATATTAGTGAGCACAGTGTTAACATGATAAATAGAAAGAAAAAAAACTGTTAAAAGTGGTGGTTTAAAAAGGGATAAAACTAATACGTTTCGTTTGTGTTAAAGAGTGGGGCGTTTCTTTCAAATTACATTTTATAATTTTAAAATGCATATTTTATCCCTGTTAATGCTCCACTCAGTTGGCTTCTTTCAATTACATTTTCTAAAATGCCCTGATTTAAACCACATGTTCTCTGACCAATGTTGCCTCTGATTTCAAATAGGTACTAGGCATTTATTCTTGTTCTTCCCTGAATACCTGCTTTGTTAACAGCAGTAAGAGATCCAGAAACAGCTCGAGTGAAATGCTGTCATTCAGTGTGCAATTATTCTGCCGTTGCTAGAATCTTTCAAAACTCCAGCTATGTTTGTGTTGGAAGATCAGTGCTTCCTTTTAATCCTCTTTACTCAAGTAATTGTGCAAATCTCAAAATCTGTTGTATAGATGCGCACACACACACACACACACACACACACACACACACACACACACACACACAGTAGTGCAGAAGCTATTTGAGGTTGGCAAAGATTTGTTTTAATATGGAACAGTATAATATTGTGGTTGTTCTAATGAGTCAAAAAAATAAGACTGTAGTGATTTTATTAGTGATTTAACTACAACCAGTTGGGAAATACAGTTCTATGCCTCTGCACTCATCACGGGCGGAGCAGTCATGGTAATTTGGAGCTTTTTATGATTTCTCTGAACTTTAAAAACAATCATTTGGTGCACAGCTTTGAATCAATTTAGGATTTTCTCTAAACCACACAGGGTCATAATTCTACGTACAGGTTCAAATATATACGTACACTCACTTAAATCTTCTATTAAGGTGCTGAAGGTGTCGAGGTCTGGAAGAAAGAAACCCCAAACTGTCACCCTCAGATGAGAGAAAGATGAGAAACATTATGCTAATGTTTTGCTCCTGGTACTGGTACATTGCACAAAGTGGATGGAGTAATGAAGAAGTATTTCTGCCTCTAAATTCTTCAACTTTAGGTCAGTTCAACAGCTAGTTGGACACAACTGGGAGTACCAGCAGGACAATGATCCCAAACAACCATGGAAACTAGTTTTGGAATGAATGAAGCAGGCGAAATCTAAGCTTCTAGAAAGTCCTTCACAAACCCCAAAATTGTGGACTTTCCTTAAGAACTTTGTCCATGCCAGAAAACAAACGAATTTAAATGAACTCTACCAATTCTTCCAAGAAGAGTGATTAAAAATATCCAATTGGAAGCTTGTTGATGTCTACCAAAAGCATCTGGCTGAGGTGCAACTTGCTAAGATACATTTAATCATATATTAGTGTGACGTGTGAATATATTTGAGCCTGTACGTACACTTTATCCCTTTGTTGGTTAGACAAAATCCCAAATAGCTTCAAACTTGTGCATCCAATTTGGTTTTTTTTTAAATCATTTAAGATATATTCAGTATAATCATTCAACCCTGGAAGAGGAACAGTACTAAGAAATCATTAAAAGCCCCAAATTACCATGACATTCATGCCTGTAATGAGCTTAAACTTCTGACCACAACTGTATGAGTTTGGGTGTAGCATTCATCCATCCCATCAGCATACACGAAACATCTTAGGGAAACTTCTTTTTATAACTTTGTGGTCAACTCTGAAGTCTCTTTGCCTGGCCAGAACTCAAGAGTTTATGCACTAATTAGGAAAAACATTGCAATAAATTTCAGAATAAATGTTAAATTGGTAACCTTTTATATTTAACAAGTTAATGGTGAAATTTGGTGCCATAACTCAGGAACAGATGAGCATTGGTGGTTCTTTGGTGGTTCTGTCAATCTGCCAGGCTAAAAATGTGCTTGAAGCATTCATGTTTTAACATTTTTTGCTTCTCTGTAGCAACAGCCATGACTGCTGTCATGGTTACAGCTCTGTACTCTGTCAGAATCTTTAAACATAATTACATTTAGTATGTTGTACTACAAATCCTTAGATGTGAATGTGTTCACAGCCAGACAACAACATGGTTGCATTTCTAGGTATATCTAGGAATATCTTAAACTCTAATTAGAGTTTACCTAGCTTAACATTACATTATTCTCTCTAGAGAAAAACATGTCAGAATAACACGCTGTGGAAACATGTTGCTTATCCCGGGGACAGTAACAATTGTGAATGTTGCTGCTGCAGTTTGACTAGTACCTCCCTTTGACCAGAGCAGACAGGTGATTACTGGTGTGTCACAGCCTGTACTTCAGGCTCTCTGTAGTGAGTGGGTCCTCTCCCCTCAGCCCTATGCTTTGTCAGGCTCTTCACACTAACTGGATGAATATCAGCCTCCTAATGACATCTGTGAGAGTGGGATCTGTTTCCTGGCTCTGAGTACTCATCCGTCTGTTTCTGTGCAGAGATGTGTTCAATCCCCAAACACCCCAAACCTGAAAATACAAGCACCAACCGGAAAACACGACAAGTACGAGGGTCTGACAGCTGACTGCCTGTGCCACGCATCATGCTGATGAGAGATACACGGATGAGGATAAGCATGCGGAGGAAGTCTTCCTCTGCATGCTTCGTTCTTCTGTTTTGGGGTTAAAGTGTGCCTCTTTTTTAGATTACCAGTATTAGTCAAAGGGAATGGATTCATACCTACATGAGGTACGAGGGTTGGATGGCATCCAAGTTGAGTTGTTTTTTGATCCACCCAGCCTGAGTAGCGAGAGATAAAATAAAAAAAAGTGTGTTTTGTGTATCGTTTTGCATATTGCGGAGGAGCATGCAAGTCTTTTATGTTAGATGAAAACCCTTGGAAAGACATTTTCTCTGCTTCACCTATAACTCACAGTAATCCCTCCCTTCTTTTTCTCAAATCAGTGACATCTTCACAGCCAAATGCTCATTGATGTGTTGTTTTTGCATTTCACTTGCCAGAAATCACTTGTCAGTCAAACAATGTGACCAGTGTGGATTTTCCGTTAATGAAGTTTTTTGCTGTTTTCTTTCCGCTCCATTCATTTCTGTTTGCTGTTGCTGCTGATTTCTCTTGGGAAAGACCTCCCAGGCCTCAGTGTTTAGAGCAGGAACAGGCTATACACTAGGTTGAGTCACTGCTGTGGAGTAGCGTCTGTAATTGTTCGTACCAAATGTGACAGGTTACTGTGTGACGGGCGTGTATTCGTGAGGAATACCGTCAAAGAAAAATGTAATTATTTGCCTTTTTTACTTTAACGTCTCCATGGTAATCTGTCATCTCTCTCCTCGTTTTTCTTCCCTTTTTCAGGTGTTGTCTCCTTTATCAGACTCAATCCTGGCAGAGAAGACTATCACAGTGGTGGATGACAAAGTGACCATCACAGAGTTGGGGGTCCAGTTGGTAACAGGCCTTTCCATGAGCCTGCAGCTCAGTCCGGGAAGTAACCGGGCCATCCTGGCTACTACAACCACACAGGAAGTCCTGCGGAGCCCCAAACAGGTCAGGATGCTGTAAGAAATTAAAAGCAACAAAACTACATTAAATATGCTTAAGGGTTATTGGCTCACAAGTTTGAGAATATATTGTCTAATTGAATTAGCAAATTCATCTAAATTTATACACTCACCTGCCATTTTATTAGGTATATCTTGTTAATACTGGGCTGGACCTCCTTTTTGCCTCAGAACTGCACAATTTTTCATGGCATGGATTCAGTAAGGTGCTAGGAAACATTCCTCTGAGATTGTGGTCCATATTAACATGACAGCATCACACAGTCGCTGCAGATTTGTCAGCTGCACATCCTTGATCCAAATCTGCTGTTCCACCAAATCCCAAAAAAGCTCTCTTAGATTGAGATCTGGTGACTGTGAAGAGCATGAGAGTACAGTGAACTCACCGTCATGTTCAAGAACCAGTTTGGATTTATTTGAGTTTTGGTGTGTTATCCTGCGGGAAGCAGCCATCAGAAGATGGACACGTTGTGGTCATAAATGGACATGGTCAGCAGTAATACTCAAGTAGGCTGCTGTGTTTAAGTGATGCTCAGTTGGTACTTAGGAGCCCAAAATGTGCCCAGAAAATATCCCCCATTCCAATATAACACCAGCAGCCTGAATTGTTAACAAAAGGCATGATGGATTTATTCGCTCATATTGTTTATCCAAATTCTGACACTAACAGCAGAAATTGAGACTCATCAGTACAGGCAACATTTTTCCAGCCTTCTATTGCCCAGTTTTGGCAAGCCAGAGTGAATTATGTGAAAAATGTTCAGATGGCTCTACAGGGAAAGGAGAAAATCTGAAAACCTGATTGTAAAACGTCGTAAAGATAGGAAAAGATAGTTTAGTTGACTGATGACCAAAGAAAACATCGCTTGAAACACATTCTGCTGCAATCAGGGGGAACATAAAGAGCCACATGCAACTCATCAGATCTGTAGTGGCCACTGTCCTAATATGACACAGTGGACATTGCAATACTTGCACAAAAAACAGACAAGTGCTTCAAAGATGGAGGTTGGGGTGGGGTTATCAACTGGAATTTGAGCTTTTGCGGCAGCTCAGACAATGTGAAATAGATTGCATAATGTCAACAGGTATGGAAAGAGTCCAGTTTAAAAATCATTGCTCCTTGGCACAAAATATTATATGCAGTTCTATATAATTACATTCATTTAAACTGTTTAAATACCCTACTATTCAACTTGGACGTAATGTAGTTACTGGAAGTGATTAAGTTTTGACATTTACAGTATCTTTGCTGCATACAGTGGAGGTGTTTTAATAAGATAATTGCTCAGTAAAAGCAACGGGTAATCCTTAATCAACTGTGATTTTCTATTAATCATGTTATCAGTTATCCATCAAAATCAAATATTTGATAGTTGAAGCTCCTCAAATCTAATTTTCTTTGTCATACGTAATATCTTATTATCGCCTTTCCATTTCCTTAAGCTGCAGAAAATTATAGTCAACACTTTCATGTGTTTTAATAGATAAAATGATTAATGGATAAAATGAGTGGATAATTAGCAGGTTAGCAGAAAAAGAAGATAATAATTTGGTGCAGACCCACATATAAGAGACTTCAATGTGATTTTGCTTAACAGCTCATTTCTCCTCAGAGCCTCCTTTACAAAAGTGAGCGCTGATTCTTTTCTACTAGATGAAAATTATTCACAGACCATTTAGACAGATCTGATTAAGGCAGATAATTATGTTCATTTGTTTTACAATGGCAATTATTATCACCTAGAATATTAAATTACTCTTAATTAGATGAAATAATTTTTTACATAAATATCAGCTGAAGCCAAAAGTGCTCAATCGCCAACTCAAATACTTTTAGGGTCTCTATAATGTTTTGGTTTTTTTTGCATTACACTATCCCTAACTGTCTAAATGTGCAAAAGAAAAAGAAAATAAGTGTGAGATTATAAAAAGTCTACATGAGGAGCGCTGCTTTGAGGCAAGCTGGATGTCTTAGGACAGCGGTCTCCAACCTTTTTTGCGCCACGGACCGGTTTATGTCCAACAATATTTTCACGGACCGGCCTTTAAGGTGTCGCGGATAAATACAACAAAATAAAACCCGCACTGGCACCAAAAAACAGAAGATTTATTTATAACACACGGGAAAAGACCCAGGGAAACCAAGTTAATGATAAAAACTATTAAAAAATAACAATAAAAATTGATAAAACCCCTGAAAATTCACACCCGAGCGGCCCGGTACCAAACGACTCAGTCTGTGGCCGCGAGAGTTGGGGACCGCTGTTTTAGGATAATCAGAAACTTCAGCAGAGTCTTATTGTCATGGCTTCCAAAGCTTGTGAGCCTGAGGGCTAGCAGTCCATTGGCATAGCTTCACTTAACATTTAAGCTGGTGGGCAAGCCCATAGCTTCAGCCTGGCAGCTTGATCCTTTAATGAATAGCAAAAACAATACAAAAATGGAAAAATGCTAAGCTAAAAAGCTTTTTTCATTTACTTCTATTTGTAGTTCCTCTTTTTTAATTAATTTTGTTCTATTATTTACTTTCCTGAATAGATGTACATTTTTTCTTCTATGTCTTGGCTGGTCTGTTCTTTTTACGGCACTCATATATTAACTCGAAGGCTTGAAAGCATGTAACGCAGCGCTTCTCTTTGGTTATCTAATGGAAACAGAAGTTTAATCTCAGAGCAAGCTCAAGCAACACCACAGTACTGTACAAAATTTTGACTTAAAATCCGAACTTTGCAATTCTGTCATGTTTGCTTTTCTTTATAATTTGCTGCAGCTACTCTCGCTGTGGCTTCTTTGATCAAGCTCTCCAGTGAGCTCTCCGAGCTGCCCCGCACTATTCCACTTCACCCTTTTTTCTGACTGAGGGCATGAAGGCTATTTATCAGCTCTATCTTCTTACATAGAGTGTGGGGATGAGCAGGCAGCACTGCGCTTGCAAGACCTCTGGTGTTACTAATATAAGGAGCATTGACAGACCACTGTGGGAATCTATATACTTGTGCGCCTTTGGGGGATTTGTCTCTTGGCGATATTAAAATGCAAATTGTGAAACTGCAGTAGTAGGCGGCTTCACGACACCCATGTATGGCGAAGCCTCAGTGGCATGAACAATATTTAAAGTAACTGTTTGATCTTTTCTGCCCCTTGGCTGAGAGAAAATAGCTGCTGAGGTAGCTTAACCACAACTTAGTGAGCTTGACTAAAGGAACACTGAATCCAAATAATCATTATGCGGCTCATTTTAACAATTCACTATACTCCCATAAGTTAAAGCCGGCAGAAACAAGCAAGGGGAGTTTCAGAGCTAACCTGTTGAAAATGATCCGTTTCCATGAAATTATGCTCTATGCAGTATTTTTACAGCATCATTTCAATCCTTTGTAATGTCTGACGATCCTGCCTCTCTCTCTCTACCTCTTTTGTAGGAGGCCTTGATTAGTGCCTGGCTACAGTTCAGTGATGGCTCTGTGGCTCCACTAGACCTCTACAATCCAGACTTTTTTGTCCTGACGGCCACTTCACTAGACGAGGAAGTCGTGACAGTGCAGCAGGACCCTTCCTGGAAATGGCCTGTCATTGTGACGGAGGCAGAGGGTCAAGGCCTGCTGGTCAGGGTGGAAATGACTGTGAGTGAAGTGTGCCAAAAGTTCAAGCGACGCAGCATTATAGCGGCGGGGAACTGCAACATCAGGGTGAAGTTTGGCCATAGTGACAGCTCAAGAGGAGGGAGCAGCGACTATGGTCCTGATGGAGATGATATGGAGAACAGGGGCAGGCTCTCCTCCCAGGACAGGACCGGCCTCGACACACACTACTATGGCAGTTCGATCTCTGACATGGAGGATGGCGTGCTGAAGAGAGCCACCACAACGAGAAGCGCAATAATCCGCAGACCCAATGGGGATAAACTTTCAGTGGATGGTAGCCAGAGCATACCAATTGACTTTGCTGACTTCCCCGCACAAGTAGATCTGCCCCGTGGTCGCAATGTGGACGACGAACTCATTCAGACTGCCCGAGGACTCACAGACCTAGAAATCGGCATGTACGCCTTGCTCGGGGTCTTCTGCCTCGCCATCCTGGTCTTTCTTATTAACTGCATTTCCTATACGCTCAAATACCGTCACAAGGAGCTCTCCATCGAGGGCCAGGAGAACATGAACCATGCTCACGACTGGGTGTGGCTGGGGAACGAGGCCGAGCTGCTGGAGAGCCAAATCAGCCTTTCGCCTCAGCAGGAGGAACAGACCTCCATGATAGACTCAAGCAGCGGCCTCGAGGAGGGCAGCCACTTGCTGAACGGAGGCTCTACCCAGAAGAGCGTGCCGAGCCAAGTGCATCGGGCGGCGGACACAGGCTGCATAGCCAAGGACAGCAAAGGAGACTCCCCCACCACCAAGAGAAAGCGAGTTAAGTTTACCACGTTCACCACTATCCCCTCGGACAATAGCTACCCCACTGTTAGCACACTGACTGGAAGCCACAGCCATGACATTAAGTGGGTGTGTCAAGACGTGCAGCTCGGAGACTCCAAGGAGTTGCGCAGTTACATGGAAAGATTAAATGACAGTGCTTTAAAAGAGGTGGCATAATGTACTGTGTGCACTTGTGACAAACTCACCCATATGCCTTCCAGCCAGCGGAGAGTGGGTCTCAACAGAAACCAGATCCACAGTTGGTGATCGAGGAGTAAATTTACTTCAGAATCAACCCAAACTGCCAAAGGGTCATTAAATTTTGCGAGAAATGTCATGATTCCACATGTGACTGATGATAAATCACTGACGAAAAAGATGAGGTGGTTCTTTTGTTTGTCAGATGGTTGCCACTTAAACATCATTTTATTATTACAGGATTTAGAATCGTGCAAGGATCCCAGGACTGATCTGCAGCAAAGCATATAGAGTTTAAAACGAACAGTGACGTGACTAGATAGATATTCCGAGTGTGTGTGTGTGCACATTAAATGGCTTTGGAAGTTCTGTATCAATTTTGGATTTCTTACATGAGAGTTCTGGAAAGGCCAAAGCAAGTCAAGACAAATCTGCATGTTGTTGGGGGGGAAAAGAAAAGAAAAACAAGAATGGCACAACTTTCCGGTTCATTCTCATCCTCCTTAGCAAGGCATAAGACCTGTTATGTATATACTGAACAACCTCCAAAGCATTGTACTGTTGCTCTGTATATTGTATTTTCATAACATTTAAGGAATACACAGTAATGTCAAGAGTGTGCATCAGCTTTTATTGACTGCAGCATTGTGAGACACTGAGTCTTTAGATTTACTGAAGTAGGTGGTGGAGAAGGTGGAGCCAATTACACACTGACCTTTGTATCAAAGACTATTTATAAGATGTAATTTACCCACAAGCAACAACACAATCTAATCCCGTTTAATGCTGGCCAGTGAAGAAAGCATCAATACTCTCATCTTGTCCATTACAATCCAGTACCCTGTCACCTCAGTCGGTATAAGTGAAGGAGCTTTTAAACCAAATGGCTGACCATCATGATAATGTGACATTTCTCAATACCGCCCTCTCAGTTAAAAGTTTTTCAAGGTTTGAAGAAAATACCAATTAACGCCTCTGTCCCATAATTACAAGCAAGGTAGGAAATATTTCCTTTTTTTGGAAGTGGATCTTTTATTATTCAGATAATTGCACAAATAATAATCTTCTCTGAAAACTTCCTAAACAAGAGCAGTCGGCTGAAAAATTGCATTTTGCTCAGTGAACGTTATTATCATCACAGTGGTGTTGGGGAATTGTGAGTGTGTGTGTGTCGGTGTTATTATTTTCCATCAAGCAGAGAAATGTTCACATTATGTTAACTGTTGCCGCAGTATGAATCAGGTTGTTAATCAGTGGCATTGTCAATATTATTCGTTTCAGCAAATAGTGGCGCTACCTTGAGTAGAATTGGGGATGTCGTTTAGAATAGCTCACTTCTGTCAGCGTTCAGCACTAAATGGAGCCCCACCAGATACCTACACGGAAGTTTAGCAGCTTTTCCGGCTATTTTTCTGCCTATTTCCCTTGCCGTGTGTCAGCTGAGAAGGTTTATACCATTCTCATGCTTGCACATTAGCTTAAATATCACACTACAGAGGCCCCAGTCAGAGAAGACCCCCTAGCAACCTTTAGTTGCTAAGGGAAAATGTGTTTCCCCCAACTGGTCGGTCAGTCATTGCTGACTGTTGGACCGAAAACCTACTCACGATTGCTTTGGTCACTAGCAAATTGCCGCAATCAACTGTAGTTTGCACATAAGACACCAGCTCGTCTGTAAAGACTTGCTAACTACTAGCAGAGCGGTAGTAGACTTAGGTTGTGCCTCACTGCTGCATCTGACACGTTTCAAAAGGTCAAATTTTTACTTTGAAGACTAACACTCTCTGTTTTCACTACCGCTTAGCGAGTAGTTGGTGAGCGTTAGCAGACAAGTTAGCCTCTTTCATGCAATCTATGCGCAATTGTAGCAATCTGCTAGCAAAAAAACGCAATGGCATCAAGTTTTTGTTGCAGCTAACTGGCAGTAAATGCTACTACACAAACATACAGGTGACATTAATTTTCTTAGCTAACCCTTATCAAAGAAGAATATGTAATAATATGCATTATGTTTTCAATGTATAACTAATGTTTTCTGGTGTTGCAGTGTTGTAAGTGCTGATATTTCTAAACTGGGGTAATTCAAGTAGGAAAAAATGAAGACATCTATGAGCAATGTAACACGCACACACACCGTGATACACACAAACAATTATGCTCTGTCACCATGTCGTGATCTGCTTCATTTTGTGGGGTTTTCCCGCTTCTGTGGCTTTAGCGTTATCTCCAGGGGGCTGAAGCGGGGGTCCGTGTGTATGGTGCGCCGGGGCCATAGCTGCTGCGCTCGGTCGGTGGACCGTGAAGGGCGAGGAATGCCTGTGTAGATATGGGAGGGATTTAACTGCCAGCCACAAGGGTAATGATTGATGGAGGGCCCCGGTTAATTAAAACACCACTGCAACTCTCTTTCTGCGACCACTGTTGGTGGCTTCAGCCTCTTCAAGTAGAAGCAATACAACCCATTAAAGGCACACCACATTCGCCCCCTTGGGCTCCAGTTGTGGATGTGCTCATACCTGCTGGGATGTAGCACAGGAAATATAATGGCTGTATTCACTTCGGTTCATGGAGCATGTTAACTCAAGTCTCATTTTTGTTGGCCTTGAAGTCTTGACTTCATGAAAAGGGAAAGGAGAAAAAAAAAGCTTCCCCAGGCCTCCATCTTAAATGGATTTTTAATTAAATTGATGATGTGAGACCAACAAACTCTCACTAATGGTTGGCTGTGCTCCCTGTGGTCCTAATGTGCCGAGCCCGTATTTGCAATTTCCAAATGATTATTCGCTGTTTGATTTATGTTGCTTCATCTGAATTCATTTTACCGTCAGTTCACAGCAGGTTCACGACGGCTAAACGTACACAAACACCCCACTGGAGAGGAGTGAAGAAACAGCCGACGAGGTCGGCTTGACATTCCGGTCCGACCGATTCTTACAGATGGAGTCGCAGGGAACTAGAGGCAACATTGTTTACAACGCCCCTGTGCCAAATCTGTCTCCTGTAAACACAATCTCCCACCTGACCAGCAGACCACATTGGGAATATAAACACCACAGCACACATGAACAAATGTTCCCTTGTCTTACCATCTTTGTAAGGGCTCTCAGGCAAAGTCCTTACCCACAAGATGTAAAGCTCTAACGGAAATAAACAAAAAGGTCATAAATATGTATGTTTTTTTCAAATAAAAGTAAGTAAATTGTGCATCTGTTAGAGACTTGTTCAGCTGCACACTTAGTAAGCGAATGAGTGAGTACATCATGAAATAATTTGTGTTGGAGTGCTTCAAAACAACCAAGAGTGCGCGTGTTTCTTATAATGAAGACATCACCCAGTGCAGCAGCGCATGTTTATCCTTTTGGACAAAAGAGGGACTCTGTGGCACAGAAAAAATGTGCTAGTGTGTTAGTTGTGGAGATTATTCATTTGTAGTCAGTTAATTAGTTTTTGTCTTTTTTATGGGATTTCTTGAAAGTACGAAATAAACAACCTTGTGCAGCTATTTTTGGCCTCCAGAACCAACAAAGTGATGTCAGCACAAGCTCACAGGTACAAACAGAGTATCAGCGATAACTCCAAACTCCAGCAGCTGTAAACAACTACAGTAGCTGGCGAAAGGCTTCAGCAGCATGACTCGAGCACCCAGCCATGTCATTTAGATGTATTGGCCCACTAGTAAGGGCACCGTGCACAGGGGAGCGACATATCAGGTAGTGCTCTCAGACAGGCTGAGGAATTTTTCTGCCTGCTGAAGAACAACAGAAGGTCAGAGGGCTACCAAGATACACCTGGCACAAATGGTACTCCTCAGAGTGGCTAAAAAAGATTTATCTTGATACCTGTACTGTTTTATGGGAGTCAAGTCCCATTCTGTACAAATAAGATACTCTAAACCACGGGGCATGCACATAATAACTAAGGCTGATGCCGTAAATCCAGATGGATGTACGCTGTTAAAGCGTTTTTACGGTTGCTTATTTCACACATCATCTGTCTGAATGAACATCCTCACCTGCCGCCTTGCTCGGTCCTACAGAAATCAGTCTTACAAGCAACAAGACAAGCACATTTTCTGGAACAAGAGATTGGGAGAGGTTATGTTATCCTCAGCACGACTTCTTCGTTGGTGTGGCATTTCAGAAACATATCAGACACGAGTTTAACAATCCGCCCCTCGTCCCACTTGGATTCCCCGGACTCCAGGATGCCGCGTGATTAGTTCGAGGTAAATGCTGATGATGAGTACTTAGAGATGAGTGATTTGTCTGCTTGGCTGTTTTCTTAAACGTTGTGTCTGCATTAGCTTATCCTAATTAACATGCAGCGATACCTCCTAATCCTCCAATTACTGGAGCAACATCTTAGGGAGCATCTGATGGCCGCTCATTACACAGGTAAGACTCTGTAATACAATTAAAAGCAGCTTAACATTCTGTAGATTAGCCCGCCGTGTGCCCCTGAAAAATCATTGACATACAGCACGCATGGTGGTCTTAATTGAGAAATATGGAGACGCGCAGAGCAGAATTCACAAATGAAAACTCTTTATGGGATTAAACTTTTTTTTCTTTTTTTTTCAAGGAAATACTGTTTGATACATGTCTGCTTAGTACTAAAGATACTTGGAGTAATAGTGCCTCTAATTAAAACTTACAGTCATAATTTAATCTTTAATTTCTGGAAGTCTTTCGTCTTTTACTTGATCTTTTATCACAACTGTGTTGCACAGACTGCAGACAGAACATCCATATTGTTTGTAAAGTCCTGTTTTAAAGCCTTCATTTTAGTGTCTTGGCCAACTGTTGCCAATTTGGGTTTTTTGGGGCCACACATTATCATTCGGTGTTGTCGTAAGCTAACGCTAACTTTTGTCCTTTAATTAAAAGGGGTGAGTTCAAAGGAAATCTACTCCCGTGGAGCTGTCCTACAGGTGGAGATATAGAGAGCAAGACTCCACTTTGTCCCAGAATATATGGTAAAGTCAGGCGTTGCATCACATCACAAATCAGAACATTTTCTGGACAACCGTCTCTAAGATACATAAACATTTTATGGCCCAAAGTTTGAACACATATTATGGTTACTGTGAAATTTTAGCTTGAGTTAAAGAATACTTTTCAAAATATATACACATCTATTGACCCACATTCAGACCATTTTTGGCACATTGAAATCTGAAGCAAGATTGGATCCTGAATATCTAAGTAACTATTAAAAATGATAATACTGAATGAAAACGTGGATGATTTTGATGCAAAGGGCCAGAAAATGGATGAACGCATCATTTTCAAAAAACGATATCTTGCAAAGTATTTAATATATGAAGCTAGAATTTCACAGGAATCATTATATATTTCCAAACTTTGTACCATACATTTTTTATGCAAATTGGATCCAGTCGAGCAGAAGGCCCGCATTGATTTTAAATGGAATGACCCATATGGGAGTCTGACTCTGACAGTCTCAAGTGTACCCTGAAGGGTTTTGGCACTTCTGTTTGGTGTGTAGTTTCAAAACCAAGGCAGACTTTAAAAAAAGACTACACCTAGTACTAAGTACTCATCCAATCATGTAATAAAGCAATGACTTGTGTGCAGGTGGAGTATTTTTGTATTAGCTGTAGCTGATGTGAAACCACTGCAAGACTCTCACTTTAACATAATGATCGCTAAAGGCAGAAAAACAAATGGAGTTTCCATTATAGACTGCATATAAAAGATGGTCGTAGCCAAGGTGCGATTTGTGACACCACCCTAGAGAAAAAAGAGAGATCTTAAATATTTATTATGTTACCGCTGTGAATGTAATGTAATGTTAAGAGAAGAGTCTGAACTTGAACATATCACAAGGACATTTACAAGAATAGTGTGTTTTTTGTTGTTGTTGTTTTTTAATGGCATGAATATGTGCAGTCTTCTCGATCTAAAGTGATCCATCCACCCACTATCAAACACAACAATACAAATGGTTTAACATGTCAGAATTAAATCCCCCTGCCTTCCCAGTAACTTGGATATAGGCTCACTCTCGGTTAGTGAGGTCCACTTATAAAGCCTCAATCTCAGCATTTCGGTCGTTGCTATTTTGACAGTTTGCAACCACAAGCGAGCAGCTGACTGAAAACTGAGAGGCACTGCACGCTCACGTGCTAGAAACTTGTTGTCACAAAGTAGCATTTGATTTGCAGAACTATTGACTTAGGAATTGTATAAACGTTGGAGGCTATGAATTCGATGAAAAATAAAGAGCATTCAGAAGGTTCTCTGAGGAACTGTTGTTTACTCGCACCATCATCCATAAAATACGAGGAGCCCAGCGTTAAAACTACATCTATGTGTTTTTTTCCCCAGTTCTGCTTCCACAACCACCATGATGTGTCAGAAATTCCTCTGTACATGTGAAACAAGCCGCCACGCTAGAATTATGACCTCAAGGCATTGTGTTGGTTTTGAAACATCAAGCTGTCTGCTCAGTCACTGCTTCGTGTGCGCTCTGACCAAATTAAACAGGAAATGGCCCTCCCCGAGCCTCACGGCTGGCAGGCCTTACCATTAAAAAATGATCTGCGATGACGCTGATTTCAATGATGAAACTAAGAAGAAATATGCTGCTTTCACCCCCAACGGGAATGCAAAATGAGGCTTTACACCTCTGTGTTAGCAACCTTTTCCCCCTACAGCAAGCCACAGGGCGTGTTTTTTGTAATATAAATAATTCAGGCACTCCACTTTGAGTTTGCCTTAAGACCAACAAACCATGACCCTAATCATGAAAGCAGGCTGTTAAAAGCACGATCCGTGATTCACATGTCAACAACGGTGTCGCCATGCTGCCTGCATTTAAAACACAGGACTGGAACGTGTCCTTCCTGTCTTATCAATAAAACATTTGTGTCTCGTGTAATAAATTTACAGATCTGGAAGTTGTGCAACAAAGCTGTGTTTGCATGCGTGGAAACTACCCAGTACAGTGATGTGACAGACAACTTTGTTAGCTTTAAAAGTTCTTCTTTATTTAGGCACTGGCTGAAAATGACAAAGAAAAGTCTCAAAATAATACACTTCATTAATGGGAACACATAACACTAGAAAACATTATCTCAGTTCTGTACCATACTGAAATGTAACAGGACTTTTTTTTCGATGTGACTGAGATGACAACATAATTACACATACAGTAAGCAATAGAACAAAAACACATAATTATCTGATCAAATAAACGCAAACAGAAAAAAAAAAATCACTTGAAGAGGTGTTTCATACTGTCAGTGAGATAGAATCTAGCTTTCTTTATACAACAACGCAAACGTAACTTCATTTAGTTCGGATCATAAATGACAACGACTGTTCTGAGCTCCCGAAGGCAGGTTTACGTTTCCAGGAGCTTTATGTCACATGACACTATTCCTAGAGAGCCCTGAGAGTTTTCTTCCTTCATGTGTTCGGTTTAATTCTGACGATTGAAAACGCACAGACGCGTGTGCACACACACGCTTTATAGTATAAAAGTAAAACAAATGCATCACAGTCTTATAAATATAACAAAACAAAAAAGAATTTCTGGTAAAGCTGCAAACACAGTTTCTGACAGCAAATGATGTGAAATAATGTAAATAATGTCACAAATGTTATGAACGTCTCAGTACTGAGATGGCATCACTGTGAATGGGTTACATTTTTTAACTGTTATGCATCCATTTCACTGTGATCCGAGCATTAATGCCACAAGTCTAAATATAGATAGATTAACAGAACCCATAAAAAAACCCCATCTAACACTGAAGATATTCGATTTTGCAGCTTGACCAGAAATTTAAAACCGAAGTGTCACAGGAGTTGTGGAGTATACATGAGGAGGTATGTATGTATGTATGAGTCATGTAGAGTGCTATCTGAGAATTTACAGGGTAGATTAAAGTGGCTTTGCAGTGACTGATCAAACATAAAAATGTGTGTTTGTTTGAAATCTTCTCCAACAATCTGAATCTCGAACAGCAATAATTTAAGGGACTGTTTCAAAATTACCCTGTGCATCCAAACCAATTCCCCTTTTGGTGCGATCTCTTCCATGATACTGCGTGAGTGCGAATGAAATAGTGCCGATTCTCGAGAACATTTAATACACGAATACCCGAGATTAAAGTTACGGACCTAAATGATTTTAATACTGATGTGTCGTACCAGAATAAGTGAAATAAACTGTCTCTGTTAGATAACACAAACACAAATATCGAACTGTAAAACAACTTTGAAAATATTCAAAGGGATCACATTTTATGGCACCGTTTCCTAAGTGCAAATGATCAAAGAAAGGCAACAGGAGCAGACACGCACACAGAAGTAAGCAAGTACAGTATGAATGGTTCATCTCTGTACTGTAAGTGGTATTGCTGCAGTCACCCGGTGATTTCAAACCCATTACCAGTAAATCTGGAAATTACTGGATATCCAAAGCACTTTAAAACTAAATCTTGCATAAGTGTGTAGTTATGACAGTTACAACTTCTTCTGAAATGGGTCACTCAAACTGCCGTATTATAATTAGTAAGGGGTTCTTAGAGCACTGAGCGATCTGACGAGGGGGTGACGGTAGTGGGCTGCAAGTTTATGAATGTGGAGTCGTGTGGGGTCAAGAGGAAGCGCGTCTCTGCTGCTGAAGCCCTGCTTTGGCTTTCTGCTTGTCGTACTTGACCGAGATAATAAGGAAGACCAGCAATGTGACGCCCTGGATCCCCGCCAAGAGGAAGAAGTAGTAATGCAGAGAGCAGTCATTGATATTACCTGCAAGAGAGCAAAATAAGGACATGTTATTAATAGAATATGTAAGAGTTTAGCCGAGAGTGTGCACGATGAAACTGGCATTCATGTAACTCTTAAAAAGTTGGGAGCTGCACGAAGAAAAAGAAAAAAAAAAAAAGAAGAAGACAAATATGGAAATCTGGAGAACAAAAGCATTGCAACATATTCGGAGGGTGACAGCAGGAGGGTTCTTTGTCACAAAGTACTACTCCACGTTAAAAGAATACCAAAGGCAAAGGTAAATGGCCACGAGCTTGCAACTGTGTCAGGTTGCTGTGTATTCAGCAGACATAAAAGGGGTGCTTGAAGTGAGCATGTTAGGGAAACACGATTCTGTCAGGAATTAGGATGGAGCGGGTGAGTGGGGGGGCTGAGGGCTTGTTACTTCTCATTTCACCATTGTGAAATCTTGTGAAAGTGAAGACAATTGACCCCACACTTCAGCGCTGATAAAGGAAAGCGGTATTGAAGCAACAGAGCAATGCAAGCCCTCAGCTATGATTCCAGCCCAGGAGTCTTTCATCGGCATTAAAGGGATTTTTGTTCCTAGTGGGACTGGGATGTGATTAAAGAAAAAAAAAAAAGATAGGTGGAAAAAATAAACTGATGCTTCCACTGTGATCTGTGGGACTTTCTTTTCTATTTTAGAGACAGGAAGAGAAGACAAAAAGACCGAGCAGAGGGTTGCAGAAGACGAAGAGGAAGCAGTGATGGTATTTGCCGACATTCCCTGCCCATTTATTCCTAATGGATTTGGCGAATCCAGCCCGACATCGGCCAACTTTGACTGTCTTAGCATTTGCTACACTGTTGGCTGAAGTGGCCGTTCTCATTCAGCGACAAAGCTCGAGAGGACAGCTTAAAACAAATCCTGTTTTGGTCATGCTAGGGGTTTACATGAAGGGCAAAGCCGATACAGTTGGTTTCGCTGGTCAAGTACGGTGACAATTGGATTGGCATTAAAGCAGCTTTTTGTACAAATGACCGTGCGAGACAGATCAATTGACTTTCAGCCAACAGCATGAGACGATGCTATGAACTACTCTGCTGGACACGGAGGGATTTTTAGGCTATTTAAGGTGCCTCGATGAGAGGAGAGGAACATCTTTGCTAAACATCTTTGCTTCATTTAATAGTACACCTTTTATTATTAATACTATTATTATCATCATCTATAAATGAGGAAATGTGAAGCCCCAGAGTAATCTGACAGAGAAGCAGGCTTGATTCTAATTAGATGAGCGTCTGAATTAAGTCAAGTTCTGTGTACTCACGTGGAGTCTAATTATACCAGTTTAAAGTTAACAGGCCCCTAGGTTAAGGTAGTATATGGTATATAACACATGGTCTAAGATTTTTCATTTATTTCATTCTTTTACTTTTCTAACGACTTCACTGAGCGATTAAGAAACATGAATAGTGTGCTGCAGGCATGCACTCGCTTACTAAATCACTGAGCTTTACATTTAAAGTCAACAGTTCTAACAGATAGTGAGGTTGAGCCTTTAGTCTAAACACAAACAACAACACAAACAAACACAGGCAATACAGAATGTGCAGTTCACAGTATGTAGCTTCAAACTGCCTTTTGTACAATATTAGGATGATGACTGAAAATAAGAAGAAATGTAACGTGGACCTTTAAGCACGTGAGGTTCATTCGAATGTTAAACACAGACATAGCAAACATAACAAAAACAGGACTTTTAGGTAAATCTAATTTTAATACCACACAAATATTTGACTTTTTAATCAATTATTGAAAATGTCATTCTCCTACTACCTTAGCTATCATAAATGTCAGGGACTTTGGCCATAACCACTTGCATGTGTGCTCTGTGATATTACCACGGACCTCAAATATCAACGTGTGTCAAACCGACCAGACTTCTGTGTTGAAAATCATCACTGGATATGAGAGCTGGGTTTAAGACTGTGACCCAGACACCAAACCAGAGTTTTCAGTTGAAGAGTTAACAATTTCCACGGCTGTCACAGTCAGAGGTTTGCCTTTTCTTTTTCTCTATCACTCATATCGTTGCCCCATGAATTCAGCCGCCCCGTTGAGGTTGACGTATTGTGGCATCTGAGGGAAGATATTAAGCGGAAAGAAACCTAACTGTGGTGCATGCCACTGTAAGACAGCTCACAATGCTTTGTTTACCCATTCTACTTGCTAGATTCACAGACTCCCTGTGACTCCACTCCACAAATTGAAATTCAAGTTGAAGGTTGCACTGGAGGAGATCCAGCGCACGTTACCAAGGCACAAGTGCAAGACGACAGAACAGAACTTACAAACGGTGATCTCCAAAGAACAGCTACGCTGAAGGCAGTCCAGAGACACTCAGCGAGTAAGCTGCCAAATTTAAATCAGGTGAGGTTTTAAGATTTTTATGGGCGGATCGCACAGTGCGTTCCAGGCGACTGAGTGACTGCTGAATGTTCTACACCAACTAAAATGCTGTCGTGCTTGCACAGCCAGTTAAATGGCTGTATAACTTAACTTTTCTAGAAATCATTGAAAATTAGCACTCTTCCTTTAAGGATGTTCAGTGATTTCAGCCTGGCCTCAAGTCTTAGATCAACTGCCATCACAGTGTTTTAGATTGAGGTCCTTACTGCTCACTAAAAATGTAAAAAAAATAAAAAAAAATAAATCAAAGACGGGATTATGGAGGACAGGCAGGCAAACACATTGGTGCTTTGAGAATACTGGAGGGCAAGATGACTTAACAAATGTACACATAAATATGTCCATCTGACCCTCCATAATTTATAAATAATAATGAACAAATGAACAGCTGTGACTTACAAAAAAATGCCAGTTTTACATAAAAAGGTTTTTACATAAAAGCCACAACTCACTGCAGAGGTGCGATCCACAGCTTCAAGTTCCTTCTAATCAAAGAGCAGAATTTGTGGCAGAGCTCATCAGATCACACCGTGCACATTGTGCAAATACAGATGGCCATATTCCCACTCGCTGTGCTGTATGCACGTTCTTGTGGATAATTAGACATTAAGGCGAACAAAGCGGCACTGCTACGATAGGATACATCCCTCAGGAGCGACTCCTCGTCAATGCCCTGTGCACTGGGCTGTTTCTATAGCTTGGAACCTTTGATCAAGGAACAAAGAGGCAGCTGATGACTTTGACCCCAGCTGAAGTTTTAGCTTATTTTGTGATGTCATCTTAATCTGGTCAAGGGTGTAAATTGTGAGAAATAGATCAAAAACCAAGACAGTGTTTAAATAATTCATGAAGATGAAAAAACAATGTGTTTGACAGCAGGGCATGAAAGGAGAGGGGTTAGCGCGGTGAAGGTACTTAGATTTTCAATCGATAATTCACAGATGGTAAACCAAGAAGAGTCTGCTGCGGTAGTCTTAATTCACAAAGCAGTATCACATAAAGGAAGTAATACAGCATACAAATGATGTATGGAAACACATATACATGCTCAATAGTAATAACAAGAGTGTTTACTAAAATATGACCCATTTAATGTAGGATATAGACCATACAAAAATAAGTGCAAGATCTACAGAAACGTATTCAACAACATCTGAGTTTGAAAGTTTCCTTCAATTTAAAGTTAAAAAAAAAAAAAGGAAGAAGAAGAAGAAGAAGAAGAAGAAAAAGAAGATGAAGAAGAAAAAACTCAAAGTAGCTTTAATAATATTCTAACAGATGACTGGATCACAAACTTTGTTCTAGTTTTGCAAATCTACCACTACCAGAATGAAAACTGATGCTGGTAAAAAAGTAACATCCAATTTTTTGAGCAGTACTGAAAACAGTGCAAGGTTTTCAAACAGTATCAGTGCCAGTATGATACGACCTATTGCTTTCGAACATATGTTTACGGTTTTCAAAGTATTTAATCGATTGTTGGGAGAAAAAATACGCCCAAAAGTTCTCAGATTTAAATGGATGGGAGAGCTAGAATGTACCAACAGAATGACAGCTTGAAAGAAGCTGCAAAATTCTTAAAATGTGCTTTAACCATTAATTTATCACCAAACTGAAGTGAACTCTGTTTTCTTTTAAATGATATCTTCTTTATACCCAATACAGTATTTTTATCTGTAGGCATCTGAGTAAGAGGATTGCCAACTACTTGCCCACTAAAGGTCAATCATAATTTTTCATCTTTTGTCTCACTCCTCTGAGCACATTTTTAACACTATGAAAAAAAAATCAAGTACAACTTCATCCAAGGAGACTGCTATCCTATTTTTACCCTAGTGTGACTGAACCACAGCATGAGGGCACAGGTGTGTGTTGGCTTTTAAAATAAAAGCCCTTGGATTATTACTGGAAATGCAGTATGCTTTAAAATCTGCTAAATTTTCAATATAAAAGCACTCACTGGTCAACAAGCATTTTCTACTGCGATTTTCTCATGTTTACTTCAACAAATTTCACTTGCTGACTCCAAATCTGAAAAAATGTTTTGATCTCAAACATCACATTTTGTTTTGTTTTTTTAAGTTATAGTTTTCTAAATGTTGGACAACTAAGATTAACGGACAGAAACGGCGATGCATTTCAGCATTTAAGAACAAACTGATCTCCAGAAAAGTGAAGCCAAAATTAAGGAAGGTGTTTTTGTTGGTCTTGAAATCCGTGAAACTGATGCTTGACAACGACTTCCAAAAGAAACTGTAGCAGCACAATGGGAATCATTCACACAGGCTATCCAGAGTTTTCTTGGAAATTAAAGAGCAGAGAATTATGCTGAGGTTGTGGAAACATGCTGAAAGTACACCAGTTAAAAAATGTCACTGAAGATGCACATTCTCATCTCGACTTTTCCCCCCCAAATCAGGGAGATGTCAGCGATGAAAACTGGGAAAGATTTTATCAAGATCTAAAAAGTGACGGAAAATCTGTATCAAGGAAAATTTAATCTAAGCACCACGTGTGACCACTGTTGTTTCTTGGATGTGCAGCACAAGTGCAAAAGCAAGTGCCTCAAACATTTTTGAGCTGGTCTTGTTTTATTTTGAGCTGCCAGAAATATGCTTAGACGCAGATCTGGTATCATTCATTTATCGTCAAGACAGTTTTGGTGGGAAATAGTTCAAATTCCAAACATTGTGTTGATTTATTATTATTATTCAAAAGTGATGAAATGTCAATGATGGGTATCTCAAAAACTTGAAGTGCAAGATTAAATCGGATCTCATATAATATCAGTGTAATAAATAGATAAACTGGTATAAAGTTCCTAGTAGCAAACAAAAAATGTGTTTTGTAGTATTTATAGTAAGATGACGAAAGCCTAAGTCTTGTGGTAATTATAGGCATAAAAACATCCAATTACTTACTGGCAAACGCTTTGATCCTTCAGCTTTTTTTTGCCAATCTTTTAAGCTACAAGCACCAATCAGCAAAGTCTGACAGCCAGCGACACTAAAGACTCTTGGTGTGTCTAACGGGAACCATCAGTTTCTTAATGGAGGAAGGAAAAAAAAACCTTAAACCCTAACCTGCACCACACAATGCAACAGAACAGGCAGGAGCAACAACCCCACTTCATAAAAATCCCATCGTTTAGCTAAATCTTAAATTACATTCAAGCTCCTTGTTTCAGTCTCCACCCCTCTCCAGGGCCCACTTGGCTGCAAAGCACTTTTGAAAAATATGGAAAACTAATTACAGCAGCACAAGACCAAACAAGGACATACTTAGAAAAAGCACGGATTAATAAAGCTGATAAACATTTGACAGACGTAATTAAATTAAATTCAAAGCGAGGTAGAGGGGGGAGCAAAAAGAGTAGTACTGTTGATACACTTGTTACTAAAATGTTGCCATGTTTAGAGGATCTGTTTGGCAGCTCTGAGTTAGTAAATTTCAAGGTTGTGATTAGGCTGAATGCTGCAAACCGGAGGGGTCACCCATCCAATATTGGAGCGTTGTAAACTTGTGGGATAATTTACCTGCAAGTGGGCTTGAGGAGACCATGTGAGTCGAGATGAAATGGGTCAATATCAATTTAATGTTTGAAAATGGATCAATTGATCCAGACCTTCGGTATTATAACCCAACATTTTAATGCTCCAGTGACTTCAATGCCATCCTCAGCCCGAGAATGAAATCGGGAGAGAGAATCGATGCATGTTTGCTTCAGCAATAAATATTATTTTCTGCAGCTCTCTGCCGGCTTGGAAGACTTCATGATTGATGCTGAAGTTTTTAAATTGCTACAACAGGCTAGCCATATGTATGCGCCCCCTATTACCTCTGGCGTGTATACAGACCTATACAGTCCTTTCAGACAGAGTTTATGTTAAATTCGTCAGATCTGACACTAGAGGCTTCCATTAACACCCTGACATTTCACGCAGTGCGGCCCAACAGGATGTGCGAATGTCAGCTCGCTGTGAATATCTGAACACGTGCCAGACATCTGACATAACATCAGCCCGGAGTTGAATGCTGGTAAAAGAAAAGGCCATTTCTTGTCACGTGACTACAGAAATTCACAAAAACCATTCACTAACAGTGAATAAAACCTACACAACAGGGAAGGCGAATTAAATGCAAGCGCCATTATCTGAAGACAAAAGCCTTCTCTTGTGTAAAGGATAATATTGCATAGAGCGTAAAGGCTGATGCTTGACTGACTTAGCCTGAGAATAAAAGTAGCTGCAGTGTTGTTATACCAGGCCTATAAAAATACCAATGAGAGAATGTGATGGATGACTACTCAACCAGATGTAACCACGGTGGAATACAATTTGTTGTGAGATTTAAGGGATCAATAATTTCAACATGAGCTTGAAATGTTTCAAGTTTGAGAACTAAAACGTTGCACAAAGCGCTCTGCGGACCACTGCCGTGTCCTTCAGTTGCGCACACACAGGGCCATACACCCCAAGAACAAGAGGTCTTCTACCTATCTAAATATACCAGACACACAGATTATCACATAGACGAAGTGTCAGGAAACAAACAAGCAAAGAAGAACATCTAAAAAACTCAAGACTCATCTGCAGTGGCATTGACGTTTGAGCTGCACAAGTGAAGAGAAGCTCACTCAGCAAAATAGGTCATAACTGGGCAGAAAATTAAAAAGATAATAGAAAATGTTCAATGACTGGCTCTTTGCTGACTCTGTCCAAGTGAGGCAGGCTCCGTGAGGAAAAATGTTGCCCATCCCAGTGTTGGAGCATGCACAAGACTGCAGATTCCTTCTTAAGATGAGCAATAGAATGACTTGTGTATCATTTAAGCCATTTAAATCTTGGACGAGTGCTATTACTGTCTCTGTGATGCAGAAAATTACTGGAAATAAAAAAGGGAACTACGCCACTATTCAAAAAACAAATATAATTTTTAATTTTTTACACCATACGTTTACAGTGTTGTCAGAAAGTCCTGTGTAAACACATTTTACTTGCTAATTGTGTTTTAGTGTGTTTTCTAAGACTTTTAAACAATACACTGATAACTGACCAGTAAATGGACTGGTTTATATATAGTGCCTTTCTACTCAAGTTGACCCCTTCCCACTACAAGTCTTATTTACCCTTAAACATTTATTCATACAGTGCTATGGCTAGGTGCACTGTCCATCATTCACACTCACACAAATCAGGCATCAGGTGCAAGTTGGGGTTCAATATCTTGCCCGAGAATGTCCTGATCGGTGAGTGGTAGTCGACCCCTTCTAACATCTGAGCCACGGGCACCTCTGGTAACACTAGTAGCTGGGCTAAACACATTCTGGCCTGATGACCACTATCCATGTTCAGTGCAATTACCGCTTAAACAAAACATTTTCGGGATCACAGCTTACACATTTACTTTGTAGCACACATTGCCAAAATCGCAAGAAGTCCCTGATGACATAAAAGACAATCACCCGGGAAGGGTTACAAAGCAATTTATGAGGCTCTCAAACTCCACAGGTCAACGATCCACAGCAGCAAAGATTACTGGAACAAGAGTGAACAGCAGGAATTGCCAAACTTCCCAAGAGCAAGTCTCAAAAGATGCAAGAAATGACAAGTCTCTCTCCTTAAGAAATGTCTATTTCTGACTCCACTAACCAAAACACACTGGGCAAAAATGATGCTCTTGTGCTTACAGAAATATTGTGATGGCACATCACAACCAAAAGCAATAATTGGATTTCACAAATGCTTCTATAATATGTTTCAAACCTATTTCAATGTGAGAATTAAGGAGTTGCAAACAGATATGCTTTAACCACAGTTACAAGTAACATTCTGAGTACCACAGTCTTTCTGTTTCAGTCTGCTGATGGTAACAGGGGTGCACAATGAGATTTAGGTGCAAGTTTGTGAACTTTTTGTCACAATGCAAATGTGTCCAAACATTCATACTGGATACACTATTTTTCTGGCATGCTTTCTCACATAAGAACCTGTGTTTACGCAGGTTTTTACATTTAAAAAACCAACAAACAAAAAAAACATGTGATACAGTTTAGTTTAGGGGGAAAAAAAGTAGTAAGTATGAGGTTGAATACTTTGTTATGCTACTGCCATGTGCAGTTATATTACAGCCACTGTACCTTCTTAGTTAAAGCTTTAAGTGCCTAATTAATGGTTATCTAAGGTTTTGGTACCTTCTTTGATCTGATCTTTTAAAAATATGAAAACACAAATCAGCCATGATCTTCCCTGACGTCTTTACTAAACCGAGAGTTTGAGTCTCGAAAACAAGGAGAAAGTTGAATTCTCTCTGTGACATTTTACCTACACTGACTAACAGAGGTTTGTGCAGAGTAGGGGGATGATAGAGCTACAGCATGACAGGAGGGCTGAGCATCTACCAGTGTGATGCCAAACTAGCAGCGCCGTCTCCATGTAATGCTCGAGGGACAGCTTTACTTAAGAGGAACAGGCCTATGTAATCAGACCCCCAGCCTGTGATTAATGCAGCTGTCTGTCTTCAGGCCTGTGCAGGTCAGCACAGCTCGGCACAGCTCACCCAAGACGCTGTTTACCGCACGCCATGTTGCCCGCAGCCATGGAAATAAGCTGAATCTTTTCCACGTAGAGAGCCAGGAGATGTGGAAAAAAAGCTAGCATCCAACAAAATGTGAAAAACAGCCACAATAACAAACTGCATAAACCCCGACTGTATGTAATGCCTAAGCTTTGTGCCGTATGTCTTTAATCAGTGGCCAGGAGGATGTTTTGTTCCATTTCTGCAGTTCACCTTCTTTTTTTGGAAAGCAAAGGAAGTCTTACGGGCAGAACAACTTTAGCTTACCTTCCCCTCGAGTGATGCACGGCTGAGCAAAGGATGGATATATGAGGCATGCCAAGCATCGTCTAGTGCTAACATCATCAGAAGTACCTCCCTACCTGTCGGTACACTGTATTAATGAGCTATTAGGTGTTTGTGGATAAACAATTTACAGTGTTGGCTTATTTACCGCATGCTCAGGGAAAAGTGCATCTGGGTTGGTAGGCTCTACTCGCTAGGGAGTCCATCCATCTGCTGCCACCACCACGCTATTCATTCTAGCACTCGGACAGATTTACACAAACCTTTTGTCGTTAGTCTGACATGCCTATTTATAATGTGAAACACTCTTAAAACAAGAGACCTGTGCAGGGTGTTGCCCCCCTCCTTTCTGTGTATAATTTACAAAGTCTTTAAGTGGATTTTAAATCAGCTCAAGCTTTTGAACATTCTTAAGGTATGTTCCTGGAAGATTAATTTCAGGCAGTCTGAATCGATGCCTCTCTTGTGGTTTTATACCTAAAGTCGATGTGGGAATACAATAGTATGTGGTCTAGCACTGAGCACCAAACAGGATGCTTGGCAAAAGAGGTGACAGGTGACTTACGGATAGCGCTGAGAATCACGTCACTACTGTGTGTTTTGATAATGATGAAGTGATGAGAACAGGTTGAAAAGAAAACCAGCTTTTATTTCCAGTTTAAGCACAAGTGCTTGAAGTCTTCGCCTTTGTGGTAGCTTCACCTACACCAGATGGTTCCAGGACCACATTTTGCAATGACACAAACACACGCACAGACATATGTGTGCGCTTACACTTGCACAAACATACAGGTGCACCCACACACGTGCTATCAGCTTCTGTCGACTTCTCTACCTCTTGATCACGGTACGTGTGACATACCTGCCAAATTGGAATTATCATAAGCTAAAATATCTCTTACCAAAGTCTCTATGGGATGACATCCAGCCAATTGACTTGAGGGAGACAATAGCCAGCAATCCGGAGCCCACAAAGGATCCAATCCCAGAGAAGAAAAAGAAGAGCCCCATGATGGCACTCTGCATGGACTTGGGGGCTGCAGAATAGGCAAACTCCAGGCCTGCAATAAAGATGAAAACACATACATAGAAATATATTTAATTAAATCTTAATGTAACGCAGCTTTATAGTTTATATGGTACAACATGTAATGAAATATGACAAAAGCTGCATTGATGATGTAATGTAACTTGGAATTCACTGCTACTTAGACACAGGATTTACCTAAGCAAGTTCTGAATAAATCCAAGTCTGAGATACTGGAGCAACAAGGTAACATAATTTACTTGGATATGAGCGGTGTGATAAATAATAATATGTGGAAATCTAAGTCTTTCCTGACTAAAATTAATGCTTCTTCACTTTGGATGTCATCTTCAGATGCATCTCTGGACCACTTTAAATTACATTTGGGGAAATGGGCAAACTTGCATGGAAGCAAATATGGCAAGCAGGATTGGTAGAGAAAACAATATCGTGTTGGCATGTCTAACAAAAAAACTGCTCTTTTTAAAAGATAGTCCCCAGATTTCAGATCATTTCAATTAAATGTCCTTCCTCAGAGACCCCAGAATATTGCACAGTTTGTGCAAAACCCAGAGGCAGCCTCTTGGTTTTAGACACACGGTTTTCTGGATTGTAAACTTTGGTAACGCCACTGATATAACAGCTTATCTGGCTCACGATCTATTACAATTTACATGTTATTGCCCATAAAAGTAACCAGTACCCACTAGGTGATCACTGCGTTTAGGTTTAATCAAAGATCAATACTGTAGAAAGAGTAGTGATTTTTGTTACTTCTAGTGGACAGACAACTAAAAACATCAGGCATGCTGGTGTACATTTTATGGGCGGAGTAACATTTCAATCCCAACTCTTCGTGTATTTATCCATCTGTGTAAAATAATTTTGTTTTTTGGGCGGGTTTTGTTGACTATTCACTTGTTAATTGCAAAAGAATTCCTTGGCAGCTCATTTCCTATGGTGGCACTGGACTGTGGTGTTTGTAAGTACTAAATAATTTGTGGAAGACAAATTATTCAGTATTTACTGTGTGATGGAAAAAAAAACAGACTGGAGGGAAAAAAAGAGCAAGAAACTTTTGAGAAAGAGGAGTATGGGGAGAAATCTGTGTGTCCTTTGCCTAAAACATTCTGTCTTGCTGCAAGCTGACATTGATAATTTCATGGCACCTCAAACATAGGAGGCCCTATAGCTACATCTGTCAGAAGAGATTAGGGAGTTGTGCTTATGTGTGGCTTTTAACATCCTTAGAGGGTAATATTGTGCAAATTAACGTGATGAACAGTTTCTTGACAGATACCTGCGATAGTTCTAAGAAAGAAAGAAAGACTGCAGAGGGATCCTTTTAGAATAAAAAGGCAGAGATTGATGTGGCAAACATTATCACTGGTATGCATGAAAATAACCTATATAACCTAAATGCCTCACTTGCTTTCAGGGAGTGTCGAATGACAAGTTTAATTTTAATAAGGAACAAAAAAACACTCAGAAGGGGAATACATATGTACACATCTAACATATACATTGTTTTCTATTCCCAAGGTCAAGGTTTTTTTTATGGTTTAGAAAGTAACATAAGCCGTCTACTATTTTCATAAGAAAAAAACATGTTTAAAAATACTGCGGGCACTATTTTCTTTTCTTTTACGAGAGGGTTTTGCATTTTCTTGCCACCTTAAAGCAGACGAACTTGAGTGGCATATGTGGAAAGCATTACCCACTGTCGTACAAGACTGGGGACTGCAGTCAGGAAGTTTGATAGCACCAGAGGTTTTACACAGATTTATTCAAACAGAAGATGACTAAGGGGAAATATTCCTCTTTACCAGACACATGCCACAATTCTGTCAGACATTTTGTCTTGAACTAAGCCCTGTGGGATGGAGAGAGAGGGGAGAGCAAGTTTATTTTAAGGATCCCTATAGCTTTGTTAAATCTCGGATTTGACTTTCATAGGGACTCTCTTTACGGAAGTTCCAGTGTTTTATAGAAGCCTTATGGATTTCCGCTCAAGGGTTGTATAATACCCAAGCTCATTAAACAAATTTAAGTCTCCAGAGATTTTTAAAGATGACAAATGTTTTCTGAGGGAACTGGACTGGCCAGATATTCCTTCAAGTCCTAAATATTAATGGTCTCATTTTCACTCTTAAGTAAGAAATAAAGAATGTACTACACCGGAGACCACACAATATGTTGTAGGACATTTCATAGTAGTAGGAGAATGACTCAATCATGCCTGGAGGGATTAACAAGTTGAATCACTAAGATAATTTGATGCCCGAGGCCATGACTGCAAGAGAAAGAAGGCAAAAAAATAAAGATTCCAATTAGATAGATAAGCTGAATGCGAGGTATATTTGCCTATTTTGTATGTCTGCATGCTAAAGGATAAAAATGACCCACAGCTGCTACTGCGTTCAACGCAAAACAACTTCATACAGAATTTCACATTTAGTGCATTTCTTACAAACACAAACAGCATTAAAGCAATTCCCCACTTTGCCACGTTATTGTATTACTGGGGCAATATGCTCTCCCCAAAGCTGTTAATGAAAAGGCATTTACTCTTCACGCCAGGGCTCGCAAGAAATGAAATGACTCTCATTTCTCGCGAGTTTCTTACCGAGCAGTTTTGAGCCGATACCTGGAAAATGATCACGAACAAGACTGTAGCTGTTGTTTGAACCAAGAGCTACTCTGACCCGCCTTGATCCAATGCAATTCTTTTCTTTTTCATCGCTTTTGCAAACATAAATGACAGGAAATGTATTTCTCTGAGAAAAATAAATAAATAAATGAAACACTTGAAATTTGAACCAAAGAATGTTGCGGGGAGAAAAACAACGGTTGAATTGTTTTCTTAGAATCGTCTTGTCTCGACTAAATAATGTTCACAAAGAATCTCAGCCATTGTAACATTTTCTACGCTGACAAAGAGGAATGTCATTACAAAGCCTTACCAGTATTAGTTTAAGGTATTTGCTGCTTCTAACTGGACAAATGTTAGAGCTGGATGAAAAATTAGGAGCCTATTCAAAATATTACAAATTAGAGGTGCAAATATTACTCTGATTTAATGTGAAAAGCAATCCACGCTACAGATACTACACGACAGACCCAGTGAGATGTTTTTTATTGCTATAGAGCCACCTGTTATACTATGTCATGTTAAATGTAAATGAATGTAAATCTGCAGTACAATGCTTCTAAAAGTGCAATTTGATAAGAAGAAATCTTAATAGGATGTTTAAGACCCGTTTTCTGCTTCTTTGGTGTATATACGCAGATGTAAATGTCAGATCTATCAAACTGCTGGACTGATAATTAAACTTTCATTGGCTATGGTGTAACACGTCCTTATTAACAGTGTGTCAGCTGTGAAAGCTAACTAAGTGAATATGTGGCAGTGCAATTTGTTAGTATTATCTCTCTTGAGCCGTCCCTTGTTTGTGGAAGGAAAAAGGCCCAATGTAAGAGTCATTGCATATGATGGCACATATCTAAAAATGTCAGCTCACCAAGCTATTAAACATTAAAGGTAAAAGCTTTATATCACGCTCAGCCTTGCACCGCAATTACAAATATAACCTTGGGGCTAATCGTGTATATACAGTATCTGTACATTTATGCATCTCGCCATCTCCTCTATCTGTTTCAAGAGCACTGGACGTAAAATGAAAGCTTTGCTTTTTCCTCCCTGTTTGTTAAAAAACGGTTACTGTATCCACACCTTATTTGGAAAATGCCCCATTACTTAACAATGTCTTGCAGTAGTGTGATAAAATCGGGATAATCAATTATCAATTGATGTTGTGGGCTATTTACTCTGGAGTATGGACTGCAACCCACAAACACATTAAGCTGGTGCAGGATGGCAATAAATCAAACAAAGTGTTCAAAAAGGATTTACACATTAGTCTTCACTGCATTGTGCTTACAGGAATAGGCACAATGGGTTTTAGCCCCCAATCTATTCTGAATGTTCAAAGGGAAAAGCTGACCAACTCAAAGTACAAGTCTCTTACTCTGGAGAAGGATGTGACATTTTACCGTTTGTCTGAGTCATCATGTTTACCTGATCGCACTATTAAATGAGAGCGTTTAGCATTTATTTGAAAACTTCACAGAGGATGTCAACTGGCTGTACCTGCAATGCTGGCAAATATTTCGCTGATTCCAATCAGCACATACTGAGGGATCTGCCACCATATGGCCAAATCTGCCGCGTGGTAGATGACGCTCCCAAGCATCTGGTCAATGGTACCATTGGATTTGACGATCTCCAAGCGCTTTGTCTCCAAAATACCTGATGGGGTGGACACAGAAAACAGTACAAGGAAGAACAATTAACTAAGGGGAAAGCAAAAAAAAAAAGACCTAAAATTTATTACACACACCATATATATTTAGCATGGGTAATTTGAAAAGGCTTACATTTTTTGGAAAGGATACTTTAAAGTCCATGACACCAACATACAGCAAAAAGCTGCCTGACTTAGAGTTTAACATTGAACAGTCCATTAAGGATTTAGCTAATTTTAAGGCTAGCCTACACTTCATTAAGATCACATCTGCACGCTTCTATATTCTGGCAGTTGGTAATGGGACGGTGCAGATGATTCAATAATAAGAACCAGGCAGTTGTCATCAACTGCCGCTGCTTCCTAAAAGCTTTATTCGATAGCTATTATCATGTAACCAGCGGCTATTTCCAGATAACTCCCAGAGACAGCCTCCTATCATAACTGCACTTAATGCTATATTTGAGAGGAGTTGTAGCCTTGTAATCCGGATATCCTATAATACCAGCTGTCCATCTCGAACAGCACGGCCACTGAGCTGCCCCGAGCAAGTCGCACACTATAAACGCACACATCTCTGCTCCCCCCCACCCACCCTAACTAAATATCACACAACAGACAACCCAGCGTGATCCCTGGAAACTCTGCTCTAGCTTTTCTGAAAAAAAAAAAAAAAAAAGGAAAAGAGGGCAAGAAAGAGTGAGAGAGCAACAGCAAGAGAGAGAGAAATGCTTTGGGTGCAATAGCCATTGAGCTTTAACCAAATGAGATCAGACAAAGTGAGAAAAGTGAGACAGCATGCTAAAAAACAAACAAACAAAAAAACAACAGAAAAAACAATGTCAGCATAGTTTTTGAGAGCTGGTCAGCATGTGGCCAAATTCTGGGAGTGTTGTAGAGAAATGATCAGAAACAGTCTACTGTCTGCTTAGCAGCATGCCTTCAGTAGTCCCTTTTCACTGCATGGGTAGCCCACCTGTCCTCGTACCACGTGTGTCAGCACAAACAGCTTCACCGTGTAAAATACTGCTGCACCAATCCAGACAAATACACAACAAGATGAAAGAGATGCTACCACCGAGGAGCAGCGGTGTGGCGTGCCGACGGTGTCATGTGTGACAACTATCTAGTCTGTGGATAAAAGATGCCACACTTGGACATTCACAGCTATCCATCTGTCAGTCTTTGAACTTCATGATTTTAGCTTGTGGACAGCTACAGATAAGCACCGAGTAAAGTCAACTTAGAATGCAGCTCGAAATGTAATAACAGTGTTAAGGCAGCACCCAGGAGTCAGTGTGCGTAACTGAACCAATGTGAATGGAGTCAGTTCTGGGGATAAACGGTGCACAGGCTCTGCAAATTACTGCTGTCTGAATAATTATTCAAATAAGCTGCAGATGCAATATCATTATACTGCATCTCAGTAATTCACTTTACAAAGCATATTACTGTAAAACTTTGACAGAGTCCTCCAATTTGTCTCCTGGAATCCAGGTCAGAAATTTGTCGCACACGAGTTGTGTACTCATCCGTCCAATTCCCACACTACCGCTGCACCATAAACACATTCTCTCCACTCCCAGAACTCAAAACGGCCTTCTGCAATATTCAGAGTTTACTTTGCCTGAATTTAAATGCAAGTGTTGCACTTTATTTCAGTAAGTCGAATGAAAAAGCAAACGAAAATGAAAATATTAGAAGGACCTTTATTTGTCAGAAACCTCATATCCTCTGATATTTAAATAAACACTGCAGATTTGGTTAATAATCATTCTACCGCATCAGGTTGATTGAAAAAGAGTCGTTTGATGGTCTTACTCTGCCAATCAAGACTAGAACATTTGAGGACTCTACAATCTTCTCTTTACACTCACTGTTTTGACGAGGTGAGCTTTAATATATTAAGTTGCTAGGTTTGTGTTTTTTTTGTGTTTTTTACACATTCTGCTATCAGATGACCATAAAGGAACAAGAATGAACAAGTTTATCATATACGTGGAGATAAGATCAGTTTGTAAAAAATACCATAAAATAATCGTGACCTAATGTCATGACACTTCAGTTTTGTTTTGTTGAACACTGTAGATTCGGCTTGCTTGAGCTATATAAGAATACGAACTCAAAAATGAAATGAAAGAATGGCCAGTTCTGCAGAGATTCCCTCACACTTATCCCCAACAACTGCTGTTTATTTTCATTGAGTGCATTATTCTCCATCTATAAAACCAAACTAGTCAATATCTAAGGATCACTAATAGTAAAATATGTTCATATTGCACATTTGCATTTCTGTGTAAGAAAAAGCGGAGCGTTTGTGGAATACAATGTAGACTGATTCTCAGGAGTGTTGCTGATTGGCTTTCTTCCTGCCTTCATGCTCGAAACATTTTAGCCTGGATGCATCAGTGCAGCAGCAACCACTGACAGGCCTGGCTGAAGCTTTATTTCGAAAACAATCTACAGACTGGAAAAGAACACGACTGAGCACGGCTGGTGCAGTCACACAGGACTAAAAAGTTAGATGCCACAGCGCTCTCTATAAGCTAGTGAGTGAGGGGGGACAATATCTGCTGCTTTTCCTTTGCCAGATGGAAAGTCATGGGGTTTTTCGGCATCGACTATAAATCTGTGACAAACCATCTTTCGAGTCCCACATAAAGCAACACCAGAATAGCAATGTAAAAAAAAAAAAAAACCCCTCACTCAGTGACCATATTTAAGTCATGTCGGTGAAGCTGCTTTGTAATAGAGCCATGTTACCAAAAGTAATAAAAATATAGATGAAGTAGCTGTATTGCTTGTTGCCCTGGAACTGCTGATTGTATGTTCCATCTACCACAGAAAATAAGCCCAACTTTGCCTTTTTTCCTTTGTTGTGTTTGTCCTACTTAAGTGACATGTACAGAGAACTCGGCTGCGGGTGCACTCACCCGCTGCCACGGCCGAGCACATGACAAAGAACATCCCTACTGCGATCCTTTTCAGGGAGGAGGGCAGCAGGCCGCGCCGTTTCAGGATTGGGTCCACCACTTTGTCCTTCAGGGGAATCAGCATGATAATGAGCACTGCGTCAAACATGGTGAGCCAGGCAGGCGGGAAGCGGAACGTCAACTGGGGAATCCAGGGGGAGAAACATGGGATGAAAGAGAACAAAAAGCAACAAAGTATGAAAACTACACAGTTCGACAAATGTTTGCATTCACTCGAGTCTGTGCATCGTTCAGACTTGATACTGCTCTGGCACCCCCAGGTGGTCGAAAGCAAAACATAAAGCAATTAAAAAAAAACCAAAAAAACCAAAACATAAATAGCATCTATAGTAATGCAAGCAGGCAGTCAATACCGAATAAATATTAAGCCTATTATTCACAGCCGTAGCAGCAGCAGCACTAGTATTAATAGGATTCATAAGTTCTCTTTTTTACATTCTAATCTATTAAAGCTTAAATGTGAGACAAAATTGACAAAGCTGATTCTGAATTATTACGATAAAGCGTAATCTTTGGAAGGAATAATTGTGCTGTGTAAACAGACTGGATGACATATCAATCAAACAGAAAATCCACTATAAGCATACAAAGTATTTACAAGTTGAGGCAATATCTCACTGACTGAGCAGTGTAACAGTGCAAACTGCTGGAGCAGAGGTTTTGGTTTTTTTTGTTTTGTTTTGTGCAATTCAAATTCCAAGTGCCATCTGAGCTCCTGATGTGTCTCTGGTTTAACACTTCTGATAGGATCATTTATTCTCAAATTGAATTTCCATTTCTTAGAGCGACCGCTGGCAATCTGTACGCAGCTCCTTAGAGAGTGTTTTTCTCTCTTGTTTGTACATTATCATATTCAAAATGATAGGAAGTGCTAAATGAGACTTCTTCTTTGCCAAGGCAAGGCTGGCATGAATGACTGAGGTGTCTCAGCAGGCCCAAATCTCACAAATCTCAGTGTTTTTTTGTTTTCTTCCCCACTTCCCCAAATGAAAACCACACATACACACTGTATACTGATTTAGCAGTTTGGGAAATGATAAGGACTTATTGCAAGATTTATATTTTCTGCTGCTCTTTATCTTGAGAAAATTGGATAGTGCTACCATTTAGGGATCAAAAAGTATCCCATAAAAATATGGTTGCACATGGCAGGTTGTGAGCATTTTAGCCATTATTTCCCTAGATCACCTTTAGATCAGCGTGAAAGAAGAGTTATTGAAGCATGCTTTTAATATATGCAATAATATTACATTTGTAGTATGTGTTCATTTTTGTCTGTTAAAAGGTAAAAGTTGGCTTGGGGTTAATGTGGGAGTCACGAAAGCAGTAAAATTACACTATTAGGTGTTTGTGAACACATTACATCCAACTATAATTTCAATAAGAATGCTCTGTTTTTCAGCTACAAGTACTGTTACACTTAAGGAGAGGAAGATAAATGATAGTATAGGATTCTTTTATCACATGCTGTCATGAGGCGCAGTAGATACAGAACGTGACTGTTTCTGAGAGCGCACAATTGTGTGAATTGCAATGGCCATTCAGTTTGGGAGAAGCCACCACACGCTTCCAGCAAATGTTTGCAGCCTCTTGTGTGTACTCTACACAGTTCTGCATTTTCAAACATTAGTAGATGCACAGAAAAACACTCCTCTCAGTAGTAGTACTAACCCAGTGTTTTTGTTTACATTTGGACTGGGAATTGACCAAAAAAAAAAAAAAAATCTATTTGCTGTAAAACATCATGCATGGCTGATCATTATCAAATTTCAGGCTTCAACTGGCTTTCACATGAATCCAATTTTGAGATTCAAGTTTTCAGACTTGCAACAATGATCTTGTGCGCATAAGCTCAAGGAACACTTGTGAATGTGTGACTCAAATTTCAGCATCTGAGCATTACGATCGTTTGCAAATATCACTGAATTTTCTTACCCCTTTAAGATCAGAGCAAGGTTTGTACATAAGCCTCGTTTACTATTGAAATATTGAGAGATTTTAAAAACAAGTTTTTAAGAAATAATAAAAAAAATGTTAAAAGCAGAAGAGCAATGGAACAAATAATTTTAGATCACTGCAAAGCATTTCTGAGATAACTGCAGAAACATTTACTTGATTACTATGTCCAAGTTGGTGTGAGACATTGGGGGGATTTCTAAACCATGTCATGAAGTTTCCTGCAGCTTCACTGCTCTAACCCTTATAATCTATTGTAACAGATTAGAGAAAAAAGCTTATATAAATATGTAATCTCTGCAGACGAATAATAAATTGTTTATCCTCTGAATGAGTAACAGGGCATGAAGTATTGAATGTATTGTGGGTTACCATGAAAACAGTTTTAATTTTAAAATGTGATTTTCAAATTAAAGTAGTTTTGTTTTCAAATTGCCAATCAAACCCAAAAATAAAGCAACTAGTCAAACAATTACTATAAATTCATAAATTTTAACCTCATAGTAGTAGTAATAGTAGTATGGGTGCCGTTTCTCCAAAGAGACAGTTTTTGTTCAGGTTGGCCACTGAAATGTGTCAGGTGAGACGAGACATCTATTCTCACTTCCCTTTTGATAATGACAAATGTCGAGGCCGGTAGCAGGAAGGGCCTAGTTCAATTTTTTCGTACCAGATAAACGGTGCACTTAGGCAAACTTTAAAATGTAGTTCTTACACACAGTTGTAAACATGTTACACGAGTAAACAAAGTCATGTCACATAGTTTCACGGTGTTCTAAGTCGAGTATTACTGTGGCTTTTCAACAGCACTAACTCAGACTGCGAGGTTTACCGACAAGTGTTTCACTTCACATTTCTGTGAAGTCGGTACACTTCACAATCACCTCAAGCATGCCTGTTCAGAAATATGAACAGACTTACTGCACTACGCAAGCTGCTGTTACTACTCAAGTTAATTTCATTGCTTTTGAACCTTTTGATTTTCAGTCATCAAAGCGCCGCAGCGCTCAACATCTAATCTGCTAGGGGTGTCCTGATAGACAAGTACTGGGCGTGTATCACATAGGCACAAATGCCTGAACACCGAGTCCTCCATTCCTTGCTGAACCATTTACTGCATGTCACTCCACTGGTCCTTCCCCGCCACCCAATTTTCTCTATTTTCTGCTGCCACTATAAAACGAAAACTTAAATTTGCCAAAACGAAAATAGACTCAGGCAAAGTGAGAGACAGGTATACCAGCAAAATTTGCCAAACAGAAACAGGTGGAGGCGCTGCTGTGGTGAGATACAATGCCAGCCAGGTTGCTAATCTGTGAGGTATTAGTCTATGAAGTTCTCACTTAATCCCCGTTGCATTATCAGCCTTTGCTGCTGCCTCCAGCTGTTGTGTGTCAGTGACCTACTGACTCCTTTAGTTTCAGCAGTAAAAAATATAGATCAAAACCACTTGTGAGAAAGCAGGCTAGAGCTCCACGCTGTTATGTTTAACTACAGAGAATTAGAGAACAGTTAAAGTACCACAGCACAAATCAAGTCAGAGCACACTGGCACTAAAACTGTTAATTAAACGGGAAAGAGGTGCAGGAGAGCGTCTCCACTTCAGTTTACCTTAGAGAAGTCAGAAGTGCTGTTTGGGGTCGTATCAGGAATCTTCAGATGGAGGCTCTGCAGGACGTACGTTGTCTGCATCTGTAATGCGAAAAGGAGATTAGAGTCTCAGCGTGAAGTCGTTCTCCACTTTCTGATCACCAGGGTGTCTGGTGCACACCATTCTTCTCCAGTTTTGACACAAACAATGCTTTACCTGATAATGTGTGCACATTATCTCTTGTGTTCTCACTTTGCATTTCTCATCATGCGCAATACTGTTTTAATGTTTGGATCTAACTTTATATCGGCTGATCTTACCTGAAAGTATACAGTCCAGTACGGAATAAGAGCAAAGAAAACCGGAAGGACCTTCACCAGTGCTTTGACTTCCTCTACTTTCTCTTCAGGAAATTTTCCTCCATAAGTCACTTTGGCACTGTCCAGTAGTGCCGGTTTGCTGTTTCACAGGAAAAATTTAATAAACATAAACCTGATTGAAATAGTTTAAAAATACAGTGTAATTAATGGCATAAAGCAAAAATAAATCTAGAATAAACTAGAATTGGTCTGTGCCCTTTAAGTGGGAAATTAATCAGCCTTTTATGTGAATCTCTCGGCCTTTAACAACAGCACTTCTAGAGATATGAAAGAAACTTTTTTTCTAAAGCCTATAATCCCCATCTCTGGAGAAAATGTCTTAATAAGAAATTCTTGAAAGGCAGCAGGACTGCCCAACTTAAAATATTCAATGTCAAGTTTATGAGCTAATAGTGCTACTTTGGTTCAAAGTCAAGTATCCGCACTTCAGAATAACTTAACCACATGGAACGAAGATGAATGCCTGAACCAATGGGGGAAAAAAAGAATTATACAGGTGGATCAAAGGAGGCTTTAACATAAAGCTCTACCAATAAAATAGAGCCATTTTATTCCACTGGTTCACAGTCACCATCCAACTAACGTCACTACACTACTTTAGGAAGCTGTCCCACTGAGACTGATCTGGGTGTGCTTTGTGTGGTTTGTTTGTACATGTATTTAATTACTGTATGAAATGCCACTCTTACCGGAGCAGGTTTGGCTCCACTGGTTTCTGTGAACAGCAGGCAAAAGCCAGGATCTTGAACATGTCAGTAAAGGCACTTCCATCGGCGGGCTTGGTGATGAAAACCATACGTCCCAGGAGAAAGACCAGGAAAGAGATACCAAGGCACACAGTAGGAAGGATGTAGCCAACCTCAAAGCTAACGTTTTGCTGGATGTAGGCCACACCTCCCAGTGACAGGATGGCACCCAAGTTAATAGACCAGTAGAACCAGTTGAAAAATCTGCGTGTGGCCTCTGGTCCTCTGTCTTTGACCTGCGAGCACACAAAGCACAGGGTGACGTATGTACGCAAGCAATTTTTTTTTTTCTTTAATCCAAACATAAAGAGCGTGTAAAAAGAGTAAGTGTACTCTGAACTTTGCAACAGTGGTTTGTCATGAGTTTGTAAGTTAACTACCAGCATCTGATTGTTATAAAAAAATAAGTGAAGTCACAAGTCCTCTGATATAAAAGATTAAGATTTCAAAGCCAGGAAACAGGGTTTAAATTGATTTAAACTGTGGCTGCATGACTCAAAGCTATAACATATAGTACAAAGTACAGTTTGTAAAAACCTAAACTGATCAAAAACACAACAGTGAACTGTCAATAACAAAGAGAAACAGTGATCACAAGCTGAACACCAATTTGCATGAGTCAACACATTTGCCACATTTATAGTAAAATATACATAGCAATACTGTGCAAACTTTATAATATCCTTATCTTTTTATCATCTCAGCTGAGTGAAATGAGCAGAAAAACAATAGAAGCAACTTTTTCTTTATTCTTTATCTGCTTATTGTAGCTTTTAGCATTCTTTAAAAGGTTGCAATTAAAGGTTATAATATTGGCTTAGTAACGCTGCAATAGCTGTCTATGCAAACACATAATATTATCATCTGATCCATCCCACATACAGTTATTCTTTTGAGTGAAAAGATTTTCTCAATTCCTGATGGATATGTTGCTTATATACAAGCACAAAAGATGCACTGGTACAGCTAAAATGACCAACCTAATGTACTGAACATAAGGTCAATACATTCAGCATAAATCTTTCTGGGGTTCATCAGTGCATTTGTGCAGAGTCAGTTATGAAAGTAATTCCATCATGGCATAGCTGGAGAAATAAATTCTTGTCAGCTATCTGAAATTACTGGGATTTCTGCAATGATTACTCATAAAATGTTGTCCAAGCTTCATAAAGGTCACAATTATAGTAAACACAACTTAACTAAACTCGCAACTCTGTTTGAACCTCAGTGGTATCCAATTAAGAAAATGAGACTGGATGGTTGTTGGGGTGCCTTTATATAAATAAAGGCAAAAAAGTCTGAGTTTCGATTGGTTGACATAAACGATGAACACCTTCCTCGTGATTGTAAAAGCATTTAGCGATATATGAAGCTATAAGCTAGAAAAAAGCTATAAGCTTATAGCTTTTTTCTAAAAGCTATAAGCTATAAGCTTTTTTCTAAAGAGCTGGAGCAAGACTATAGTTACAAAAACATTTAAGTTACCTGAAATAAAAACTACACTTAACACAAGAACTAGGAAAACTAACTTAAATCATATTGTGGGTTTCCAAAACTACAAGAGGAAATATGTTTTAGTCTTTGTCAGCGCAACAAACATTAGAATGTTTTGGTGAATAAGACTAGTGTGCATACATGACACAGAAATTGTGTTTTTATAGTAATATTTATTCTAAATTTCTTGAATATTTCCCTGACAAATACCCCTACATAATGAAAATTCAACCAGATATGAATAAAGTCTAACACAAACTAAAACTAATTAAATATATACAATTAAAATACATCTGTCTCTGAGTGGTGACACCTGTAGATATTTCCACAACTGGACACTAACACTGTCAGAAAAATAATAATGGCAGTGGAAAAAAAAATGTGTTAAAGGGAAAACACACTACTAGCAAAACAACCAGATCCAGCCATTAGTTGGAAAGCTTGGAAGATCTACAGATTTTTAATGAGATTTCTAGATCAGTGATGCGTGAAGAGATTTATCAAAAGGTGGACAACTCCATCATCCCAACTTTAAAGTCTGGTGGAGCCAAAATCACGTATGGATAGCTTGTTATCACTGAATTAAAGAGCAGCTGTCTGTGTTTTAAAGGAAAGGTTAGGTGAACTAGCAAGCAAACATTAAATCATTTTATGAGCAGCTACCGGAAACAGCCCCATTTGAAAGCTGTAGCTGCTATAGGAGGTTCAACAACAAGTTGCTACAAACAATAAACTAATATAAATCCAACTTTTTGTGCTATATGTTCAGTCAGATTGTGTTTCTTTACAATTGTCACCGAAGATCAGACCAAGTATCATGACTGACAAAACTGCAAGTCCAAGTTTGGTAATTCCAAAGAGGTCACAAACTTTTTTTTTTTCATGCAAATGCACTGTGCTTAAAAGGGGGAAATCACAACAATCAGTATGATAATTTTTTTACGCTGTGAGAGGGTGTCGTTATTAGGAATGAGGCCAATTTTAACAGGGACTCTTCTGTTTCTCTTAAATATTCAAATCTCCCACGCACCAAGGACTTTCACTTTTTGGAGGATCACTAATGGGAAAATTTTGTCTGTATGAGGTAAAAATTTCAGTTTCAGTACGCAGGAAAAAGTAACCTCATGGTGCATTTCGTTTGCTTTAACATTAGCGGACTTTTACAAAAAAGAAAAAAAAAAGCGGTCTCTCTTGTGTGTTGTGTATGTGAACATAACATTGCACTAATCATATTCGTTCTGCCAGCTCCCTTTGAAACATTTTATCCTCTCCTGATTAGATTACTCTGAGAAACAATGACCCCATTGATGAACTTTCCCACTTCCATGATTGCGTGTTGTGGAGGGTCCTCTAGATAATTTTGATACTAAACTGACAGATGTGTGTTTCACTTCTTATTACCAACTAAGAGCAATTGAAGAAGTGTTTTTAAGTGTTTCAGTTTGTACATGTGTTCCAGAGAGATGTATTGTCTATTCTACAAGATGCTTCAAAATGTTTAGTTTTTAATGGTAAGAGCCATAAGTAGCCATGACAATCAAGAGGATGTATGTCTCAGTGAAATGTCATGGCGCAGCTAAAGCCCCATGACATGTCTGACTTCATTGATGTCCCCACTACACATTTTATACAGGCCAATTCCAGAAAGCTAATGGTTCAGGTTATGGCCTTCTTGCAACACGAAGCTCCAGGTATTTCCTAATTAATACAAACTTTAATAACTCATAGTAGTGCTGTTTATACTTTACCTGATCTGCTCCAAATGGAGTGATGTTAGACTTCACAGTACCCACACCTAAGGCAATTAAGAAAAGTCCACCATAGACTGCTGGGCCACAATATGGGGCACGAATGGGGCATGTAACGTTTTTTGGAGTGGTAACGTTTGTGTTCAGACACTCAGCAGGCTGCACAGGAAATGCCATTTCTTCCCCGCACAGGTGTATCCTGGTGCCCTCGTTTGAAATAAAAGGGAAAAACAGCATGCCAAAAATGTACAGAACCAAACTTGCGGCAATGGTCAAGAATTTTCCGAGGTATGCATCGGCCAACCAGCCTCCAAATGGTGAAATCAGGTAAGTTACTCCCATGAACATGAGTGGTGCCTGGCTCGCCTGAGTGCCCTCCCAATAAAAAGGACTACCATTGAGAAAAAGAACCAGGTTGGACGTTATGCCATAGAAAGCAATCCTCTCTAATGACTCGGCCAGCAGGATGGCCGCACATGCCAATCTTCTTCCTTCGAAGACTGACGGTGGTGAAGGTCTGCTCTCAGTGTCTGAGTCCAAAAGAGGGGTGCTCTCATTGGCGTCCCTGTTGTAAGCCATTCTCGCCCAACTTAGTGGAATAGAGTTTCTTCCTTATTTTTAAGAGTTCAAACCTGAAAATAAAACACAGATATAAACCAAACGGTGACACCGCAGCACAAACACAAACAAATGTACATTTACAACATCTAAATTGCCAAAGGAGAGCCCATTTTCTTGTCATATAGGTTTTTAGCTTAGTACAAACCTGAAGTAAGCTAGCTTAAACACCACAACAGCTTGTTAAAGTTTTTCATTACCTTACCTTTAATGACAAAAACACGTCCCAGGGGTCTTCGGTTGTCTCCATCAATCTAGACCATGCTAACCGCTCAAATGTTTCGTTTGTACTGTCTAAAAGCTGAACTTTATGAAAAGAGAACTGGGTGTCAACAGAAAAACAGTGTCACAGTCCTGTCGCGTGACACATAGCTCAGTCAAAAGCTGTCACTCTTGCGTTGCTGTGGAGACGATCTGCAAATGAAACTTACGCAACGGGTACAGCGAATCGAGGCGCGCAACACCATCCGTGTGATATAGGGATTTGTTCCGCTTACGCAGAGCTAAGCAAGGAGAGAAGGAAGTGGCTCTGCAGTGCATTTTAATCTTTTTTTCTTTTCTTTTCTTTTTGGTTACGGCTGATTCTGTCATTATATAACATGAACCAACAGGATTTGTGGTTTTGGGGTGGGCATGACAAAAAAAAAAAAAAAAAGGAAGAAGAAAAAGAAGTGAAATGGGCTAGCAGCACTCTGCTGCTTACACTCATGTTTCCAGGGGGCCGTATAGAAGGCGGACTTGTAAACATTACAAGCATGGTGCACTACCGTAGGCGGTCTGTGTGCAACCTTAAGATGAGCTAGCCTTGCTCTTAGGTGCTGCTACGTGTTAAGTTACGGACAAGGAAATGTAATTGGAGCTCAGCTAAGAGAGCTCATTGAAACGCAGATGTCGGTGCCGTCAGCTTTTCGCGAATATTTCGCGTTAAGTAGCTAATTAGCACGTCAGCCCTGCTTTCAGTGGAGATATGAAATTACTTTTCCTTGCCTGTCTCAGCCCCAAAACTGGGAACCATACTACAGCTGAGAGAATAAGGTAACAAACATAGCCGCTAAGTGTAGCTGGTTCTTATAGCTGGTATGATTCATTAATTAACGCGTGACACTATGAGGCAATAACAGCGTATTTAACTTCATCAGGGCAAGTGTCGTTGGTAAAATCGCCTACTTCACTGTGAAATAAGTGTAACAAGTTGGCTCTAAATACAAACCTTATCGTGTAATGAGACACCTTAAAATGAGTAGCAGTAAACACGGGTGTTGCCGGTGACCTTGGCTTCTGTTCTTATCAGGAACTGAGCTTAATTTAATGTGATTGGTAACACTTGTCCGTCTACTGTTTCATGTTAAAATGCCTCCACGGAAAACGTTTCCTAGCTTTAACCATTATGGATTTGCTCGAACACTCCGTCTTCCTTCCTGCCTTCCATAAGCAAATGTTAATTTTATGTTTTAGGTCCTACATTGAGTCAGCAGGACACACTTGCGAGCTCAGAGACGCAGGAGAGTTTCAGTCTCCTGCTGATGTGGTAAATCTGGTCTCTGAACATCCTAAGTTTGAAGCTGCACTGGCTATTCATCTTTTCAAAGCGGGCAGACTTCTCATGGGTAAACTGACTTGCTGCTATATCATCTACTTATCAGCTGTACACTTTAAATCAGTTTCCTTTTTTGCTGTCAGAATAATGGGTCTGCAGACGTACAGCTTTCAGTCCCACACTACCTTTTTTTATGTCTATTCTTTACAACAGATATTGAAATACCCTTTGGCGTAATCTTTGGCGGCACAGACATAAATGAAGATGTGAAAGTGGAGCAGAAGCGTGTGGTTATGGAACAGGTGCTACTGAAAGCCAGGTGATGTTGTACTGTTGCAAATTCCTATTTTAAAACTTCCGGATGGCTCCAAAACTAGTACATGAACTTTAGTCCTTCATATCACACATATTCCATACCATTTATCAAATGATTTTGGAAGTTTCATTTAAAATAACTGAAGAGTCACAATTTGCAAAAGAGTCTACACTATAAATAATGTGATTTCTGCCTCATCTGTTGGCTTTGTTAATTAGACTAAGAGGCTGCATCTACAGCACATTTGTTAGCATCTTACGATAGGACAAGGAGCACAGATGCATTAGAGGTGGAAATGGAAAAACAGTTCGAGCTGAGAAATTCAAATTGTCCAGTTTAGCAGAAGCTTATCAGTTCTTGCGTTTATTACATTTGTGCATTGCAAAGCACTGAGGTCAAACTCAATGCAGGGAAGCTTTTGCACAACCAACTCTGATGCAAGCCTTTCTTTCTGCTCTGTTTCTACAGTGCGTTACGTCTCTGAGAAGATTTTTAAAAGTGCATTGCAGTCAATAAAATCTCATCAATATCCATTCCTACACATGCCGTTAATCATGTATGCATTATATTTTTGGAGTGTCATTTCAAGAGGACTGCTCATTACAGGAAATACCCAGTAACATGTCTCCCATGAGAAGGAGCTGCTGATTATATCAAATTTGGCAGTTATCATTAATCATGACTTTATCCATGATTAATATCTAGTATGTTAGTAATGTGTCATATCATATTTTTTGCCAACTTCCTTTTTATAAAGGTTTGATTCAGATGTCTCCAACCTGAAGTGCGAGCAGGAAGTAAATGTCACCACTTTCATATCTTTTATTAAAATTATTCACATGAAATCAGAAAGCTTCTAATCCACTAATCATGTGATTTTTATGTATTTTTTTCAGTCTTGGATATAACAACAAATCACAAATAACACTGCCGTCTCAATAAAAGCTTAAAATATTTTTTTCCCTCAATACATAAATTCCAGGTTTTCACTGGGGGTAAACCCCCAAAAAAAACTCTGGATCTGTACAAGATCTTCTGGCCCCTGGGGCATGAAGAATCATAGACTGTATATAAAGGATGGACGTAGCTTCAAGTCAGAATTCATTCTATCTAATGATCAGGAGGGGGCGAGACAGCTGTTTGCATGGATTAGTGGTGTGTAGATTGATACTGAAACATTGATTCCATATTAAAATATCAATATTTTTGCAATTTGGAGTGAATTTGTAGTTTATGAGTCACAAGAACAAAATAGACAGTAATTATATTATTGGGATCGCCTAAATCGTCGTCTACGTGTAGCACTTTGCTAAATTTTGGAAAGTGACTTACGTCTAGGCTTTGTGTTGATGTTTAAATGGTGGGAATAAAACTATGAAATCCCATTTATTAGAATTGTAGAGCATTTAAAATGGATTATATTGGGAAGGTGTCATTAAATATACAGTCTACTTGCAGTAAAACAGACATTGTAGGCTTTAAAAAATAACAAATTCAACTCAAAATATTTCTTAGGTAAGTAGATAGATAATAGGTAGGTAGGTAGATAATAACGTATCAATAAAATGTTCCTCAGCTTTATTATTATTATTGTTAATCAGTCACATTCATTTTTGATTGTTAATTGAATATTTTATAATGTAGGTGTTGACTTTTCAGGTTTTTTATTGTATGATAATTCTTCATAATTAAACAATAAGAACAAGTAGTCTGATGTCTTGTATTCATTTTAAAGGTATAATTGGAAATACACTACTTTTCGTTTTGATTTTCCAAACACATTAAGTTTATTATTGTTATTTAGTATCGGAATTTTACTTGGTATCGAAGAGAGAATCAGTGGTATCGCACATCATTAGAGTAGACCCTCGAACCTCTCGATCTAAATCTTTTTATCTTGTTTTTTTAATTAATGTAAAACAATTTAATTAATACAATTAAAAGTAAAAATAATTAAAAGGTAAACAGTTTGCTGGTTATAGTCTCAGTTGCTAGTTTAAAATCTTACTGGAAACTACATGACGTTGATTTTGCAAATTATTCCCAATTAAAGTCAAACAAGAGGATAAAGCAGCGTATGTCCTACAGGCATAGCTACCTTATGGCTGAGAAGTTCCTCCTGAATCGTTGTGCAGCGTCCTTTGGTTTATCAGTCAGGTCCACGCCTCCCTCATCATGTCCAGGTTCAAAATACCAAAATGACTTCAAAGCACGACCTCGCAAACTACTGAGTTACATCACTGTGACTACGTCCATCTTTAATAAACAATCTATAGAAAGAATGAGACTGAAAGAATTCAAGCTAACCACTAGTTTAGCAGGCTAATGGCTAATCTGGCTAATCTAAATCTTGCGCCCTAATCCAAGCCGACATCACGCTGAAGTGTCTCAGTTTTCTAGCTGATTAAAGTAGATGGCAATAAATCTAGAAAAAGACCTTCTAGAGGAACGTGCGAGAGCCTGTTTTCCAAAGCTTCAAACATCTCAATCCACCCGCCTCCCACTATTAGTGCCATCTCACCCCAACCTTGATCACAAAGTTCCATCACCACCCAGGGCTTGTTTGCCCATTTAATATTGCACACTTACAAATGAAAATTAGTATCTTCTTTCAGTTTTTTTGTTTCTTTGCTCTACATTCCCTTCATTTTCCTGGTTGTATTCTTTCTCTTTTTGTACTGAAATCCTTTCGCTTCGAGCTACAAGCAGTTTTTCTGCTCTCATTCTGCTCTGCCTGCAGATTTCTGTGTTTTAGTGTTGTTAGCACAGCTTTTTTTCCCCTTTTATTGTTGTCAAAATCGTTATTACTTGTAAAAGGCTGTAATTTACTGCCTATAGTGAAAATTCTTGTTTTGCTGAAATGCCTCGCACAGCAGTGATAATGAAGTGTTTCTTTGTTCCCAATCAGGTTTGCTGTTGCATTTACTGACAAACTGAAAGAAGAGGCAGAGTTATTTTTGGTATGATTATGCGCTTATGTTTTTTGATACACTGACTGAAGTAATTCGTAGTTCAGTTGAGTCGAGCACATTTTAGGCAATCTCTCTGAGGATCGCTGATAGTGCTGCATTGGGTTGAACACATGAAATTTAGTGACAAAAGGGAGAGAAGAAGAATTACTCTTTTCCCTCATCTCTGCACATCTAACCAGAAGTTGTAAATTTTGGATTGATAGTTGCAGAAGTTACAAAAAAAATGCCCCCCTCCCCCAATGAGAGGAGGACTGGGCTTTCAGGAGGGGCTGTCCAGTCATTTGACATGCAGTTTAAACTTTGATGCATGATGGTTACACATGCAGATGTCTCTTTTTTTTTTTTACACATGCCCTATGTTTGCCCACAGTTTCATCTATTTAAATTCACCCAGATCCTTACTCTGTCTGCTTAATTGCAGCTTATAATAAGAGAGAAAGTTTTTGTTTACATTTTTACAGCACATCTGCAGACGGCAGGAGCCTGACAGCGTCAATAAATACAGCAGAAGGGCTCTGACTATACAAACACAATATCCTGCCCTGTCCCGTAATAGTCTGGCATTAAAACAATATTACAGTGTTTTATTTTCAGATTAGATTCCAGCCATAGGCTGCAGATTGAGGCAAGTGGAGTGCTTTATCTCTGCCATTTAGTGCTGACAGCTGGTAGACAGGACAGGCACTGAGAGGCATCGCCAAGCTTTTTATTGTGACAGAAAACACACATAGCGGATGGATCTGGTGTGATAACATCCAGTCAATTTCTTTCCCGTCCCCTCTGATTTATTTTTCGGCACCCGCATTATCTTAGCGACTGCTTTCCTGAGTCTCTTTTTAAAGTTTGTACTCTGTTTAAATATGCTTAGAACACAAAGAGCTTTAAATGGCTGTCTCTATTGTTGGCCATAAAAAAAGAGAGAAGCACAGTTGGTGATAATCAAATGTAATTTCTATAAACAAACGCTGCCAATAATTGCTGATTGCGTTCTGTTAGTTGTTTTAACCACTTCTTTTTCATTTTTTTCCCTGAAGGTGTCCCAAAGCAGCAAAATCTACGTCCAGCCTCAAGGTAAATTCTGCAGGATGGACATCCTCGCCTGATGCTGTGCATCCCTGACTCACCATTGAAGTGTTGCACTAATCAGCTTTGACATTTTTCCCTCCGTTATCATACTGTCTGCAGTACAGAGTTGTGTTTGCTCTTGCCATTGGCCACCGTAGCATGTAGGACAGCCCAAATCACTCTTCCATGTTGTTTACCACCGGTATCCTTGTTTGGCAAATAGTGTCCCTTCATAGATTAGACGAGAGCCCCCGGGCCAGCTGCATGGCTGAGCCCCAACCAGTGAAAGCTTAATTTTCAGGCTTGTCCCCAGAGAGTGATCATGCTGAAGTGCTTTTTACACAGACCACAAAAATTGTATTTTGGATCACTGTTAATTTTGAGCACTGTGCACTATTTTTTATGAAGCTCACTATGGCTGTTTCTGTGTTTATATTACAGGCATCCAGACAGACGTTACTGAGAAATTCTGCTGGACTGAATTCCTGAGGAGCTCAGGTACTATTAGTGCTTCAGGTTGTCATCATTCCAGGTACACTTTCCAAATTGTGTAATCAACAGTGGAAAATTTGATTTTAGATGGTCTTTTTTTGTTTGATGATGGTGGAAAATCAGTTATTTATCCAAAGTGATAAAAAATATTGCTATTTGTTGTACTGACCCCTTAATGGAAGGCCTTAAAGAAAATATTGAAATTATGTTCACAGTGCTGTGCAGAAGTCTTGAGCTACCTCTCATTTCTTTAGGAAAATGAGAAGTAGGTGCAGCAATTTATTAATATGTGCATAGTTGGAAACATTATAATATACAGTAAAGTATAAAGAAGTTACAGAGTTTATACAATTCATATGAGCTTGAAAGTCGGTGTTTGGTGTCACTACTTTTATTCTTCAAGTCCAAACTGTCTCAAGCTTTCTTGTAATTTCTGTAAGTAGTCTTCAGGATTGTTATCCAGGCCTCTTGAAGGACATTCAAAGCTCTTCTTTGGATGTTTCTGCTGTTTGTTTTGTTTGTTACAAATATGATCCCACGCTGCTTCAATAATGTTGGGGGTCGAGGCTCTGGGGAGGCCAATCCAGTGAGTTTTTTCTATCCAGGATCCTTTTAATGCTTTGGCAGTCTGTCTTCATAATTCCATCGATTTTAAGGAGATCCCCAACCCCTCTGGGTGAAATGCAGCCGCAAACAATGCCAGAGCCTCCACTGTGTTATACAGATGGCTGTAGACACTCACTGTTGTACGCTGCCTCTCTCCATTATATTGACAATAATGAATCAAAAATGTCATATTTGAGTTTATCACTCCTATAGACCCTTTGCCATTGATTTTCAGTTGCGTTCTTGTGTAATTTTCTCCTTGTTTCCATTCCTTAAAAATGGCATCTTGACAGCCAGCCTTCCACTGGCACCATTTCTGATGAGGCTTCAGTGAACAGTAAATATCCAGATGCATCTCTCAGGTCATACCTCCGGTCTTTGCTGGATTTTTTAAAAGTGTCTTTTTGAAAGCTAAACATCTGCTGAAGATTGTTTTTTAGGTCTGCCACTTGTTCTTTTGTCTTCCACTTGTCCAGTTTCCTCAAATTGTTCAAGGACACTGCAAACCATACTGAGATATGCCGAGTTGTCTGCTAACAGTGCAAATCACATTGTTGGTGCAAAAACAGTATTTTATGCCTGTCAAACTGTGTTGTCTTTGACATGTAGATTCAGCTAAAGAAAAGTTAGCAAATTATATGTTTTTGCGATAGTTTGCTGTAAACAGAAAGGTTAAAGATTCAATTTAAAATTTGTCTAAGCTAAGTTATCTGTTATGTGCAGAAACAACACTGTTTTATCCCTTGAGTTAGGTACCTTTTTTATGCTTGAGTGATTCATAAGTTGGGGTTAAGTGGCTTAACAATTTCCAAAGGAAAACTTCAGAAAGCCTGGAGAGCTATTGCTGAAAAGCACTTTAAAAAATTACAAGTCTGGTTTCTTGGAAGCAAAATATAAAGGACTGAGGGATAACTTGCAACTTTTCCACAGTACTGTGTTTTTCTGCTGTGTTTAACTTTCTATTGTATTTATTCTTTTTTTGTTGGTGTTTTTATATTGGATGCTTATTCACAAAAGTGTTACTATGCCTGCTTTATAAACCAGGTTTAGTGGTGTTGTTTTCACCATCTATACATAAGCGTGTAATATTTTGCAAGCGTTTGCAACATATACAAGCGATAACCTACATTATTTTTTCTCACTCCAGTTGAGCAACTACACAGACCACGATAGGACCAAAATGACCATAGTGGTGGTTGTCTCAGAAACCAGAGTCTGTCATTGAATATTTTCCTTTTCCCTTCTCTCCACCAGCCTTCCAACTCCCATTTCAATTGCTCAGTAACTATGTACTGTTACTCGGAGCCTCATCCAGACTTTAAATTGCACATTGTAACATGATGTCCATCCCAAGTACATTAGTGCTCAGGGAGAACCCCATTGAGTACAGAGAGGAACAGTTGATTAATAGCATTCAAGCCCAGGGCCATTTATCACCACGTTTCCCATCCATACCAAGTAATACACATTTTCCACAGTCGTTTTTCCATTTATTATACTTGAAATGAGAGTCGGCTCTAGTGTGCCTTTTCAGAAGCGATGAAAGCACTGTAATCTGACTCATAGTTGTTTTTAGAGATGTAAAAAATTTAGCAGTTTCTTCATCCTTGCTATTTTATCATGGGGATTTGTTAGTATTTTATTTATTTATTACTTTTTGTTTGTTTGTCTGCGGTGGATGTGGGACGGCTACATTTCAAATGATTAAGAATAATTTTTTAAAATTATAAATTTTTTTTGCCAACAGTTTCACGATTGCTTTGATAAAATAAATCACACACACGTGGTTTTAACTTGTGTTTGATCAGGACTAAAACGAGAATCTCATTCAGACAAACTGACCCTGTAGTCTTTGCTGTATTAGAAATGTGCCTTTGTTAGGTTAACATTGCTTAAGAAGTCATTAGGCGTTGTTTTTTTTTAGTTATCACTGGGTGTGCTCGGCTTTCTGCTGTCTAAAAGATTAGATTTTCCATATCCTGCTTTTGAACAATGATTTTCAAAAGGAAATGATTTTGTTATCCTTAAACAGAAGAACGCAGTCTGACAGAAGTAACTCCTGCAGCAACCTGTTTTCTCTCCCACCAGTTTTCATCCTACCGTTGTCCTCACATACACTCCCAGCACTGCAGAGGGCACCATCCCATGTGTTCATTCACTCCTGCCAGATCCTGCTGCATATTGATTTACTTATTCATTCCCTCCATCTTGTCTGACATGAATTAATTCTTATTAAATTGTGAAATCTACAGTAATTTATATATAGGCAAGCTCAACACGAATGGAAGTTTGGGCATGGCCGTATTTTTTGTGGCCACGTACTGCAGTGTAGAAAAAAAACCTTCAACTAGTGGACATAAAAGAGCCAAAGCATCCCTCCTGTCTGATTGAAGATAGACGACTAGTCTGTACGTGTCTCTGTTTTACCCTTTGGATGTCATAGCCTCCAAAGGAACAGGCTTGAGCACTGAATTTCAGAGTCTTTCTCTCGATGAAAGTCACTTTGTGTGTGTGTACATGTCTGTGTAGGTTGTTTTGGGCCCATGCTGTGTGCCTGGCGAGATGGGGTTAAGGGGATAGATGAAGTCCAGCACTATAGAGTGATATTTTCAGTCACTAAAGGATGATGGGAAACGAGCAGGGAGTTTGCTGTTTTACAGTTACAGGGCTCTCGAAGAGCACGATTATTAAACAGGTTCTACAGGAAGCGTTCAGTGAAGTTAATGTAAGTAAAAATCAGAGGATAAGCAATAATTAACAGTAGTTAATATAGTCATAGTGATGTTTTTAGCTCCTTTCAGACATGCACTCCTCTTTGTTACTCTGATGGCATATGAATGCGTCCGTTTCATGTGTGAATGTGTAACCTGGCACACTCCAGCACCAGTGTAACATTTTGGTATTACTACAAAAAATGCACAGATGAGTAGTAAAACGGCCACTCTGAGTGCCTGTTGGCACATAATGTGCGTGATCTCATTGCTCAGGTGACTTAAAGCCATAAACCCTTAAACAGCAATAAAATGAGGAACAAAATCTTTGCATGATCAGCCCAGTCTCATGTTAGTGCGTGTAATAGTCATGAAAAAACCAAAATCAGCTTTCATCCACACAAATAGTTGGTGTGTTTCTGTCTGTTTATATTTTTATAGTATATTCTCTGTTGAATGCATGAGTGCATAAAATATACTTCCTGCTACTTTCATAAAACATAGCATGTATTTTGTGTAGAGAAAGCATGAAGTGGTCACCATGGTAACAAAAGTTTTTTTTAGGACATGTAAGCTGTTGTATTTTAACCCGACCCATCGTCCTTTTCCAAACCTAACCCAGGAGTTTGTAATCCCTCGACATAACCAAGCAACACATTTTTTAATAAATGGTTGATTTAAAAATGATACAAGTGATTTGTGAAAATCCGTGACTTGCGTGACTCTGGCGTGAGGGGCAACATGAATTTGTCCACTGCCACAAACAGTTTTAAAAAGTCATGTTCAAGAACCAAAAAATAAAGTAGGGAATTTCGTGTTGGGAAATATATATGTATTAAGTAACGTAAAGTTAAGGTTGAGCAACACAAATCAACAGATTAAGTCTTGATTATTCATCAAACTCCCATAACAGCAGATTTGTGAGACACTCGCTGTCAGTCGCTTTTCACTGAACTCTCTAATCTGCTCGGGGATGTTAAACACTTTTTTATTCTGCACAGAAGACAGTTTAAAAATAAGGATTTTTATTTTTAATTTAATTTTTTTAATTTCAGCACTAACAGTGGTTTATTAACAGTTATATAGAGCAATGAGAGTTTTTATATAGAGTGTATTTCTTTCATTAATTGCTATGAATCCTTTTTATCAGAGAGGCCACAAAAAGTGCAGTGTAATATGGATCTTTCTGGCATAATAGTAAGTGGTACAGAGCCCGGCCAAGGATTCGTTAGTTCACCTTTTTGTTTGCTCTGTATACAAATGACTGTGCTCACTCCCAGCATAACCAGTATGTTATAAAAGTTTAAGGTGTCACTGTTGTTTTTACCTAACCTAGCTACACCCCTGAAGAATTTACTGTAGATCCCAGATCAGCAGGAGGTCATCCCTCGAGTATCACACTTTTCCCAGACATTAGACAGGTCCCTGCAGGGTCCATGTTGATAGTGCACTCACTTGACACAGACATGTGGAAAATGTTTGTGTGAAAATTCATCAACATTTACATTTTTGCTTATTTCTTTTAATTTTTTTGCTTGAACAAAACAGCATGCAGAACAGATAACGTCTCTGTACGTGAGCTCAATAGAGGGGAAAAAAGGTTGGAGCTGGCGGGGGTCTGAGTATGTTATCAAGATGAGGCAGTCTGTTTTTAGTCTGTCGTTTATCAAACATGATATGAAATAAACTCCAAAATTATGTATCCAAGTAAGCATAATAAAGTAGATTTAAATAAAATAGCTGGAACAAAATGTGAACAGGGTAAGTGAGCTAATCTACAGACATGGTTGGTAAAGAATTTAACATAATCAATAAAAGAATTGAACTTTTGAAAAATAAATCAGAGCTCCCTTCCATCTTTATTTTATGAGTGTTTGGTGTCTGCAGTAATATTACCGTATTTTTCAGACCATTTCACTGTCGTTGAACGGGTCTGTTTTCATACATAAGGTGCACCGGTTTATAAGGCGCATTAAGCGAAACAAAACAGTCAGATAAGTCAAACTTTACTCACATCATTCTTCTTTATTCTTTCACTTCCGTACCATTGATTCATTGATGTAGAATTCTCTCACAGCTGCTCTATTCCTATGTTGTTTCAGTATATTAATGACTAACCTCGTATTGTGGAAGGATTATCTCAATTGTTCTCCTGACTGAGGTTTGGTCCATTTGCAGCATCCTGCCATGTGATTGCATTTGTCCCTAACCATTGGAAACCCTCGTGTTAACTTTTATCGAGTGGAAAAAAGTTAGCGTTCATCTTCCAGCTTCACTGTGTTTGTGTTGTGCTAACATAGCTGTGTCGCTAGCGATCACGTAGCACATCATTATATACCAGCTAGTCCAACTTCAGTAACCCTACAAACGTCACTGCTGTTTAGTTTCCTGTCTTCATTTATGTTGGAAGTGATAGCAGAGCTGTACGTTTTAATTTTTTCAGAAGTCTCTCAGTCAGAACACGCTATATCATGTTTAGGTGGAAACTAGCGAGCTAACTTCCTGCTAACTTCTAACTCCGTTAAATTTAATACATTCTATTTTCATGGATGCCTGGATGTTATTTAATTGTTACTTAATTGTTACACCTGGTAAAGCAGCAACGCGGATCATTTTATTAAAGATGATTTTATTAAAGACAGTTTTTAACTCTCAGCGATGCTGCAAAAAAAAATCAGTTCAAGGTCAGTAAGCACAACCAGAATTTATAGATGAGGCGCACTGTTGATTTTTGAGAAAATTAAAGGATTTTAAGTGTGCCTTATAGTCCGAAAGATGCGGTATATAATTGTTTTATAACACTGCTATGGAGTCCTATCTTATGTTGGTTTGGAAACCCTATACTCGAGTCTAAAGCTCCAATTTAAAATGTGTTTAAGAGGGCAGGAAAGATCATGGGAACAGAAACAGTGACTGTTCACCAAGACATTTTTGAACACTGTTTGCATGCATGAATCTCTGGCAGGAGATTTACAGAATTCCTTTGTAATGGTAAATGGACTGATTCTTATATAGCGCTTTTCTACTCTCCCGGAGTACTCAAAGCGCTGCATACAACATGCCTCATTCACCCATTCACACCCACTCATGCAAGCACTTCTAAACGCAAGTGCAAACTATAACTACATTCACACACATTCACACTCCGATGAATGCATCGGAGGGCAATTTGGGGTTAGTATCTTGCCCAAGGATACTTGACATGCAGACTGGGGAAGCCTAGGATCGAACCACCAACCTTCCGATCAGTAACTGATCTGCTCTACCACCTGAGCCACAGCCACTTGTGTATGCAGAAGCAACATTTATTTGCCCCTCTGTCTGTTAGCGGATAAATGAACAGCTCATCTTGGACAGAAAGAAAAGTAGAGAGGCTTTGATGAGGCGTCATTAATTAGTCATCTGTTTGTATATTTACTTTAAGGCCTGCATTTCCTCAAATTTGCCCATTTAAGGTTTTATTGTGATGTTTGTTGTTTTTTGATCAAGCAGCTGCCTAATCCTGGACGACTTTCTCCTGTGGGTGACAATAAAGGGATCTTATCTTTACATTTACTACAGATTGAAATGTTTACAAGTACAACTTGACAGTAAAGTCTTTACCACTATGAAGACAAGTCTTTGACAGGTCAGATTAACGAGGCTCATGGGTAAAGACTCTAATCCAGGAGCGATAGAGTCCCCCGCATTCAAACACGTGCCACAGCGGCAGTGACCTCATTACTTATAATAAATGATCTGCCATATTTAGACGGTATCGATCAGGATGTGACAGTAGATGACACTGGGCACTTCAGATAACTAAGCTGTCACACAGTGTCACAGTTTGAGTGATACAGTAATGGCCTGAGTCATTCAGGTTTTTCAAAGTCTGTACGGATGCCTTCTCATAACTACATGAAGGATGTGGCCTCTTTAATTATCAAATTAACTATTAAGGTATTGGCACTAGATTAAGAAAACAATATCTTAATGAGCAAAATGTACTGTCAGAGCCTTTGGTTAGTATTTTATAATGAGAGGGTAATGTGGCTTGCTGTATGAAAATAATCAACATTGAGCTTCAGTATAATTATATCATGTTTATTGGTTTAAGAATTACCGGATAAAACATTTTTTTAAAGTGCATTTTATGTAAACTTCCGAGGCGAAAGGTGGGATTGGGGGTTGATCAAAACAAGTTACAGCATATGAACAAAGATCATTTTGCCTGCATTTTCCCATCTGCCAAGCTGGTACAAAAACTCAGGTGATTCTGTGAAGAGGTCAGGTGGGAAGCCTTAATTGATTTTTTTGATATTGTTTGATTTTACTGTTTTTGTGGGGGGTTTTGTCTTTGTACTCTCATAACTAGCTTTCAGACTGATGTTTTGGTATTGAAAGAACAGTGATGGACACAAATGGTCCACGACATACCTTCTGCTCCTTCGTTTTAAACACATTTGTACAGAATAATAATTATTATAACAAAAAAAGAGATTTTTAGAATTGCTGCAAATGCTGTTTGAGAGTTCAGGTTATTTGTGGATTTGTAGCAGTGTTCCCACATTTATAGTCCCAGTCTTAAGCCAGGTCAGTTGCTCCGTGGTTGGATTGACTCTAGCATGTTATAAGACGTCAAGTATAATTAATTTTAACTGACCATAATGCAGGTCCTGTCACAGCTCGTGTGTGCGGTTCTCATGTGGTGTGTGAAATTGCTTATCACACATTCGTCACATTTCATCTGTAGTTTGGGCAAAATCTTCTCAGCTACCTCAAAGCATAAGATGTACAGTGGAAGTGCTAATTATTGGAATTTTTCAAATTAAAAGTTTTTAAATAAATGCAGTTTTTCATACCTGAGTTTTTCAATTATATCATTTTTTTGTCTAGTCCAAAAAAACCATCCCGTGCCGCTCAGCAGATGAAAGCGGAGCTGTTCAGACAGATATGTTCTCTTCCAGCAATGCAGAGGCATGCGCATGCACACATGCTGATTAAAGTGTTACAGGGGTTGTTACCCTTCTGAAATCAAAGGCAAACAAACAAAAACTATGATTTGCATAGATCTCACAGAACTACACAGACAGAGAAAGAATATTGCTTCTGGCACGTCATATGATTTGTACAATTTGTTTAGTTTTATTCCCAGAGGGAAAATGAATTTTGTCTTAGATTCCCAAAAATATATATTTTTTTTCCTCACTGGGTTTTTTCATTTTGACAGGTCTGTGCTAAGACATGATTCCAGCTCCTGTATTATTTTCCTGCAGCTTGTTCGGAGGCACTGACAGGATGTTTAACTTCGCTGGCACGTTTTCAGATCGTGTGAATCAATGCGAGGAAGTTTGATACATCCCACAGATCCAAAAGCTTTTTTTTTTTTCTCCTAGGATCGAGGTCAGTGCCCAGTCTCCAGGCTGTCATTTTAAGATGCTCTTTAATAGCATTAAAGAGCTGCTTCAGCCTTCTGATCTGGACTTATCTGGCAGCAGGGGATTTCACTCGAGTGTCACTGTGCTGCAACCACAGGCTTGGTGCTCTGTGGTTTGATTTCTGAAATGGTTTGTTTTTTAGCATTTCGCTTTTTTTTTTTTTGTTGTTTCTTTAAACTTGGACAGAGTTTCTAAAAAAAATTTAAAGATTTGGCTTGAATTGGTAGCACCATTGCCAAAAAGGTTTTCGCAGCAGTGATTTTGCATTTTGGGTCGTTTCAAACACTGGATATAAGGATTAAAAATGATTTTTCTGACAATTTTCTGTGGCCAACTATACCATTATTTACCACTGATTGCAGAAAGTAATGTAATTTTATTTATTCGTTCGACTTCAGCCTTAAAGTATTGCTGTTGTACTGGCTTTGCTTTAAATTTGCATAAAACCAGTCTTCTCTGACATAAAGGCTCAAAAATCAATGTCGATAAAGTCTAAATCTTCTTTTCACAAGGCTTTCTGCTCTGCATTTGGCAGTCCAACCAGCTTTTGGATAGATTTCCCCGCAGTTGTGTGTATATAGTCATGGTCCCCAGAGCATCAAACCTACTTTAATAATCTATGAATTCTTTTTGTGTAACCAGCAGGTCAAAATTTGCACTTTCTGCTGGAAAATATGCCAACATCTATTTGATGGATTGGTAAAAAATGCAGACATTCAGGGTTCTCTTACACATCCTAATGATTTTGGCAGACTTCTGACTCTCCATCTATCCTCTAAAGTAGAGAATGTATTCAAAGTCACAAACGTCAACAAGGTTGACACAGATGTTAGCATTCCTCTCAGGATAAACTGTAATTTTTTACGAATGCTTAACATTAAATTTGTTGCAACAATCAGTTAAAAATTTGACATTGTCCAACACTTTTTTTTAAAGATCAAATGCGTGATGAACAAATACTCTTCAAAGGGTCATCTCCCTGGTTGAAGCTAGTCGCAGTGCATACACTGAGCCATAGATGGATGTTTCTGCAGTCAGATCATTGCTTACAAAGGGAGCTTTGTTGTATTTTAAACAGTAATCTGCTTAGTATGTGGCTGTGACGGACAGCCACTTAACATCTTCTCCTCACAGACTAGAATTGGATATGGATGCCATAAATCTGATTCTGTTCATCTGGATGTTTTGTTTTCAGTGGGTTCATCACTCACTCACTCATCCAAGTGACATCTGCAGTCTCAGCTGACTGCAGGTTTCCCCAAACTTATAAACAGTGCATAGTGACTGAAACTAGCTCCACTGACTAACAATGGGCTGTGAGGACTTTTTCATATCAGTCCCATTAACATAGAGTTGGGGAATAGCAACAATCACAGCACGGTGAGATGGTGAAAGATATATCCATAAGCCCTCTCCTCAGTTCAGAGGAGGATGGACCTCCCTGCCTCTCTTATAGTTGGGGAAACTGCAGTTAGCTGAAGTCACTGAAGAAGTCATTTGTGTGAGCGATGAAATGTACTGAAAGCGTTACGTCCAGATGAACAGAATCAACTTTCTGGGATTTAGTAACCTGCATGATTGAGCATGCATCGAGACAACTGAGTGTGACGTCAGTTACCTCAGTAAGCTAAAAATGATTTGAAAGTGTAAACTCACGAGTTTGAGTCGTCCTTGAGCTCCATTTTGTTCTGTCAAGAATGTTTTGTTCATTTTGTTTTATTCTAGTCAATAAAGAGACTAAAACAGGAAACAATCCTTGAACACAATACAAAGTCTAGCGAGGACATCCAAGAAGTACCTAGCAGTGATGTTAAGGAAACATCCATAATGTTGGTTCAAGTTTAATTTTGGAACTGCTTTGTTTCCTGGGTTTGACTATATATGCAGTAGAAGTAGGTACACCCTTGTGCAATCGCTTAATTCATTGCACAGTCTAGCTGTATTACTTGTTGTTGAACTGTATGGTATTTTGCCCTTGTGCAAAATTAAAAACTAAAAATACAGGGTCACAGTTAGAATGCAGTTCAGTCGCAGTAAAGCCCAGCACAAATTCTGCAGTGAAGATTTAAGTTTTTTCAGCATTTTGTATTTCTAACTTTGATTTTTATGACAAATACTCAATTCTCAAACTTCTACACTTAGTCTTTTTTTTGTGTTCAGCTTTTTTTTATTTTTGCTCGAGGGGATCTGCTTCTCTACAGTCCTTTTCAAACAGATGAGCGATAGAAATACTCGCCAGGATTTTGGTGTAACTCTTGGCATTTGTGTTGTCATGTATAAATGGCGTCTTTCCAATATGGTCTGGTCTACATTAATAAATAACCCCAGTGCCAAGTCTGTCGCTATGCAAGTGGATGACTGTACAAGCACCGCTCGGTGCATGACGGCATATTAGGAAGATCATTAGTCACCAGTCTTAGTGTGTCATTTCACACCTTTGTGCCATCTCACAGTCACATTTTTCAGTTCCCCATGCGTGACAGACTTCATGCAGTTAACAGGAATAACAGGAAATCACAGATCAGTCATTACAGGCTTGTGTGTCTCTCGATCAGTACTCACTTTTGTTGTACTGTGCTTGTACTGCTTTGTTGTAACATTTTCAGTAATGTTTTTTAAGTGCAAATTGAAGTGCTATTGCTTACTGATGTTGTATACTACGTTCCCTTTTCTATAAAGCTTATAGTTAGGGCTGGATCAGGTGACCCTGAACTGTCCCTTAAATGCGCTGCAATAGGTCTAGGCTGCTGGGGACCTCTTTTACAATCTATGTGTTTATACACCACTATTAACAACCATTAATCATGGGTTATTATGAATCTCTGACCTTGCTTCATACTGTGTCTTTTGTCCTGTCTCTCTGCTCTCTTCTCTTTCCCTCATAGATGGCTGCCCCTCCATGTTTCTCTGGTTCAGACAGATGTTTCTTCCTGTTAAAGGGGAGTTTTTCCTCCCCATTGTCTCCTGCTCATAGGTCATCTGATTGATGGGGTTTTATCTGTATTATTGTAGGATCTATATCTTGTGCCTTGAGGTGATTGTTTTTATGATTTGGTGCTATATGAAAACAAAAAATGAATTTAGTTGTATATGTGAATGCCCCACACTAAGACTAACTGTGTAACATTATAGTACATTCTTCTGTTATTTCCACTGTCATTTTGACATGTCATCTATTACACACTAAGCAGTTGTGACAGTAATTCTGGTTCGCCTCGACTTGAAGGCGAGTACAGTGTAGTTGTACTTTTGAAGTGAAGGGTCTGTTGACTAATGTGAGGTCTGAGACTGACAGGCTAGGTCGTGTGTTGCCTTTATGATGGGGTGGTGTATTAGGGTCAGGACTTTTAGCTGTTGTCTTTGCCAGGTCAGGTGCACTAGAGTAGCTGCTGGCATTGTGCACGTTTGTGTGCCTGCCAGTTTCTGATAATCTCTGGATTGAATGTGATAGCCGGATGATATTTGAGAGGAGCAGATTCCACAGCATTGCAGTTAAAGCCTAATTCTCCAGATGTTTGATGTTAGCTCGATATTGGCCCGGCTAATTTTTTTTTTATTTAGAGCTGATCAGTGAGCAAATTGTCACCCAAATATTCAAAGTACACACTGGTCGCACACTGATTAGGGTGCGACCTTCCAGTGTTTTCAGCAGACTATTTCCCTGCTGATCAGAGAATTGTGCGAGCACATTAGTCACCGCTGTCTTATTTTCTTCGTGACCTTGGTTGATGTATTGCTTTCATTATCTGCTGATGTACTTGGGATGTTCATTATGCAGTGTTTTGATATTGTGGCGCTGTCTTTCTGTTTGTCTGGCTTCTCTCCAGGTGTAAGGACTGAGCATGTGGATGAGCTGCGTGTCTTCCTATTGGTCTGTGGCCTCAGAAGAGTCAAAGACCCCCTCTATTTGGTGGAGGTTTTTTCAAGTATGCTGTGATTTTATTCATTATGTTATATTGTTGAATTTATTTCATTGTATTTGCTATGAAATGCATGTCCATAACATGATCTGGCAATGAGATCAAGCCTATCAGCACTCAGACCCAACCTGTTATTGAAACTAGAAATAAATACCAGTAAATATGATTATGTAAGCTGCATGAAAAATTGCTTATGCTGTCTGTGGGAACTAAGGTACCAAAAAAAAGTACTGTCGAATTTTGAGATTGAAAAGTATTTTAGGCATCAGTCCTGGTGAAATCCTAAATGTTCACCAAATACAGAGAACATATGAAATGAAAAATAACTGAACTCTCTTAGGTAAGCTGTCAGTTGTCTTCCAACAGAGAGACATTCAAAATACTTTTGTTCCGTTGTCTGCAAAAATGATCCCACACTGCTTCAGTAAGGTCTGGGGAGGCCAATCCATGACTGATAGTGATCAATCATCGTGTGTTTGGGATCATTGTCATGTCGAAAAAAACTGGCTTTCAGTCCAGTTGTTGCGTAATTTCGCATACCTGAGCCTTTTCTTTCAGTTTGCAGCCTTCCACCTACATCATTTCTGATGACATTTCAGTGATTAACTTAAGGGCCAGGTTCGTGTGAGGTCTTTGCTGGGTTTTTTGCTATTTCCTAAACCCATGATTTTCAGATGTTGTTGATCTGCAGCCAGACTACAACTCTGTTGTCTCAGGCTGCAACTTGCAGCAGTAAACAAGCTATTACACGTGGATTTAATGGCATCTTTTTGCTTGCAGCCTCGTTGACTCATATGATCAATATCTCCACCTGCTGCAGATTCTGGTTGGAGTGACCCTTCAGCTCGTAGCAGATATTATGGAGAACAGAGCAGGGAGTGCTGTCGTCATCTCCAGTCAGAGTGGAATAGAGTTGATCCACCTACAGAATAAGAGAGTACCTGGATAAAAAGCTAAATGACATCCAGGATCAATACAACAGTGACCTGGCCATCATCCAGACAGGGAAACACAAGACTGGATAGACAAGAGCAAACTGGTTAGCAACAGGAATATTGCAAGTGGTGAATTAGCCAAGTATATTGGTGCATACTGTGCCCCTCATCAAAACCTTTGTGAATCTCATCTTCTGAGATCCCTACCAAAGTACTAAAATGATCTTTATGGTAGTTGCGCTGCAGGAGGTGCCACCATGGTCACATTTTGCTATGATGACATGTAAATACAGTGAGGGGTGGCCCTATTAACCAGCTTAACCTTAATGCCTTTCTTAATGTATCTGCTGTTGTAGAGGCCATGTCCCAATCAATTAGATGTCAAACGTTGAGTTCCATCTAATTGAAAGTGTTTGTATAAGTGCAGCGGGGCAGCTCGTTCTCATTTTGTCAGGTCTTGCCTTCATGGTTTTTATGGTTTTTCTTTCTTTGATGGATATCCTGAATGTCTTATTAGGTACCTAATATTTTGCCTCTAATTAACACGAGTGGTTTCTTTTTCAAACCCCCCATATATACTGTGACTTTCACAGCACGCAGTTATTGTAATGAGACATCACTAGAGGGCGTCAACATTGTATATTAATGTTGAGGAGAGCTACACGGTTTAAGTTTCACATGCACGTCCTTAGAATTAACACGTACTGTCCACGAGTGTCGTGCGTTAAACAAGCTTGTGGGAATCTGTGCAAGAACAGCCTCACTTCTTTTGAAAACTTGCTCATTTAAAACCCCACAAAAAAACAAACTGCAGTGTTGTTGTTTACATCACCAGTTATATTTAATGTTTTTCAGAGTGGCATTGTGAGAATCTGCTGAATGTGTTAGTCATTATTGGGCCCAAGGTAAGTAAACAGTCCTTATGCACTAGGTTTTGTTTTGTTTGTTTCTTTGTTTGTATGCTTTTGTTTTTGTTTTTTCCCTTTTCTGCCATGTGCCTCTGTACTGTCACTCTGTGTACTGCTGAAATTACCTAGAAACATCCCCCGGGAATTCAGGCAGCCTCTAATTGGATAGAGCAGACATACAGGCTTTAGTTGTTATGCTGGAATTAACGGACAGTGCTGGAAGGAAATGTCTTCTGAATACTGGGGAAGGGTCAGCTGTAGTGGTGGTTTGTTGTTTTGTTTTGGGGTTTTTTTGGCATTACCTGCTTCACATTAGCAACTTGCCTTTTACTAATGACCTGTGTGGGGGTGGAGCAAACTCATTTTAATCCTCATAATATGTATCTGCACGTGTACGGCGAGCACAAGTTACAGGTTTTGCCGCCCTGTCACATGTAATCATGTTTCTGTGCTGTGTGTCTCCCTGAAAACATTAAGTGCTCAGGTACAAGCTGTGTGTCTTCATGTCAAACAGTGCAAATAAATAAGTGGAAAATAGCAATTGAACTCTCAAACCCTGTCGTGAGTAACCTCATGCATCAATCAACTAGTCAGTCACACAATCAAATTAGAGTTTTTTTATTTATTTATGTTGATTTTTTTTTTTTTTTTTTAAAAAAATCAGGTTGGAGTTTTATGTTAAAATTCTTGTCATATCCCAGAGAACAGCAGCAGCCTCTGTTCTTTGTTTTTTTCTGTTTCATTTCCAATCTCTCACCCATTGTTTTCTGTTTGCATGTCTTCATCTTCTCTTCTCTCCCCCCCACCCGACTCGCTTTGATACGGCATCAATGTACAGTACTTTAGCATCTGTTCTTTCTTTCAAACAGTGGTCTCAGGCAAAAGGTACGTTCTGCTTTAGCTTTGCACAGAAACAACTCAATTAGGCATGGCCACGGGCTTGTATGCACCGTCTTACTGCCGCTTCTTGCTTTTTTCGCGAGGCTTTGCTGCTGCTGCTGTTTGATGAAACGGTTCAGTCGAAGCAGAAACATGTGATTCATCGTGACACGTCTGAATCACAGGCATGTTTGTTCAAGAAATGGAAAGATATTAATTTTATACTAAAAATGTTTTCGTGTGACAGCCAGATTTCAGCTGTGTTAATTTAAGGATTATATTTTTTGTGGAACAGTGTTGAACAGATTAAACGAAGTGAAGGGAAAAAGATCCAAAAATGCAAAGAGGAGGTGGAATGAGACATCCCTCGCTCAGGCTGTCATGACATCACAGAAATCAGTATCGCTACTTCATTCAAGTAATAAGCGCTGTGGCTTTGCAGCATCTGTCATTAAGAGGAAAATTCAGGTCAGTTTGTCAGCGATGACACATCTGACTTCTCTGTAAATGGGCTTTAAATTACCGAGTAAAATAAATCTGGACAATTCCAAAAAGGGAACGTTATCTCTCGTAACGATAGCAGGCTTTCACCTTATTTATTTGCTGAGAGCGAAAATGAAATCTAAATATATCTCTCTCAAACATCAGTAAAGGTATGACAGAATTATTGGAATGAACAGGAACACTGAAGCTTTCGCCGTATGACGTAGCTTTGTTTTTTTGGCTCACTATAAAACAGCGCCAGTTGGGCTTAAACCGTGTATTTTTGCCAGTATCTTCATCATCTTGATCCGACCCCTGCTCGTGTTATAATTCCTGCAGAATCCCAGATCGCTCCAGGATGTAAAACTGCATTTCTTTTTTAATAGATCTTAAAAAATAATTTGATGAAGGCATTTTATGAGCTATAAAATAAAATGAGAAAAATGTAGCAGCTTGCTTAGTAGCATCTTTGACCCGCATTGCTATGCTTTGACTTTTCTGTGGACAGGCTAATGCACATAAATCCCACATTGCAATTAATCAGATTGGCCACCCTGCCCACCCTGACCCCAATCTCTGAAAATGCAGGATTTTCCTGAGAATGATTTTCTCCTGATAGAAGTTCTTAATTGTGTCATTCGTTATTTTATATCCCAGTGATTAGGGCACTGCAGGTATCCTTAATAAAAAAGGAAAAACAGAAATTTTGTTGCACATGTTTCGGTCATTTTTGTTTTGCCTCTTATTTTTCAGATTGATCCCGTTCTTACTGCTGAAGTAGAAACGGTTGTTAAAAGGTAGGCCTTCAGCTTCCTTTGTGTTCAAACTGTCAGTTTTGTCTGTTTAATTGCCGCAATGTTCCATCTTTTCAGACTTGCCTGCCTTTGTGCTTATTTCATGCGGTGCGTTGAAAAACAAATGCAGCTCACACGTATCGTAACATAATGTGAACAGAATGCAAAGTAGAGCCGAGCGCCAAGGTCCTCTTTTTATTATCTGTCCTCCCACACTCGAGTCTCCGCCGATCTTTCAGTTTTTCGCCACAGGGCCTCACCACAACAGAGATCTTTGCGGCAGGAAGCTGCCCTCTCTGCTTAAGACTTTACCTGGATGCTCCGTTCATGTCACACATAGTGCAGCTGTGTTTCCTTGCCTGAGCTTGTCACTGCTGTTCAGCATCATTCACGCCTCTGTGAGCCCTGAGTCACACAGAACTGAGTTTTGCCACTGCTTTTACAGAACAGCAGGGGTGTTCTTGGCCCAGGAGAGGTGCCAACAGGAGCTTCATGCTGCCATGAAAAGGTGCTTCGCTGTGGTCAACAGCTCTGTTTCAGAGGGCATGTCAGCAGCCATCTTGGAGGTAAACATCTTCGAGGATGGTGGGTAATTGGACGGCAGGGCAGCACGATGTTCCGACATTGGCAAGAATAACAGTTTATTTATTTATCCAGGCATCTTACAGAGGAGCTTTTGTTTTTTAATCTAAGCAACGTGAATCTTCTGCACTGTTTGTTGTTCAGCTACAATGCTATCTGGACACTTCTGGGACAATTACCCAAATTAATTGCTTGACTCCAATCTTCCCATTCCTGAGTGAGCAAATCCTCTTAATCTTTTTTAAACACAGGCAATTAAGACAATCCACAGTAGGCTTAAAGTGTTATTAGTTTGTTAGCATGTTTCACTTAACAAGGTATTAGCTTGCACAGATTGTTAATTCTTTAAGTGAACCGACGCGCAGAATGGCGGCGCTGTACACCATCGGAAATGCTCAAGTGATTGCTTCTTAACAATGACAGGATAAACAAGAAACTTTTGCCTTTGACTTGTGCTTTCTGTCTTCACCAGGCCATGGATCTCGGGGTACCTGTGCTGGCTAGAAACATTCCAGGAAATGCAGCTGTGGTGCAGCATGAGGTCACCGGCCTTCTGTATTCTTCGCCTCAGGTATATATTGGCTGACCAGCTCTGTAGTTAAGCTAAGCGCCGTAGTCCATAAACATAATGACTGTGTTTATGGACTACAGAGAGGATAAACTGTTGCCAGGGCTACAGGGACTCCTTTCACCTCAGCTGACCAGAAAAGTACACAACCGCATTAAGTAGCACCGGCACACTGACTGAGAACAACTGGAGGGTTTTATGTCCTCTCCTTGCATAACTGGATAAAATAACAAGTCTCACAGTTTTAATCAGAAACTTTTGACATCATTTTGTAAACTTTGTAGCGGTTTTATCACAAGTCCAATCTGAGCAGGTAAAATATAACAAAAGGCCGCTCCTTGTGTTATATTTTATTTTATGTTTCCTCAGGTGCTTGGATTAGAATCAAAAGAAGTGCACCCTTTAGGGAGAGAACAAAGATACCATATTACCACATAGTGATGCAACAATTAGCAGTAAGGTGGAAAGTAAGTAATCCCCCATGAGAACTGCTCAGTCTGATATTCAATGAGGTTTAATGCAATGGGAGATAACAAAGGATAAGGCCAATTGGCAGGGCTTAAGCGTTGTATTGTCAAGACCATGCTGTAGCGTGATGTTGTTGTAATGGTGGGGATAATTCCTCCCTGCACGTGTGCTCCACTGAGCTGCTGGTAGGAAGCTCACACAGATGGTTGCAGCAACTTGGGCCGGATAAACGAGGACCTCGGCCAGGACCGACGGGCAGCGAGTGCTAGTCTTTGAGCCGCCTTTGCAGTACCTCCCGTGCAGGACTTCTCGCGCACGCTAAAGTCTTTCCTTAGTTTTTCCACTGACAGTATTTCTTGTTCTTCAAGATGGAATTACATGAGGAGTGTGGGTATTAAGAAATGTGTCGAGCAAAGTAAACACAAAAGCACTCACGAGCTTTAAAGAGGAAAAATGGCCTGTCCTGTCGGGCTCTGTAATTTGCACCAAGAGTGAAGTGAATATAAGCGCTCCTCTCATAAGTTGAGCTTTAATCCTTTTGCTGTGAGGATTTATAGCCCTCATATGTCCATACAGAAGAGCCGTTTCCCACCAAGAGCCTCTCCAGACATAATCACATCACTTGAAGTGAAGTAAAGCAAAATGGCCTGCTGACTGGCAGTGGCTAAAACTTTGTGTGCCCATTGGCTCAGTGCTGCAGTGAATGTTGGCTGTCATGTTGCAAGAACACTTCAAGGCACTTTGACTTCATTTTGTTGGAGGCTTCTGACAGCCTGCTGGGCCAGCAGATGAGCAAACTAGGATTCTGAATGCTGAGTGGATGGACCTCATTTCTATGAATACGTGATGGTGTTATTACTCCTTTTTTTTTTAAACTGTTGCTCTTTTATCCTTGTCTTTTCTTCGCCATGTTCCCAACACGGCTGGTTGTACAGTATCGTTTTTTTTCTAACTGTATCGCTTTGTTTGTTTTTCTCTTTTTACATAAGCAAATGAGAGGTGGCAGCTATTAGGTTAGAAAAAGGGGGTCTGTTGGGCATCCATATTTAGATATGGAGCCACAAATATCTCCATCCTTTGGCTATGTAAAGACACTTTTGAAGTATTTGCTAATCAGTGCACAGGCTTCTATCTGAGTTCTGTTCTTGTGCTTTGGATTATCGTTTATGCTTTAAAAAAATATCTCCAGGCACCTTCACTGGCAAGCTTCGAGTGGCATTTGGCAGTGAATGAGACTAATTTTGCCTTTATCCTTGCCAGGAATTTGTGCGTCAATCTCAGAGGCTGTTGTCAGATCACGAGCTGAGAGAGAGAGTGGTGAGGAATGGAAAACTCTACGTGGAAGAGCATCATGGCGTGAAACAGGAGAGAGAAACTTACCAGCGACTGGTGGACACTTTGCACTGAGCACATTTAATTGCAATCTGTAAACTTTCTCAGGGGCTTCAGCAGGAGAGAAGAAGAGCGCGACACTAGTCTCTCTTTGTTGCACAGGTATAATTATGCCCGTTTGCATAACAATGCGGTTTTATCTGTACTACCTGACTGAAGAATTATGACGAAGAGTGCTTTAAACCAAAGACATGTGACATTTATGATGGACTCTTATTTATGGTTTAATTATGATAAAGGCATGGATACTGTGATTATTCATTCTGCATATTAAATGGTTATTGTTCTAAAAAATTATTATGTTTCTCTTTATCAGACTTTTCCAAATGAAGTCCAAGATTTTTCCAGGTTATGCTACCCCTTTCTGTTTTTTTTAATGCTGCAATAACTGGGTTACACAAAGAGAATGAACCAGTATAACTTTGTTTAAAAGATAGAATGGCACAAAAGTCATTTTGATTGCTGTTACAAAGGTTGATTATGATGTCGTACCACACCAGTGTAAGCACTGTAACAAAGACCTGTAAAATCAAGAACTGCATTAGTTCAGGCAGGCCACAAAGACGAGCTCGGCCACGATCCCAGCATGACGGTGAGTCCCAGCGCTAGCCTACTTCAGCTAACTGCTCAGTTGATGGTCTTCTATACATCCAGCTGACAAATCCCATGTAGGAAGCACTGTTTAAGCTGCTTCAGCCTGCACACACTTGCTGCACATCTTCAAGTCGCTTTGCAAACGACCTTCACCCCAGCTCCCGTGTGTCTTTCTTCTTCCTGATGTGTTTTTTCTGTGTTGGGTCTCGATGCTGCTCTCCCCACCTCATGCTGTCCACATATCCACGTAGAAATCTGTGAGGGGTCCCGAAACAGAGCCACTTTTCCGAATGTAAAGTACTGCAGATGGAAATAACCTTCATCTCTGAATTAAGCAAAGAAAAAACTGCAGCAGATGACCAACTCAAGTGGCTGGTGCTTAACATAGGAAATCAATTAATAGGCAATATTGAAGATTAGTCCGTTTTAATTTTAAAAAAGCAACTGAAAATTAACCCAACTTAAAATTACAAATACATCTTTTATGTTGCATAATAGAAAACACCCCTTTTGGTTCTTATTATTTTAATCAAAGCCGTATGTCTAGTGAAATCAGTGTCAGATTATGCTCTGTATTACAACTGATATGGGATATATTTGCAATTTGGAGACACTTTCTCTGGGTGTCTTTGTACTGTATGCATCGGCATGTGAGTGCAACCATTTAGAAGTAGATATCCACATGCAGCTTTAATATTTGGTGGCTTTGTGTGAAAAGGGAGTCCGTCTGAATTGGCCGTCTCAAACACGATCACACACATCTAACTCTCCAATATTAACAATAATATACAGTACATGTACATGTAAAAGGCCTTGATAGGTAATGAAATGTAGAGGAGGGCAATTCCAAAATCACAAATTCTCGACAGTTTTCAGAGTTGACAAAGGCATTGAGGTGATCAAAGCCACATCTGCTGTACATGTGAGGTCTGATCAGGTTCTCTATTATAACTGGTCCCCAGGCTCTGTGATGGGCACTTGAGGTTCCTCCCCACAGCTGTCCTCCTTTCCAACCCAATGGATGCCATGGCCGTTCTCTCTGGGTGGGAGATGTGGTGAATGCTGGCGCTCTAGTGTGGAGAAGGTTGTGAACTGGACTCTCTTTCTCTTGCTGGTGGGCGAGTGGAGGGACTCTGTGGGCATCGGTTTGCCTCTGAGGGAGCCTACGCAACTGAGGGGAGAATCTGTGACGGAGGCCAGACAACTGGGCCTCCTCGAAAGAGAGCCAGTCTTATCAGGCCCAATGTCTATCACAGTGGTTGTAGTTTGGGAGTCTTGCTGGACCGGGCTGCCCGGCACACTCATCACCAGCTCAGCATCTGTGCCCAGCCATACCCAGTCGTGCCTGTGGCCTGTGGGTTCCTGGCCGTGAGAGGGCGGTTTCTTGTGCCTGAACTTAACAACATATGAGACACAGTTTACCAGAAAAACCAGGATGGCCAGGCAAAAGACACCCAACAGAGCATACATGCCAATCTCCAAGTCTGTTAGAGGCCTGTTTGCCAAAACTTCTTCACCACCAACTTCTATTTCTGTCGTCCCCTGCCCAGGGGTTTCAACCTTGGTGGGGAAGTTGTTGGAGTTTACCAGATTCCTAGGAACTTTCACCGTGCTGGTGAAGCTAACACTGCTCATATCCTCCACTATCATGTTGTCTGACCCGTATCCTTTGCTGTTCTCACCAGGGCTGCTCATTAGGCTGACATTAGCCACAGTAGTAGGACTACCAGGGTTTCCTGAATTACTGGTCTTACCCACTCCTCCGAGGCTACCGCTGGTTATCAGGGTTCTTTCTGTAGATTTGATGGTGGTCGTGATCTTCTGCATGGCGCTTTCTTCTCTGTCTAAGTTCGGCATGCGTGGTGAAGCATCCTGGGATGGCTTTCTCTGCTTCCTCTGACGCTCCACTTCTTCCCCATCGTTCCCATAGTCAGTTTCCTTGTTGCTAACAGTACTGCTGTCGAATATTCCATCTGATCGCCTAGTGTTCGCTTGAAATTTGACCTTGAGGGTGCCGTTGCCTACTGCAAAAGTACTTTTGCGTTTGGACTTCTGACAGGCCTCACAGATGGACATCTCTACTCTGACCAAGACTCCCTCGCCCTCTCCTTCTGCCACCACAGCTGGCGGCGTGCCCTGCACCGACACCACTCCCTGATCTAGAGAGGTCACCGTCACACGGAAAAAGGATTGATCATAAATGTCAAGAGGTGTCTGATTGCCATCATTGAACTGTATCCAGGCACTGACCAAAGCTTCCTAAGAGAACAAAGAAATTGTAAAAAGATTGTACTTTGATCTTTGAATCTAAAATCTTTACATTTAAAAAATGATAAAGGATGTTACCTGTTTGGGACTCTGTAGCACCTCCTGTGTGGTTGTGGTAGCCAATATGGCCCTGTTGCTTCCTGCACTGAGCTGTAATGTCATGGAGAGCCCTGTAACCAGCTGAACCCCCAGCTCTGTGATGGTCACTTTGTCATCCACAACTCTGATAGTTGTTTTAGCCAAGATGGCATCAGATAGTGGAGAAAACACCTGTCAACATCAGGTAAAGTCATTTTTTTAGGCTGCTTCAGATTTGATCTTATTTTTAACTCTTTGCCTCAGACAGAAACGGTTCAATTCAGAAAAAGAGTTAATCTATGAAAAGGCAGCAAGTTAGAGCTGGCTCACAAGACTAATCCAGTTTATTACCTGGATGGCAGTGGTCCCAAAGTCTTTCCCCGACAGCACTCTTCCTGCCTGTAGCCTTGCCACTCGAGTGTCCTCCACCTTCATGAAGTATCGAACCAACCTTGTGACATCCACCTGCCAATCAGACCCCAGGAAATAGGCCTTTGGATCCCGGGGGTCTTCTTGCTCTGCCATGAAATGGGTTAGCACCCTCACAAGGGCATGCTGAAACTGCAGCATACAGCCCTTCCCCTTCCGGTCGTCTTCATCACTGGTCCAGCCAGTCCTGGGATATGAGCACAAAAACATACAGGCAGGTCAGGCCTATCAAACAGTACATGCTTTCACCTCTATATCAATCACTCAGCCCTGTCTGTCTCTTTATTTGATTGGATCACATTGAATTATTGCAGTACATTACGTAATGGAATCTAACCTCTAAATCCTCAGAGAGATATGATTTAAATTTGTATGAGTAAAAAAAAATGGCCCTGGAAATCACACCTACTGTAGAAATCAAGCAAAGGGATTTTGTTTTGTTAGTGGTTTCCTACCTTTTTGAGGTGAGGATGGGTACCCTCCAGCTTTTGATCTGGCTCAGCTCTGTGTCTGACACCTCAATCTGGAGAGGAAG